>NW_020944605.1:415256-441211 GCF_900497805.2 Vombatus ursinus
CACACACACACACACACACACACACACACACACACACACACACACACTTGTTAAATACACTGCTAAACAGATGGGAGTTCTATTAAGGAATTTGTTCTTCCATAAAATTCACTGTAATCTACATTATGAAGATGTTAATAATGTCAGTTATTGGCCAGGATGTGGAAGGTACTGTTAGATAATATTATGGATACTTACAGAGCTACGTGCATATTTGAATCGCTAACATTCAATATTATTAGCTAGAGGAATTATCTAATGGGTTGTGCTTAAGGTAAATTAAAACATAAAAAGGCCCCGCTGAGTTGTGAACATTTTTAATTATTAGATCAATCAGGAAAGATGCATACAGTTTTAAAATTAAAGGTATATTCAAACCTCAAGGGTGTTTTGGTTTACAATGATTTTTAGAAAGGTTAATTGAGTGTTTGTCCATCACTGAACATTAGTGATAATATAAGTACATACAAATCTTTTGGGATGAGAGACAATTTACTGATAACCAACAGAGAGTTGTTGTGAGGAGAGTGCTTTGTAAACCTTATCATGCAGTAGATATGTGAGTTATTATTCAAGTGACACCCAGAAACTAACTTTGGATCCTTATTTTAAAACAGACTTCCCCAAAACACTATTCATGGAAGAGAGTCAGTGTGGACAGAAGGAAAGAAGGCTAGAGACCTAAAGAACCAAGATCTGCCAATAAATTAAATGTTAAGTCCTTGGGCAAAGGTGATTTCTGAGGGTCCCTTTGGCTTCTTCTGTTACATGAGAATCTTCATGTATTAATATGACAAGGGGTTAAAAGATTATGGTTTTGTGTTAAAGACAATTGTAGCTACCTTACCTATACAGCCCATGCTAACATTTGTTCTCTCACCAAATGTTGCCAACAAGTTGAACAGGATAAAAATATGTGAGTTTTGTTGTTGTTTTCAGGAGGAAGAGCACAGGTCACAAATTGAGTCCCTAGAGACTTGACAATTTGTTCACAAGCCTAAAACAAAAACTTTTTTTTCTCCTATCTGGACCATTATCAAGTAGGGTTAATTAACCATGCCGGTGGTACACTGCCACTAAACATGAGACCTCTGGCCCTGACATCTGTTTTGAATTACTGAAGCTGTTGTCTGAAGCAACTGCATCAAATGTGAATTTCTTATGTATTAACATAGCAACAGGAATGAGGATAGAATATCCTCTTAGATTCAAAGTTAGAAAAAAAGAATTCTTCTAGGACACAATCAGGAATTTAACAAAAATTGCTACTTCGGAAATTTAATTACAACACAGACTTTCATTTAGGGCAGGAAAATTGAGATCTCCTACAACATGCAAACTCTCAGAAACTACTGTTATTTTATGTAGTTGTTAAACCAACAGGCCCAGTTAAGTTCCTGAACTCTTCTACATCCTTTTGAAATATGAGAGTGCTTCAAAAAGTTCTTCAAAAACCCTGTGGAGGGTTTAGCTATACCCTACTAGCCACAGCTAAAAAAAAAAAATAAGGGCTGAAATAAAGGTGTATAAATTTTAGTTCAGTAGGAAATCATGGCGCACCACCAGGGCCATCTTGTCTCACCATTGCAGGTAGATCTTTTTTACCATCTAAGCAACTCTATGATTTTATGGAAGGTACTTTTGGAAGCTGCATTACTTCTTTCAGACCACCTGCATATGGCTGAGTTAAAAAAGGAACCAACTTATAACTGGTACCAGACAGGGCCTTGTTGGTCCCATGTTTGAAAACTCAAAGAGGTACTTTGGTAAAGATGTGATTTCATAAGCAGAAAATGAGCTTTCAATGGTATCTGAATAGCCTGAACGAAAACAGTTCCCAAAATTTGATTTCCTTGATTCTACTAACAACCACAAAGACCAGGGCTTATCTGTTGTTCAGGAATATGTACGAACTTAACTTCCAAGAAGCAATTTTGAGTACTCTGGGTTCTAATCTCACCTGAGAAGTTCATCCTTAAATTGTTATTCCTTGTTCAATGGATTCTAAAGGTAGGCACAAGGGAAAGACATTTCACAGTTTAGGAAAAAGTAAATTCCTTAAGCTGAAATGTGACTGATGATTCAAGTATAAATGACTGGATATAGGGTTATGGAGACTAAATTTGCTGTAATTCTTCCAGAATTAGAATTAAAACTTAGCCATGAAAGAAACTGGCTCATTAACACCAAAGTACACATTCATTAGATAAAAGTAGGTACAGTGAACTTATGGTATAGCATAAAGAGTATAAGATTGGGAGTCAGAAGACCTGAGTTCAAATTTTGATCCTGACACATAATCCTGGGAGATAGGTGCGATTATTACTCCCATATTGCAGATGAGGAACCTGAGGCAGATAGAGCTTGGATCTGCCCAGTGTCACACAGCCAGTAAGTATGTGAGGCCGAATTGGAATTTAGGTCTTCCTGACTTCAGGTCTGGTGCTCTATCTACTGTGCCATCTAATAAACTCACAGTAAAATGCATCTAATTTGTTTTTCTTTGTTAGGAGGGAACAGAATCATTGGGAAGTGAAAGTGGCATAAAAAACCCACAAAAATATCAATGAAATGTTTTTAAAAGGACTACTTATGACGAATCTTAAACGTCTGGCAAAAAATAACTGAAGTTTACGATGCCATGTGACAGATTTTAAGACATGACAAAGCAGTGTGACAAGTCTATGGGCACAATATGCTCTCACTGAATACCAGTCTTTTCTTTACAGAGGAACAGACATGTAAAGTGTGGCCCATTGTTTTAATCCATGAAAAAGCATTTGCAGTCAATATACACCTTAATTCTTTAGTTCGTATAGGCTTAAAAACAGGGTTTCTTGGACTCGACAAAGAAGAAAACTCTTAGATAAGGATGCTTCATGAAAAGTGGTTTTTATTGGCTATCAGCAAACTCATCTGGAACCCAGTACTGTAGCTAAATACAGATGTGGTCTCTAAGGAGAAGGGATGCTTAAGGTAGTCAAGATAAAAAGGAAATGATGCTCCTCCACCTCAAAAAACAGACAAATAAACAAACAAAAAACCCAAAACAAAGGACAGGGTTTTACCAATTAAACTGAATGCATTCAGTGGCCCTCAGGAGTGAATAGCTAGCTGGTAGAGACACTTAAAATTAGCTTACAGTGACGGTTCCTTAGCAACACTCTGTCAGTACATGATGGTATTCAGAGTGCTGCTCAATGCTCACTCATACATCAAAGAGCCAGGAAATGGTCATTGTTCACTGACGCCGAACAAAAAGATAAGAAAAATGTAATGCTAAAAACAGTCCCCTCATTGCCCTTGTAGAGTGGGGGAAGCACAAATTGCCTCACTCCCCCTGCCCTCTATTCAAGCTAGCAAAAATCATGGATCAATATTTTATCCTCTATTTTTTTTTCTGCTTCTGTGTAACTAGACTTTTCTCCTTTGCATGAAAGGTGGTGATTTAGATCCTTTTTTTTTTTTAAACTGTCATGGGGAGATAAGGGCCACTGGCTTTGTTTGACATTAAGCCAAACATACTGTAATAATAAAAACCCTCCCCTGAGTCTATAAGTCTGTCTGAAGCTATTGTTGTCATGTTCTACAAACTGTGCTTGTCTTTGTACCAGGTACAAACCAAACACGTACCCTGGCAAAATAGATCTAAGCTACAAATGAGCAGTTTCATTAAATGCTAGAAGGAAAAGCAAAGTCTAAGTTTTAAAATAACATGCGTCTCTTTGCTATGAATACTTTTTTTTTTAACAAAACGGGGTGAAAAAGATGAAGTACAAACTAGCAAGAGAAGATTTAGTTAAATTTAGATCTGACAAAGAGCTAGGATGGTATAGAGTTCCTATCTTTCTAGTCATATTATGTCAGTTATTATGAATGCTGATAGATGCTATTAAATATCTACTAAATATAGGAAGATAATACATGAAGAACTACAAATTCAGATTTAAAAATAAAATCACTTCTACCTATGCTAGAATAGTGTAGAGAGCAGCATTTTGGTGGTTATGTGGTTATAGCAATATGAAAAACCCCACACCAATGTAACACAAAAATATCTATCTGCATTCATCCAAATAACTGATTTGGTGCCAAGTACTGGAGCTTACCTCTTGTACTTGGAAAGGAGTTATTAAGCTGTTCCATGACTTCTTCTAACCCTGTGCTTGTGTCCTGAGGAGGAGGACTGAGCAGGTCATCCTCACCTTAAAAAAAAAATAGCCAAGAGTAATTAGGCTATAATAGGGAAATGCCTCAAACATATAATCATGATTCTGCTGGCAGTTAGACAAGGTTGCATTTTAAAAAGATACTATATATAAAATTTCACTTGCTCACTAATAATGGAAAAAGATTCCCTAGGCTCACTAATTAATAAAGTCATAGTAATTCCTCAAAGTCAAGAATAAATTTTTAAGGAGTAATTTCTAAATAGCATTATCCTGAGAGAAAAGCTATACAATCACTGAAAAGCTTTTAGGCACATCTAGCCATCCACTTTAGACTTTACTAGTATTTCTGAAAAATTAGTGAAAATGTTCAACATGTCAAGTGAATGAGAATTAAAACATGTTTGCTCAGTTCTACTACACTAAAATCAGATTTAAATATATCTACCTTATGACAAAAAGAAATGTTAGTAATTGTAGGATTATAGATTTAGAGCCAAAAGGGAGATTAGAGGTATGTAGTTCAATTCTTCCAATTTGGGGGCAAAGATACTGATACCCAGAAAGGCTAAGTGACTTACCTGATTGCACAGGGAGTAAATGGCAGAAATGAGATGTAAAACTGCTTTCAAAATTATGGAGGTTTAAAAATACCTCTCCTAGCCATTCCCTAATAACAGCTGGAATTTTTTATGCCTTTCTAGAAACATGAATCTGTGACATTTTATTGTTATTTCACTGTGGAAAGAGGGGAACAGATATGGTAGGATATCTTTCATTCTCTCTTTTGATATTTAACAACAAAAAGAAGCAAAGCCTAAATCCTTTCAAAGCCCGGACTAGGAGTCAAAGGTATGCTGAAACTTTGTACTGCTGCAGCGTCAACTCAGCAGGCCCTATGGTCTCCAGGTGGTAAACATACTGGAGGGCTGTCTTTCCCTTATTTTTGATTGGTTGGTAATGCTATCATTGTCGTAAAGGCTTCAAAGAGGTACTGAAGGAAGCTCAGTCTGGGAGGACCTATCTGTTTAAGTGAAGTGAAAAACTAAACATTTAAATGCAAAAAGGCATTGAATTGTATAGATCTTACGGATCTGGAAGATCACCCTTTGGTGTGTGTATTAGGTGATGGCTTCAGGATAAAAAAAGGGTACTCAGTACTATGAAGTATATTGGATTGGAATATGGGGAAGGAGTTTTTTAAAAGATGATGAAATTCAAGATGCAAATTTAATGAAAACTGACCTACCCTTAAATTTTAAGGGTAATTAAAATTAAATAAATAATAAAATAAAATTTAAAAAATTTTAAGGTCCCTTAAAACTCATTATTTTCAGACAGTACCATTTTTGGACAGGAAACTTTCTGAAAACTCCAAGTGATGTAATTAAACTTTCATTTAAATGAATGTCTTATTTCTGCCATCCAAAGGCAACAGATACTCTTTTAGACATTCTGAGCCTCCCATGTAAGTCACACAAGGCAAGATGTGCATTATATATGTGTGTTTGGGCCTCTCAGATATTTATCATTATCATTATCATGCTCATATTTATTGCTGGGTCTTGACCTTTCTTTAATGCATAGGGTAAGAAGAACCCATGAAAATATTTAAATTCAGCATAAGGAATTATTACTAGAATGAAGAATTTCATAAGCACATAGTAGATAAAAAATTCCATCAAAAGATGTTGTTTCCAATTCTAGGACTGACTCTTACTAGGTGTGTAACCCTGGGCAAGTCACTTAACTTGTCTGAAGCTATTTCCTCATCTGGAAATGGGAATAATAATTCTCAAACTACCTATTTCTCAGGGACTACTGTAAAGAAAATGTTTTATAAATCTTAAAACACTATGGATATCAGCGCCTTTTGTGAGTACCTAGTGAACACATTTTAGCTGAAAATCTATAAAATATCAAATTTTTTTCCTTGGGAAAACTGTATTTTTTTTTTATTAATACAATCACTTCCCAACCAAGAGCTTTCCACCATGGCGCCTTTCTTTTAATAAGTTCAGGAAAAGCAAAACTATCTAATATATCAATTGCACCAGGGCATGTAACTTTTCACTCTTGTGATTTGCCCTCAAATTAACTGGTAATGTCAAAAAGCACCAAGAGATTAAAGAATGTCCACCCCACATGGAAAAGTCAAGGTTACAATTTGTGCTTTCATACCAACATTTCTTATTTAGAAGTTGACTGAGTATTTTTTTTAAAGGGCAAACATTAATGGTTATTTGAGAGGGGAAGTGGATGTACAACAGGTGCTAGATTTAAACTAAATTAAACTGATCTGGCAAGGAATAAAACAGATAAAATACTGCTAAAGTGATTGGAGCATCTGAAAGCTCTGTTGGTTATCAGTTTTCTCTGTTCCATTACTGATGCAAATTTTTGTTGTAATGGGCAACATGTGGCTTTCTTTAACGGAGGTAAGTTCCTATTAGTGATAATGTGCCTTGCAGAGTAAATCAGAACCAATGGAGACACTCATCAGCATCAATATTAATGTTTCTGACAGTTTAATTACATCAAGTTAAAGCTCCAGGAATGCTTGCTTGTATGCAAGATTCAGATGCTGTTCAATAAAGTGATATGATCCCCTGAATAATCACCATGAATGGATTATGAAACATAAGCTCACTGAGGCCAAATAATCTTACCTTTACAGACCAGTGAGCATTCTCAAATGCTAAAATTCAACAATTACATAGAAAGTCCTTACTTTTAAAGCAGAGGAAAAAAAGTCCCAATGATGTAAATGTAACACAGAGCTACTTTTGTTATTGGCTGCTAAGTTCAGCATCTTTGCCAACCTCATATGTGAAAATGTCCAATATTCTATCCCTAGTTTTGCTAAAAATACCACATACAAAAGAACCAAAACTAGAAATCAAAGCAGCCCCCATTTGTCAATGAAATAACACATTAAGAATTACGAAATAAAAGTTAAGATGCACTGGGGATCCTACAAGGTTCAAATATCTTTTAAAGTTGTGCATTAAGAGTATTTAATGTAACAATTTCATTCCCCCCCATTTCATTTTTCTCTTTCAACTTAATTCTAACAACTCTGTAGGTCCTGGTTTGCCATGGAATTCTCCCATAAATGCCTAGGAGAGGGTTTTAACCTTAAGTACTTGTGCATGAATGAATAAATGAGAGAACTAATCAATTTATCAGAATTTTCCTCCTATTTGGTATGTGATTTTATGTATTTATAATTAGTAGGAAATTGATATTTATTTTCACAACACTAAGAGCTGAGAGGTAACTGGAAAGTAATTTCACAAATTTACCATGTTACAAATTTCAAGATGATGATAAAATAGTTAAAACAGCCCTCTCTTCACCCTGACTAAACATAATATTAATAATTTTATGTTCCATTTTCTTCCTATGGTACCTGAAGTGATATGTCTTGGAATCTACATACTGGAAATTGTGTTCCACTGATTTTGTAGAGATGATGTAATCCTGCTTCCCTTTATGCACTGGTTCTAAGTCAGAAGTCAGACAGCTAGTAAATAAGGATGGCAGGAAAATGGGGAATTTTCAAGGGTAAAGTTGATGTTTCAGAACTTCCTTTCTCAACAGATAGGATATCATAGCCATGGGACATTTGCTGCTGTGGAACCATCCCTTCAATAATGGCTACAATGGCCGATTATAAGGCAAAGTGCTACAACCTAGCAAGTGTTTAAATCTCCCATCTTCCCCTTTCCATTCTGTCAAGCCACATGAAGTAGCAGAGCAACATTTGTAGTCAGTCAGACTTCGGTTCAAATACTGTGTCTGATACATCAGCTGTGTGACCACAGGCAATAATGTCTCTCAGTGTCAGTTCCACTTGTAAAATTGATAGAGTAATATCTTACATGGGGGCTGTAAACTTCAAATGAGATAATGGATGGAAAGTGCTTTTCTAACTTCAAAGCACTATTATATAAATGTCAGCTATTATTATTTTTCCCTAGATTAAAAAATATAGAAAATACAGTCTGATTTGATATATTTGTATCATTGGATATCTTTCAAATATCTTATCAGGACATAAAAAGTACAAATTAAAATTGTAGCCTTCTTGTACTATAATGTCCATTTATGTATTTTAGCACATCAGAAAAATCACTGCATTTGTGGTCAGGGAACTTGGATGTAATCCCGGTTCTGCCACTTATCTGTGTCATATCATTTGACCTCTCTGGTCCTCAGTTCCTTCATCTGTAAAATCAAAGGGATGGACTCAGTGAACTTTAAGTTACAGCTCTAAATCTAGATAAGTCTCCAAATGCAAAATTTCATTACAATCATTGTCATAAGGAGAATATCAACACAGGTTAGGCTTATTTTTCCTTAAACGTGACTGAAACCATCCTTAAGACTTAACTGGTCTAGAGAATCACTGACTTAACTTCCTGTTGACCTAAGCACAAAAGACACCACACAGAGTCAGTGACATCTTTAGGAGTGACACATCTTTTCCTCCTAGCATAGGCCTATGGCTAAATGTGGAGCCTGGGAAGCTACATGCAAATGAATTAGCAGCCTCCTTATTAAGCATTCTTTCTATGCTACAGCTAAGTAAACTTCTTTTTCTGAAACGGTAGATAGTTTATGAATATTTCATTCTGTTCCAGTCTTGCTCCTGAACCACCACACTAGACTTCACAGGTATGGCCTGGACTGACCACATTCATAAGGTACATTTTATAGCGGCGAGTTTGGGACCAGGGAGTTACAAGTTCTATTCATTTCAAAAAGTTCAATTTTCAATTCTCTAAAAGTCCACTTTTATAAGGTTAAAATTTCAATGCACTTCTGAAAAATTATAAAAATGTCATTCTGGACAATATATGCATATTCAATAGAGTGAAAATGCTTTAAAAATTAAAGGTTTCCAATCATCAGCTTCAGTTTGTTTTTTAGTATCTTAAACATTCCTGGGAATTCACAGGTTAACTATATACATACACTCCTTGCCCACTTCCTGCTCCCTCTAACCCACCTTATCATGAATCAGTTTTGAACTGAATATGAAAAGGTGTTTGTTAAGTGCTTGCTAAGTGCTGGGGATATGAACAGAAAATTGAGCCAGGCTCCATTCTCAAGGGGCTCAAACTCTAATTGGTGGAGATAAGGCAGAAAAGACAATTCAGCTGCAAAGTGGATGGCAAAGTCCAAGGGTCCTAAGGTTCCATAAATAGGCCAGCTGACAATATCCAGGGGACTGCAAGATGTAGGATCACAAAATGAGGTGGTTCCTCAACCTCTAAGGTCACCTAGATGTCTAGATAAGGTCATCAACGAGATGGCCATTAAGGTCTCTTCTAACTCCAAATCTATTGATCATGTGACCAGAAATTTTGGGGATTAGGTAAAAAGAATGGAGGAAGTGATATGCAACCTTATACAGCAGCCATAGAAGAGGTATAAAATAAGATCTTATTGACTAATTGACTCATCACCCCAACAATTCCCTTCTCACCTAGTGTAACCTTTGTCCTAAGTCTTCCTTCCTACTTCATTGATGTAATATCAGGTTTAAACAAAATGTTGCTACTACAGTATTTGAAGTCCTATTAAATTGAATAGGAATAGGCACTAGACCTAAACCTGTGCTTTCTGTAGAATGAGGAAGCTTCCTTTTCCAATGCAGACCATATTTTTCCTAGAGAGCTGCCTAGAATCACACAATGAGGGTTATTTAGAGGTAGGTCTTGACCTCAGGTCTACTTGGTTTCATAGCCAGCTCTCCAGCCATGCCAGGGCACCTTCTCTATTAAATGGAAATCCTATTAAAATCTTCAGATGATTCTACTAAAAAATCTTTCCCTTATCAACTTGTTTTAATGGATTTCACAATGAAACAGTTAAAAGATGAATATTTCTAATTATGAAATGCAAGTTTGAATGTTAGCTAGTAATTTGAGAGAAAGTGTGATAAATAATGTTTGAAGTGAGAGAAAAAGAAAATGGGACAGATTGCCAATAGGGAAAATTTTTTTAGGTAAGTCTCCTCAAAGATGAAATGGCTTCAGGCCATGCTGAAGGGAAAGTACCATGCCTGCCTTATTCACCTTCTTCCAAAGTAATCACTGACTACATATAATGTAGATAAAAAAGTAGTTTTGTTGAGTTCTATAGCTCTACAAGAAAAAAAAAGTTAAGTGCTATTGCCACTATTGTGTTTTTACCTGAGCCTAAGCAAATTATTTTCTGAGGAAAAAAAAGCTGTGTATGAGCAAATAATTAAATCTGTCATGGAGTGATTAAGCCCACAATCTCTATTCCTTTGGACCACTGATTTAAATCATATTTTATGTTCATAACCAATTTTCTCCTTGGTATGCTATTACCTTATCATCAACTTCTCCAGAAAACATTCTTTAGCTTCAATTACATTTTTTTCCAACAGAATTTTTGGGGAAGCATTTCACACACAGATACACCATATAAATTCTTCAATCTATTACAGTGCCTACTCATGCTGCTAAATACCAGGTGGCCATTCCTCAAGTGGCAGAGAAAGGACCTGAAACTGATAACTGAACTGTCATGATGTACTACTGAACATGATCTTCAAATGGTTTTAAAACTTTTTAAGCATGTGGTCTATACTCATATGTACATGCACTGCTGAAGTCCGGACCTTATTTGAAGAATAGTAGATATTTCATTAGATTACATAGTACTATAGATAACATTTTGTTACACTTAGCTGGCCTACATTAAGGGTACAAAACAGCAAATCCCAGCATTGCAAAAATCATTCCCTAGAGCAAGTAACACATTAATTTCATTTGTTTACTTATTTGTGTCCTTCCTTGTATAAGGTGCAAAGTTATCTGGGATAGCTGGTTTATACACCTGGAAAAATAACATTCAGTTTTTCTTTCAAGTAAACGTACAAATACATGTCATCTGAATGTTAGGTTGAGGTGACATCTCTAGCATAGAACAGCTGTAATAGATCATTATCTGATGACAGGCCTAACTCATGCTATGCTGGTGATTCAGACTTGAAGTCTGAATACAATGAAACACCATGGACCATAAAATGGGTTAAAAAAATTCTTTACCTATAAGTAAGAACACAAAGCATATAATTGCTAAGGTTAAAAAAGATAGTAAGTTAGATAAAACAGCTACCCTCTTTCACCTTTGCATTCACTACAAGAATCAACAATGCCAGATCAGAAAGGCATTTCTACAGAGATGTCTTCAACACCAACTTTTTTTAGGTTGGGTCTTTTAGGCTTCTGGTAGCAAAGAAGCTAGCAGCTATATGGTTCAGTGGATAGAGCACCTGTCAAGAAGACCCAAGTTCAAATCTAAACTCAGATACTTACTAGCTATGTGACCCTAGGCGAGTCATTGAACCCTGTTTGCCTCAGTTTTCCTCATCTGTAAAATGAGTTGGAGAAGGAAATGACAAACCACTCTAGTATCTTCGCCAAGAAAACCACAAATGGGGTCACAATTGAACAACAAAAGCAAAGAAGCCAAACTAATGTAATAATGACCTCAAGAACAGACTCCTGGTTCTCTTAAGGGGAAACCAACCCAGGCTACATAAAACAAGTGCTACTGCTATCTCGACCATTAGAGCTGGAGTCAGAAGCCCAGCTCTTTTATCCCAACTCTATCATTCATGTTGGCATTTCACTTTGCCTCTCATTTTTCTTTTGGTTATGCAAAATAATACTTTTCCTATCTTTATGGGGTTGTAAAGTTCAGCTTGTATATTGTTCCATACGTGGCACAATAACATAGTTGAATCTTGCATCTAAGATCGTACAAGGTCTTACAAGCAGTGTTACTTTGGGCAGGTCACTTAAACCTTTTTTGAGTTTTAGCTCCCTCCTCACCCATGAAATCAATGATAATAATGCCTGTGTTACTTGCCTCAAGGTTGTTGTGAGCCTCAAAGTAAGTTTTCATACAGAATTAATTTATTGTCTGGAAAAATGTAATTTTTTTCAGTGATTTGCAGACCTTAAAGAGCGCTACAAATTTCAGTTATGATGATGATGATGAAATTACTTGGTAACCTATGAGATTCTATATAAATTTTAGTTTCATTTTGCACTCTGCCACTCACCTGTTAGTTGTCCAAGGTGAAATTTCAGAAAACACTTTCACCTTAGACTTCTAATCTGTAGGTTCCAACCAGTATACTCTTTCCTCTACTGCCATCAGGTTTAAATAATTCATGTTTCTGAGCACCAAGTACCCTGAATACCACTTATAAAATATGCTATGTAATAAAATCTTTATTTCAAATATAAAAAATTTTATTTGCAGAATAAGATAGATTTTATCCCATCAGTGTCTTGAAGGCATAAACTTTTCATAAGTGTTTGACATTTTGTGGCATGTACTGTAGCTATGGTTAATATTCTTTTTGGGTCCCAACCTATAACTTCATTAGTGTGGGAAATTCCTTTTCAAGGATGTATCTTTATGTCTCTAACCTGACAGGCTGAGAGTTGCTCAAAGCCCTACGAAATTTACACAGTATATACCAGATCAAGGTAGGTGGTAAGGACTGGCAAATCATTTAATGTCTAAAGTTCCCATAAGACTATGTTTCATGGCAAGTACTCATCTGCATGGATAAGTTTCCTCACTGGTACTGCCCTAGTTAATACAACTACAGGGTCAGTAAAAAAAAAAAGTCCACGTTAGGTTTACGTTGCCATTTATGAAAAAAACTGGGGCCTGATATGAAAGCTTGCCTGAGGTCATACACATATTAGATACAAAGAAAGGGTCCGAAATAGCCTCGATCTCTTCTAAACCAATGAGATTTCATTTCCTAAATAAGTGGGTAGTGTGATAAAGAGGAAAAAAAGGACAGGCATGCATACAAGCTAAGGGAGCCAAGTTCTTGTACTAGTCTACATTACTAATGAACTATGTGACCTGTGGCAAGTCACCTAATCATTCTGAGCTTCAGATTCTTCATTATTTCAAATGGGAGGCTATACTAGACAAGGACTTTTTTTCCTGTAAGATTTTATGTTCTCTCCAAGTCAAACTGCTTTGTGGAAAAAATCCCTTGTTAGGTCATTAAAATTAGAAAACTCAAAATGTTACTATCTCTAATGAAGTCGAATTCCAACAGATAGTGTAACATACACCCCCCCCCCCACCAAGACAAATGCTAGTACTTACCCATGGTTTCTGAAGTTTGACTGCCAACCACTCGGAGTAGCATTGGCTGACTGCTGTCTGACCTCTGTAAAGAGGTGGAAGGAGAGGATATTGTGGTACCATTCACCTTGGCCTCTGCCTGGGGCTGAAGCATGAGGAGGGAAAGAAACTTTATTTCTCAGCAATGGACACACATAGACACACAAGATTTCCTACTTTGCCAGGGACAGCAAATGAGATCTTGAAAAGGAACTATATTTTTTAAAAAGTAACTATAAAAATTAATCTCAAGATTTAATTTACCCCAGGTTTTTAAGACTCCACGGCCTTTCTTCTTTTACAGGGATTTTTCTATTAGTAAAATGCAGGAAAACTGTACATAGAATACACAAAAATGATTAAGTATAAAGCTAAAAAGGAACACATCATGTAAACTAAGATATACCAGAAGCCTTAAAGACCCAAGAAGGACCAAGGAAGTGTTCACAGTAAAAAGGAAAATATGTCAATAATGGTATTGCCCATTTTGTCAACTGATAAGATATGCAGGCTTTATCTGCAAGGCTATTTTGGGTTTAAAGTACCTAAAGATCAGGGATTATGTGCAGCTAGATGCACAATGAGTGTTCTCTGAGAATAGTTTTTTAACATTCCTTTTTTTTTTAAAAGGGACTAAAAGACAGAAAAGACAAGAGAACACACACTCAGGAATAAATACTACCAAAATCAGAGGTTAAGCTGTCACTTCAGATATAAAAGCCTTTATGTGTGGCACATTTCAAACTAGAATACAATACTGAAATGGTGTAAGAAATGCATGAAAAGTTTTCATGCTAATACTTTTATCTTCACATTCACAAAACCTTTGATCTCAGTGAGTTTTGTGTCAGATGGAGAAAAACTATAGAAGAGTTAGACTCTTGTAAGGGAACTCACTGAATACACAGTGTGTTGAGGTAAAAAATATTAATAACCACTACTACCCAACATAAATTTCTACTCCATTCAGGGTGATCTCTAGGCTCCCATATCATGCTCATTCCTACCTTCATGATTTATCTCTCACCCTTCTCAACCCTCATAGACTGACTCAAGTCTTGTACTCCCTCCTCAAAATCTTTCTTGACAAATACAAATAATAATGAGCTCTACTTGCCCAACTCCCTTTTGTACCCATTTTCTTTAGCAGACTTTATTACATACCACACGGTTCATAAATTATGTCATGCAATATACACCTTGTGCTTCAACTATGATTCTAAGTTCCTTGTGGAAATGGTCTATATCTTCTACTTCTGGGATAGCCCACAGTGCTAGTCACAGAGGTGCTCAGAAAATATTTCTTGGTTCGATATTTGACAAATTTGATTTGATCAAAAATTTGATAAGATTTTTAGCTTTGCTTGGTTGAGGGGAACAAAGCCTCTGTAAAAATTTTAAGTGTTAGATTTCGGTCTCACTTGTTCCAGTAGCTGTCTCAGTCTATGCAGCTGTGACTCCAGCTGCTTATTATGATCCTCCAGAATCTGCATCCTGGCTTCCAGGCGGCCTTTGTGCTGGCGCAGGAGCTTGGCTTCTGCAATGAGCTCAGCATCCCGGGGACTCTGGGGAGAGATGGGCATCATCTCAGGAGGGGATGGCAGTGGGGACAGGCCTTTGTGTTCATGCTGCTGCTTCAGTCGATCATATTCTGCTTGTAGATTCCTGTTGGCAAAGAAATAAGTCACAAACCTTTAGCATCTTTAGGAAATTTTGCAGGCAGTAATAGAGAAACCATTTGGAAAAATGCCTATTATGACAGCAAGGACATACATGCTTATTAAATGGTTTCCATGAAGATGACATTATTGATGCTAAAGGACTAGGGTGGAAGACAAATTTCAGCCTACCATTTGTCTAATAAGTATGGATGTATTCCAGTGTTTTATGTCCTACCAAAAGCCTTGTGAGAGTCACATTTAGATAGGAAAGCCACAAACTACCCCCCCCCCCAAAAAAAACCCTACTACTCTAAATTTCCTCATAATAAAATGTACTGTTAAAAACACACATATAGACACACAACTATTATTTTCCACACATATTTAAGGCTCCTTCCTTCCAAACTACTTAAAACCTAAACTTAGTAGATCTAAATTAAATGAACCACATATTCTCTCCACAACAACACCACAATTAGCTTGTGTAAACCTTTCAGCTCATCCTCATTTGAGCTTCATCTTTTTTCTACAACCCTTGGGATAGGACTAGCAGCTAGACCAAAGGTTTTAAGAAGCAAGCAGTGGCTCAAGAGATATATACCTTGGCCAGCAACCCAATGAAAGCACCTTTCATGGATTTAATTACCATCTTAAAACCTATGTCCTTTTACTTTTTTTTTTTTTTTGGCTAGGCAATGGGGTTAAGTGACTTGCTAAGGGTCACACAGCTAGTGAGTGTTATGTGTCTGAGGCCAGATGTGAACTCAGGTCCTCTTGAATCCAGGGCCGGTACTCTATCTACCGCACCACCTAGCTGCCCCTGTCCTTTTACTCTTAAGAAACATTCTATACCTGCTTTATAAAGGTTGTGTAGAATAATGTTGTTTTTATGGAGAAGGCTAAAGGTTTAATATACATTACTTACTAATGGATAATGTCTATTATTGACATAACTATTAAATTTTTAAGGAAAGGGAGCAGAGATTATTTTATTATTATCAAAAAGTCTGAGCTTGGGGCAAATTTTTGATACTAATTGTGCATTTAAGAAGCATTATACTTACATGTTTTAAGAAGTATTATCTTTAAAACTGTATTATAAACCTTAATCTTCTTGACATCTTATCTGGAAGAGTTTCATCATCATGAATAAGTGATCTGCTAGAATGTAAACTTTTTAAGGGCAGCATTTACATTTCTTCTAGCACTTAGCACAATGCATTTCACACATAAGGTACTTAAGTTCATTTTTGATGATTTATAATGTTATTATTATTGATATACCAGAATATATTCTGGTTAGGGAACCACAATGGTATGATGTTTCCCTAACATAAGGAAGTAGAGAGTAAGCTTCATTTGGCTGTTAATTTATTACGCTATTATTGAAATAGAAGTATTTTATTTCACCTTCTTTGATATTATATGCCTACATCTAGCCTCTGTTGATTCTCTATTGAAATCTATTCATGGCTTGTTTTTTTTTTAATCAGGCGAATATATGTTAGCAATTGGAAGAGAAATTCATAGAGAATCTACTTACATTCTTGACTATCTTATAAATTATATTTCTATGGTAGTTCCCTAAAGGACACTAATTCAAGTTCACTTTTCAGGTCGTCTGTCACCACATTTTCTTCCTGCAAGCGGTCAGCATTTTCTATTCATTATTAGTTTATTGCTTTCTACACAGCTAAGAAAAACTCTTATTCTACAATTATGTAGATGTATCTGGTTACTCTCGTGTTATCAAATATATGAACGTAGCCATCCAGATAAAGAACATGTTTTTTAAAATCCCCAAATAATTAACGGATGTAAGGAATGAAACGAATTATAAAACCCGTTGGAAGAAGCAAGGCATTCTTACTTAACCCTTGCCTGACACAAGTAAGAAAACAACTTGGTCATTTTCCCTTTAGGTTTAAAAAGAAAGCTTGAGAAGGGAAGACTAGAGGCACCATCTAGAATTTTATGGCTAAAGAGGGACACTACAACAGTCTTGAAACATTTGGGTGAGCTCTGAGTGGCTTAGGGCTGCCAATTTACCTCCAGGTAGGTGACCTAATTCTCAAACTAGAATTCGCTTGTCACTACTAATAACATAGTACTATACTGTCACTGAAATATAGGCAACAAAATGTACTTTCCATTATTGACTTAAGCAAGATTCATTATATGTAATATACACATACACATAGAAAGCATATGACTATACATGCCTTATCCTGACACTCAAGGGCCTCTGCAATCTTGCTCCAAGTCCACCATCATCTTATACTGCTTTCCACATATTCTACGTTCTAGCCACATTTGACTATCATCTGTTCCCTTCCTCTGTATACTTTCTCCAGGTATCCACTATACTGCTTTCTAATTTGTCTTCTTCGTTCTCCATCCCTTGCCATTTTTTGCCTGCTGGCATAATAATGAGGTCCCACTGCCTCCATTTACTGAAGCCTTTCCTGATCTCCCCTTGTGAGAAATTCTTTCTTCTTAGACTCCCTCACAGCATTTTCTTTGTACCCCTCCTTAAGCACTTATGTTAGAATTTTTATTAGATTGATATGTGTACAAATCTTATCTCCCCTACTAGACTTTGAAGTCTTTGAAGGTCCAGCTTCTATTTATTTATGGTAGCTCCCATAATGCTTTGTACGGAGTGGATGCTTAATAAATATTTGCTGAATATAATCTACCCATTAAGATTGGGAAAATACAGCAAATAACTTAAGAACCAGAAAATTTATAGATTGTAATATCAAAATATACCTTTCCAAAGCTATAAAAACGTTCTTAAAATAAGCAGGACAAAGCAATTGCTTTGGCACTAATGTATTTAATTAACTGGAAATTCGGGGTAAGGTAGAAGATACATTTTTTTGTTTGTAGGCAAAATTTTGAAATAGTAGCATTCAAAACTTTGCCTCTTCCTATGTTCATTCCCCCTTCTCCCTAATCATAATCTACTTTTCATGTAGGGTAGAAGTAATTTATGTTTTGGTGTGAATTTAAGTTGCTGTTATTTCTTCCAGGTATATATGTATTTTAAACTTCATATTGAAACACTGAATAAAATGCTTTGTTTCTTGTTTAGGAAATTTCAAGACTGAGCAGGTAGGGGAAATATTTTATTGGATTAGGAGGCTTTTATAATGCCTATAAAACTATAACCAACAGGTCCATTATAAGGAGGGGTAACTGCTTCTAGGGGTTGGAGCCTTAGGGTGGCCCAACACTCCATGTCAAAAGAAAGTATTCAGTTTATTCTAACAGAAAATAAAGACATCTCTAATCCAAAAGCACTTATTGAAATTGTGACAGATTAAACCTTGGATTTTAAAACTTTTAACACTGTATTTGAAAGTTGATTTATTACTAAATGTGTTGACTTTGAGCATTGCTTTGGAAAGGTTAGGATTTCCTTCTCTTCTGCGTTAGCTACCCTATATAACATGTAAGGATAACCCAGTTTCCCCCATAATCTTTTACTCTGTTGCAGCTTGGTTTGACTAGATGGGGGGAACAGGGGCGGGGAGGCTCTTAACCCTTTTTGTGACATGGACCTTTCTAGCAATCTGGTGAAGTCTACGGACCTCACCTCAGAATGATATTTTTAAGTATATAAAATAACATACACAGGATTACAAAGAAAGTCAAGTATAATGAAATACAGATATTAAAATATAAAAAAAGTTCAGAGGCCCGAGGTTTCAAGAGCCCCTCTGTTAGGATGATTCCAGATTCTCTCATATCAGTTGGATCCTTAGAATGGTGCACAATTAATTTGGTGTTTTTGGACTATAATATAATAGTTGAACAAATCCTAATGATTAGTCAAATCTATAGATTTGCCCATAATACATGTTCTTTCTTTCTAGTTTTCCTTTAGAGATTTGAAGACTAACCAATTCTTTCTTTTTTGGTGAAATAATCAGAATTTCTTATATACTGTCAGTCAATTAATGTTTATTAAGCACCTACTATGTGTGCCAGGTACTATTTTAAATTCTGGGGACACAAAAGGAGGCAAAAGACTGTCCTTGCCCTCAAGGAGGGCACAATCTAAAGGGGGAGAGAATAAGCAAATTAATATGCACAAATAAGCTATACATAGGATAAATGGGATATAATCAAGAGGGAAGGCCCTAGGATTAAGAGGGATTGGATAAGTCTTCTTGTAGAAGATGGGATATCAGTTGGGATTTGAAGGAAGCCAGGGGGCAAAGATGAGGAAGGAGAACATCCCAGGCATGGGAGATAACCAGAGAAAACACCCAGAATAGAGAGATAGAGTATTTTGTTTAAGGAACAGAAAGGAGGTAAGTATCAGTGGACTGAGGAACATATGTCAACAAGTAAGGTGTAAGAAGATTGGAAGAAAAGGTGGTGCTGGCACTAGGTTATGAAGGGCTTTGAACACCAAATAGTGGATTTTGTATTTGATCCTGGAAGTAATTGGGGGCCACTGGAGTTTGTTGATTGATTGGTTTGTGCCTATATATGTGTGTGTACATGTGTGTGTGTGTGTGTGTGTGTGTGTGTGTGTGTGTGTATGTATGAGAAAGAGAGAGAGGAACATGGTCCCACTTGTTTGGTGGTTGAATGTAGGATGGATTGGAATGAAAAGAGACTTGAGGCAGGCAAACCCATCAGCAAGCTATGGCAACAGTCCAAGCATGAGATGACGAGGGCCTACACCAGAATGACGTAAGTATCAGAGGTGGGAAGGAGACCTATTTGAGAGATGTTATAAAGGTGAAAATTGACAGGCCTTAGCAACAGATTGAATATGGTGGGGAGAGAGATAGAAGGAATACTGGATGACACTTATTTTGCAAGCTTGGAAGACTAGGGGGATGATGGTACCTTCAATAGTAAGAGGGAAGTTTGGAGTGGGGGCAGTATTTAGAGAGAAAGAAAATGAGTTCTGTTTTGAACATGATGAGTATAAGATACTTATCGGACATTCAGTTTGAGATGTCAGACTACAGGTCAGCAGAGAGGTTAGGGCAGGATAGGCAGATATGAAAATCATTAGCACAGAGATAACTAAATCCATATCATATTATTTCTCTTCTAGACTTCTAAAATATATCTTTCAGAATTAATTTTATCATTTCATGATAGCAGTATGTGGGAAGCAATTGGGTGAGATAGTAAGGAATAGACAGACTGGATAGATTCTGGGCTTGAATAAAGGAAAACTTAGGTTCAAATGCTGCCTCTGGAAAAAAATGTGACCATGGGAAAGTCATATAACCTTTTATATGACCTGTTTCCTCATCTGTAAATAAGGATCATACCATCTCCCTTCTTGTGTTATTGTAAGGCTCAAATGAAGTAATGTATATAAAGTGCATTACAAATATTAAACAAAGACAAATACCAGCTATTATCCCTAGTGTCTTTTTAAAAAAAGATGAGGAAACTGCAAGACTAACTTTTTTTAATACCTTGTTCAGTCTATAAGGTTCCTAATAGGACATGCTGTGATTTTTCTTATAAGGAAAATAAATTGAGTGAAGCAATTCCAAAAATGGTACTTGGGCTCTTGCTTTGGCTCTAATTCCCAGGGAAAGAAAATGCTTTTCTGTTCTCAGACAAGTAAGCCAGAAATTCTTACCATCTGTGATCAGTGCAGACCTATGATGTTATTTGTGAAAATCATTATTGAAACATTAGTGTCTCTATGTATTATGGAGATTCCCTTACAGACCATTAGTAATAACCTCTCTTGGTTAAACAAGCTCAGTAAATTCAGTGTGATTTCATATTCATCACTTCCTGACATGTCAAATGAACGTGAGTTGTTTATTTAGAATGTTATGAATTGATATATACTTTTGCTGCATTTGGTCCCAGTACTGGCTGAACTGCAATGAAGAAGTGAGACTGAATAATCATTTTTTTTAAAATCAAAGTCAAAATTTGACTTTTCACAGCATAAATATTTCCCTAGTGAGGACAATAATCTTCTGTCTATCCCCACACCTGAGGTGAGCTTTAAACAATGTAGAAAAAAAACAAAACAAAACAAAAAAAACCTCACCAACCAATCAAACCAACAAGTCATCTTAGGAGATGCTATAATATGCCTTGAGCAAGATAGATCCCAAACCCGTATAAAAATGACTTCTTCTATATCTTAGGAAGGAGGACACCAGTCTGAAGAAGTCCAATGAAAATACAAAGGAACAATATATCCAATCACATTAAGTGTCCAGCAAATGAAAACACAAAGATTGCTTAAAGAAATCAAAACTTCAGGGAAAAAAATTATGAGGGTGTAAAGCAAGGACACAAAGTATATGCTTTGGGTATTACTTAAGTATATTATAGTAACAAGCACTGCACAGAAAACTGTGAGAAAACCAGGAATTAAGATGCCTGGTAAGACTACAACTGTGGGTCATTAACTCTGAGATATTCACTTTGTGGCAATAAGCAATAATGCCTGAATGATCAAAATGCATTTCTTTAGTATCTGTATACACAGAATTTTAAGCTTCTATTCCTTGTCATAAAAGGCTGGCATATCAGTTGGTTTCTGCAGCCAAATCTGTTGCATATATTCAAAGAGGCTCCTTTGCTCTTTTTTTTTTTTTTCTTTAGGCAATTAGGGTTAAGGGACTTGCCCAGAGTCACACAGCTAGTAAGTGTCAAGTGTTTGGTCTCAGGCCGGATTGAACTCAGGTCCTCCTGACTTCAGGGCCGGTGCTCTATCCATTGCACCACCTAGCTGCCCCTCCTTTGCTCTTGGTATACAGGACCAATGTGAGCCGATGAAGCCATAAAATTTCTCATAAATGACCTTTTTGTTCAATGGCATTCTCCCATCCCCCTTCACTTAACTAAAAACCTTTATAAATGAGGATCCCTGATTTCAATGTGGTCTGACGGATTTTGAAAATTTACTTCTCCTTCCCCTTAAAAAACAACAGCTTATAGGTAGATAGTGTTTTACAGTTTACCCACCATTATGTAGTCTTTCATGCTTAACAGTGCTATGGAAGGGGTTCTGGGAATGTGAAGGCCATACTAGATGGCTGAAAAGTTCTGGCAACATCTATTTAGGCAGGAAAGGTTGAAGTTTATAGGCCAGCAATATAATATGTCTGCCTACTTCAGCTTGGAGATGATGAGTACAAAAGGGTTGGTCACAGCACTTGTTCTGATTACCTTTTTTTTTTTAATCTATTTGCCTCAAAATCTCTTCCCTGGGTCCAGGGTTCCAACTCCCTTTCCCACAAAGTAGAACAAATAGACTTTTCAAGTCACCACATCTCCCAGGCCACACCCAGCACAAGGTCCCCATCTCCCTTCACAGACCATCTTTCTTCTCCCATAGGAGCATTCATCAGAGGAGCCCTCTCCCAATACCAAGGCAAGGCCTTCTTCCTCCCCACCCCTCCCCTTTTCCTCACCCACTTCCCTGTGGGCTCTTCTTTTATGAGACCACAGAGGTTACCTTCCCCTCACTGCTAGCCCAGTTTGAACCTGGAACATTGCACATTTATCTCTATCTCTTGCTCCCCTGCTCCCCCTTTCAGGTACTCTCCCATACTGAAACACAGTTCCACAAAAAAAAAAAAATGATTCACCTGTAGTCAGGGTGTTGTGAGGTTCTGTCTATAATGCCCCATGCCTCCCTCTTCATTATTACCTCCACCAGACTTCTGCCTTCACTCTTCTCCTGGCATACATTTAGAGAAGTTTCTGTATAGTCTCTCTGCTGTCACTCTGTGACTACTGACTGCTGCATTTAATTACTTCTCCTGCATTTTCATTGTTTGGGGGTGTTTGAGAAGCAAATAATCTCTTCAGTTCTGGTTTTCTTTCTAAGTATTTTTCAATTACCTCTTTCATTGAACATCCACCTTGTTTCACATATAGTTAAACTCAGATTTGCAGGTTCGTCATTCTGGGCTATATCCTGAGTTCCACTGCTCTTTGGAACACGTTATTCTATTCCCTCCTATTAGGTCTGCTGGTGGGTGCAGAATCGTTGTTGAGTTGTTTCAGTCACATCTGACTTTTCATGACCCTCATTTGGGATTTTCTTGGCAAAAGTACTAGAGTGGCTTGCCATTTTCTTCTCCAGCTCATTTTATAGATGAGGAAACTGAGGTATTTGACTTGCCCAGGGTCACACAGCTAGTAAGTATCTAGGGCTGGATTTGAACTCAGGTTTTCCTGACTCCAGGCCTGGTGCTCTATCCATTGTGCCACCTAGCTGCCTAGGTGCAGATAAGTATTGTTATTTGAACTTCCTTTTCTTTATATTTGAAGGTTTTTCTCCTGATTGCTGTAAGCAAATAGTGGCACATTTTCTTTTAATGATACTGTTTTTTGCTTCTAATTTCTAGATTGGGAATTGAGACTTGTCACAAACTCCAGTTTTTCTATTCTGCGCATAATTTTTATTGTGCAGGACATTAACTCTGCTTTCATGATTCTCATTCCTCTCTTGAACCCTTCAAGAACATGTTGTGGTTCAATGTTCTTTTTACATTCCACTGGGTCCCCTGTCTCATCAAGCGGTAGATCACTTGTTTACTCGATCTGGAGGCCATATTTTTTTTTTGTTATTAATGTTTTCCCTGGATGATTTATCTGCTTGTACTCAAGGTCTTTTGAGTTTTTTCTTCCTGAGATCTTTGGTCATTTCAGTCTTTTAAGAACTTTTCCCCCTGATTTTCCCCTGTTCACTTTCTGACTTTGTCTCCTCTGATGGTTGTTTCCTTGGGGGCTTGATCTCAAAGTATCTCGGCCTCTTCCCACAGTAGGCGATTCACAATTCATCAGCCTAGGTCTTTGCCCTGGGTGACTTTTGAGTGGACAGGCTGGCCCCAGTTGAATGCTGTGTTCTTTCCCTCAGGCCTGGTGGTGGAGTGCTGCACAGCTCCTCCTCTCCTCCTCTTCCCTACCTGTGCATTTGAGAGCACACATGTATACATGTGCTTGGTCAAAAGCACATGCCCGCATGTGAGTACACAGACACAGACACACAGACACACAGACACACACACACACAGAGTGTTCTGTCCTGCTTACTCTGTTCCTTTGTGGCGCTCAGCTCAAAGCTTTGCAGCACTGATGTTACAGGGTCCCACTGGCCATGGCATCTGATAATGCTATCGACTAAGATATGGTGGGATGGTGATCTGTATCTGGAGAGGGATTACAACTCTTATACTGATAAAACCATGGATCCTTAAAGTACTAAGGTATTTACAGTTTACTAAAAGGCAGGTAGTTTGGTATAACAAGAATAATAACTATCCTTTATACAGTACTTTTCAGGTCACAAAGCACTTTATATGTAATCTCATTTGAGCACAACTGAGGTCAATGCTCTACCCAGACTCGCAATCTCAGTGTCACCCTCAACTCCTCATTCTCTCTTCACCTTTCTCCTTCCCCAATATCCAATCAACTAGTAGTTGAGTCTACGTGGCTGCAGGTCTTCTTTGCTTCACGCCTGGATGATTGTAATAGCTTGCGTTACTCTCCCTCCCTCAAGGCTCTCCAGTCACTTGTCAAACTGATCTTCCTAAAACTCGGGTTTGACCATGTCACCCACCCATTCAATAAACTTCAGAGGCTCTGGTACCTCCAGGATCAAAGAGAAATCTTCAGGGTGGTTTTTAAAGACTTAATAACTTGCTTCCTTCCAACCTTTCCAGTTTTCTAATACAATATGTACTTCTAACATCGCCATGTACTCTGCCATCCAGGGTCACTGGTGTTACTGTTCCTCACGCACACACACACACACACAAAGCAATCCATCACCCAACCCTGGACCTTTTCATCGGTTGTCCTCTATGCTTTGAGCTCTCTCTCCTTTTGTCTCTGCCTCTTTCTTCCCTTGCTTCTTTTAAGTCTTGACTCCTGCTAGAAGTCTTTCCTGGTCCTCTTTAATATTAGTGCCCTGCCTGTTTATTATTTTATTATTACCTTCAGATTACCGGCATATATCTTTTCTTATATGTAGTTGTTTGCCTGTTGTCTCCCCTATTAGACAATGAGCTCCTTGAAAGCAAGGACTGTTTTTTGCCTTTTTTGTATCCCCAGAGCTTAGCACAGTGCTTGGCACATAAAAGGTCCTTAATAAATACTTGTCGACTTGACTTTTCACTGTTACCAAGATGCTTCATAAAGAATAGAGTGCTGGCCTAGGGAGTTGGGATGACCTAGGTTCAAATTGTACCTCGAACACTTACAAGCTATGAGTCCCTGGCTAAGTCACATGTCCTCTCTGAGTCTTAGTTTCCCCATTTGAAAATAAGCATAATACTACCTATAATTATTAACGCACAGGGTTGTTGTTGTAAGGCTCAAATGAGATAATGTATCTAAAGTATTTGGCAAATTTTCAAGTGCTTTATAAATATTAGCTATTATTATGATTTCCTCACAAATAAAATGTTATCTGACAGAGCAGGTATCACCTCCTATTTTACAAATGAGGAAACTGATGATCAGGAAGAAAAAATAACTTGGTAGTGTCAGAGACAGAACTTAAACCAGGTCCTTTATCTTCAGGACATTCTCAACTACAAAATACTTCCTTCATGATTTCCATCATAGGGATTGATAACAATAATAATAATAATAATGACAGTTGACATTTACGAAGCACTTTAATTTTTGCAAAATGCTTTACATGTATTTCCTCATCTGACTGCACATTATTAAGGCTGGATGACCAAAGAGACAGGGCCAAAATTCCATGGTACCAGGATGACAAAGTATTTCTACCTCCTATCTGTTTTCTTTTTTGAAACTTCAGACTTTGACCAGAAGAAGTTTTCTTTATAGTTTACTCACACAGAATTTCACATAAGGTCATTCAATTTAGGAAGGGGGTGTGTGTGTGTGTGTGTGTGTGTGTGTGTGTGTGTGTGTGTGTGTG
>NW_020944605.1:441221-483114 GCF_900497805.2 Vombatus ursinus
GTGTGTGTGTGTGTGTGTGTGTGTGTGTGTGTGTGTGTGTGTGTGTGTGTGTGTACACACTGCCACAGTTTCCCTTCCTCAGGCTCTTTTACTTTCAAATGGTGAGTATCAGAAACCTTATGATTATTTTCAGAAACTAAGTAACTGGTATCTAAAGTTAAGGACTCAAGGGGTTTCGGTTTTCATAAAAGAGGCTGCTTTTAAAAGCATGTACTGGTTAATTATTTAACAGTTCAAGGTATGAAGTGGACAAAGTCTGAAAGCCAAATAGTAAAATGAATTCTCCTCTGGGCCAATTTACAATTTTAAACAAGTATTACAAAGGAGTTCAGAATGGATAGTAAATTCTAAATTTTCTCAAGTGGTCAGGGAAAGAAAAAGGGAAAAGTATATGTGGGTGGGGGGTGTGATGGTGGGAGACAGCCAAAATTGAGTAGAATGAGCCATTAAACAAGATCACTACCAATGGGAAATATACTTGGAATTCTCATGAACCCTGGCCTCACACAAAAGCCTAATGTACTTGCTGTGCATACGTTACTGGCGCCCCAAAGCTATGGAAATTGGCAGCTTCTAGTTGTCTGACCTAGCCTCAGGATTATTTACCAGATGAAACAATGTTCTAACAATTTCTAGCAAATTTAATCCAGGAATACAAGTAGCAGACTATATGCTTGATTAGCAAAGAGCAACCTATTAAAAATATATTATTAAGTAGGTATCAGAAATCCACAGATGATCCTATTGTTGAATTGAACATAAATAAATACATTTTAGCTTCAAACTTCCCAGCATCCAAGTGAATCAAGATTTGGATTACCCTTCCCTTTTAAGGCAAGGGGAAAAAAAGTAAAGCAACTTGCTGGCCCGGAAACAGAATTAGAATGCATATGTTTGTTTCAGATGGAGGTTGTGGTATCACTGTAAGGATACCACATTCATTCCTTTAGTGTCTCCCGGCTTTTTCTTTAAGAGGTATGAATAAAAGTCAAGAAGTCACTATAAAGTGTGTGTGTGTATATACAAAGATACATGTATGTATATGTGTATTGTATATATGTATACCTATATGCATGTATACACATACTCACACGCACATATAAACAAAATAGAATTTCTACAACCAATAGAGGAAAAAGACCTGTTACTCCCTAAAAAGAGCAGAAAGGATAATGGACTGACTGGGTCTAGCACTCTAACCAACATTTAACTGTTCTATGCATTCTCAATCTTAGGTAATGGAAGATTGGGTCAGAATGTATAACCAGAATCTATAAGATAACCTGAAAACTTCACTGTTGCCAATAGTGTGAACCAAACTGGCAACAGTTTCTAACTAGCACTAAAATTAATTAAATTGAATTTATCTTCCTTTTTATACCACAGCCTACCTTATATTGAAGATGTTAACCAACTGTTTAATAGCCACTGGCAAAAAACAGCCACTTGCCTTTGGGAGTGGAGGGAACATACTGTTATTGCTCTGTTTGCTGGCAATAGCAATGTTCAATATTAATTCAATAAACTTATAAAAAAGTTATTTAAAATATGACCATAAGAAATAATAGCTCATGTATATCACTTGGAGGCTTACTAATATAATGGGGACAGAGCAACTCTGTTGAAGCCTGCTTCTGGAAGAGTCAAAATGTGTAATGCAACTGTCTTGAGAGACTGGCCAGATAAAATGACATTCTGTAACCACGTGGTTAGGAGACATATTGTTGATTGGTTGCAGAGCCTGAACTGTGGGTTTCTTCAAAAGGGTCTTATTTTCCTTAGCTAATTTTTCCCCCACCAGATCATTCTGTTTGGCTGGTTGTATTTTTTATGTGACCCACCTTCTGATGAGACACAATGTACCTTGGGTTCTTCTCAATGAAGCTGATGAAACAGGCCTCAGTCTTTGGCCTCTGCATTTATTCTCTCCATCCAGGGAAAGGGGTTAGAGACTCTGATCTTGTGAGTTTTGAATGGTCAGGAAAGCAAGCTTGCGGTGCCCCCAAGTTCATGTTCCACAAGCCAGCTTGGCTAGCATCAATGGCCCAAGAAGCAAGGAGTGACCTTCAGGATTCAGCCCATAGTCACTCAGACAAGCGCTCACCTGGCAATCATGCTCCATTTGGATATGAATTTTGATGAAATCAATGCTATGCAGAAACTATGCTAAATTTGAGCCCAGAGGCCACGCTGGAATAGGGGAGAGTATGCCCCTGAGGAATTAGAAGAAAAAAAACAGATTTGTTTAAGTAAATCTCCTTCTGCTAAGTGGTTTAATGGAACCAGAATGCTAGTTACTCACTGTTAGCTAACAGTGGGTGACGCTGCCAGTAAGGCTCAAGCTGAAAGCATCAGTGAAAAGGTACCTCAAGCCTCTCAGTGGGTCCCCCCTGAACCCAAAAAGGAGAGAGGAAGCTGCTTGACTGGAATAGAGTGAATCAGAGGGTACTTACTACCCTGAGTACCTTCCTCATAACCACCTCCTGTTGGGTAGGCAGTATAAGTATTACCTTTTTTCAACACATGTGAAATGAGGCTCAGAGAAATTAGGTAAATGTTAAAACCTGATTAGACTGGTCCCTTTGCCCCAAGGGTGGGTGAGGTTCATTGGCAGAAATACAGTGTTTTAGTCTGTGAATTTTAATCCCTGCCCCCAAAAGAATCTTACCAACCCATGTGTTTACCTTTCTCTGGCCTACTTATGTTTGGTAATATTCAAGGGTACTTGAGTCTGCTTAACTTGGATTGGTACATCTGTGAAAAGATTAAGATCCTTTTGTCTATCAGTTTACAAGCTTTGGGTGGACACACTGCTTCATCTCGAGCAAACACAGTCCATATCAGGACCTAGGAGAATGGGCAGGGAGATCAGGTATATGCATACTCAATATCCTTTGTCGACTAAACTGCACTACAAACTGTCAATAAACCCCCTTAAGTTCTATAAACTGAGCACGGAGTTCTGTCTTTGTATTTTCAAAACTAGGAACAGACTAGGAGAAGGACACACCTGCTCAAGGTCACATAGTTATCAAGCTCTGGAGCTGAGAACTGGACCCAAGTCCCAGAGTTCTTTTTTCTTTCTACTAAGTGACTTCTTCTATAAAATTAGGCATTATGCAGAAAAGAAAACTACAGTGCAAAAGATGTACTAATTTATTTTAATCAAATAAAAGTCTGTATCACTTGAGAAAAACATAGGCAGCCATCCCCTAATATTTTTTTTTTCTGCATTAGTCCCTCTCTGTTGACCACTACTTACCATGGTATGGTAGAAAAACCATTAGATATGAAGTCAGAGGATATGGACTTAAGTCTTGACTTCACTACTTACTTGAATGATATTAGGCAGGTCATCTAATCTCTCTAAAGCTCAGTTTCCTCATCTGGAAAATGGGCACATAACTGTTTCACTACCTAGTTTACAGGGATGTTTTCAGGAAAGCACTTTATAAAATTTAAAGTGCTGTGCAAAGATGAATTCCTACTGAAAATGACTGGGTGAATGGGTAAATAATTCTTGTAGATAACATTCTCTTTGGTCTCTTTGTGCCAAGGCACAAAGGCAAATAAAGACTGGGTTAAAAAAAAACTACATAGCAATGAATTAAAGAAAAATTTAAGATCGTCGATAAGAAGATCAAAGATTTAGAAATGGAAAAAGCCTTAAAAGGTCAGCTAGCCCAACTGCACCATTTTTATAGGTGAAGAAACTGAGGTACTGAGAGGCCAACTTGCCTAAAGCCAAACAGACAAGTTGAAGATGCTGTATTTGAACCCGTGCCCTCCAGTGCTCTTTCCACTGAACCATGCCATATTTCCTAAAAATCTAACTCACTGTCTGATACAGAATACTGTTTAGTCACAGATCGCAAATGCTTAATAACATTTATCCCTATCTAGGTTCATTTCCATACGATATTTTCCCCCTTAATTTTAAACTACTGCCAAACTTTATTTCTTCTCCCATAGAGAGTCTTTCTTTCATTTCTACATGTTGTGAATGTGAGAGAATACCCTTTTTACCCTCGTTAGGTAAAAGGAGCATTACTTTCAAATAAAAACCCCACGGTACAACCTATGAAAATCTCTATTCTGGGTTACTGTCACTAAAGTTCTATTTTGAAGCCTTATCACTGCATAGAGGCAAACCTGAGTTCAGAGTTCTGGCAGATCCATGTTAAAAAGGCAAGTATAGGACCAGTAGTAAACTGTGTGTCCATCATTTAAAGACCAGCCAAGCTAAGTTGATATAAGTATACTACCAGAAGGCTGCCTACTACGTCATGATTTTTTGTGGCAACACCCAACAGCCCAAGACTGTCTATTAAGATGTGGAAGGGTAGCAATCTGTGTTGGTGAGGAGAATGTCTATACCAATCAAAATCATGGGTGTTTTAAAGCCTTCCAAGGTTAAATCAATGCCATTTGTGATACTATCTCTTTTTTTATATCTGATTTTAAAAATAAGGCTGGCTTCTAGCTAGGGTTCTTAACCTTGGGTCTGTGACTTTTTTTCCCAAATGTTAACTGTATTTCAATATAAACTACTTTCTTTGTATTTCTCTGAATTTTGGTTTATTCATTTAAAAATTTCATTCAGAGAAGGGGTCCATGACATACACACAAAAAATTAAGTTCCCCTACTCTAAAGCAAAATATTTGGCATGAACATGTACTAAGGATGATTTTTCAGCCAAAACACATTTTCATGAAAGATGTCTTTTACTAAAAAGGCTGACAAAGACTAACAGAAACATAGTTGTGATTACAATCCAAAAAATAAAAACCTCATTTTTCATACACGGGAATAAAACTATCTTGCCTTTTCATTCTAGCATGTCTAGTAGAGCTGTTTTTCAGCTGTGTTGGGGGTAACCTTTGAAGGCATTGTATTTCCTGGTTTCTTCTCCCTTCACTGCAAAAGTGGGGAAGTATGGAAATGGAATATTACATAAACTGTCAGACACAGTCAATGAGATGACCAATTTTGTTGAACTGCCTACATTAAAAAGAGGAAAAATCTTTGTTAGAAGTAATGATTCTTTGGGCAGGGAGAGGGGAAGAACATATTTGGAAATGAATTTGATGAAAAAACAAAAGATATCAACTTACTTAAAAATGAAAGAAGACAGAGAAAATGAAGAATATAAAATACCAAAGAAGTAATGATTTTCAGAAAAGATTTCTCTAGGAAAATTGGTTTTGAAGGAATGTGAATGAGGGTAGAAATGGGTATATGTAAACAAGTTTACTTACTAGTGACATTTTCCTAAATATAGTAAATTTCATTATTCTAGTACACTTCTTAGTCACAGATGTGTACCAAACTTTTTACTCTTCTAAGTTAGTTTTGATTTTAATTCTTTTAACTCTTCAACAATTTTCCCTATTTTACTGATTTTACTAAGTGATGAGTGGCTGAAAAAACCCTCTCCCCAACACCCCAACCAATCAGCTAAGTTAGCAAGTATGTTTTATGTATTTGACAGTGAAAAATAAAATGAAGTTAAGTGGCCCCAAAACACAACACAATGAACTTACTATCCCAAATGTATTAGAATTTACAAAACACTAGTGGAAAAATTCTTACAAACTACATAACCATAACAGTAAGCTACCTACATTTTCACATCATCCTTAGGTGCTATGAAGTCAAAGTATATAAAAAACCTCATACCTCATTCAGCACAGAGTCACTTTGACAGCTAAAACACGACTGTGTAGCTAAGTATACCATGGCATATACTTCCTTTCTCAAAATACAAAATAGAAGGGAAACTATGAATAGAGGTAAACAAAGTAAAAACAATTTAAAATAAAACAATTTGACGTATGGATTCCCCAGCTTGATTTCTAACTGCGTGTGTATATGTATTAATGTCAAAGGTAAGACTAGAGAGAGAACTCACCTGTTTTCTTCCTCAAGATCTGCTAGAATTCTCTCTAGCTCCCCTCTTTCCTCACTCTCTAAGGAAATCAAGATCTGGGCAGGACTACGAGGCTGGCTCAGGGGGGACTCCTGGTTCAAACTTTGGCAGTAATGCTGGATTAACAAATGTTCATCATCTCTGGAAAATACAATTGAAGAGGTTTTTTTTTTCCCCCTTTTTTTTTGCCCCAATAGCAAATCACTAACACTTGTGAAGCAGGGTAGAGGTAAGGGTTGATTTTTACATGTGTACTGAAGAGATGAATATCCTATTATTTTTAAAGAATTAACTGGATCTTAGCTTCTGCTTTCAAGGATATTTCAAATTGGTTGGGGTCACTGACAATTCATTTGGCGACAAAACCATGAAAACTTTTAGTTAAGGTGATTAGCCTTTGGCTGTTTGCCTGGCTTTAGAACTGGCAGAAATAACTGTTGTTGCTGCTGTGATTTTGTATAAGAAAACTAACCAAAAGTGTGGTAACTCCCTCCCCCCTCCCCCACATATGGCAATGTTTCTGCTTCAGAACATGTCAACAGAGACTAGATTATTTTAAATAAATCTGTCCTGGTTTTTTTGTTTGTTTTTGGATTTGACCTATAATTCCATCAATGTAGGGAATCTCCCAGTAAGGAACCTCCCTCCACCAATGCTCTGCAACTAAGAATAGAAGAGAAGTATCTGGGGCATGGATAGGTTAAACAACTTATTCTATGGTTACACCTTCACTATGTGTCAGAAGTAGGACTTGAATCTAGGTTTATTTTTAAAATTAACTTAAAAAAATTAACAAATATTTAAGAAAACCCTCAGGAAAAAAAATGTATAGTTGAGCAAAACAAATTCTCACATTGGCCATTTGAATACGAGTTTTCTTAAATCCACTACGGCACATGGTCTCTCCTGTGTCTATTTTCTAAGTGAAAGATACTTTAACCTTTTTTGAGTTAAAATAAATCACTGCTTATGCAAGTACTTTTTTTTTCCTTCTAAAAACTACATAAGCAAGAAGGTACCCCAATGTAAATTTATCAATATACTTTTTTTAATCCAATTGCTGACTGGATGTGAAAGTAAAGGATGGAAAAAGTAAAGTTTAGGTAATTAATTATAAAAATTTCAACAGAAATTTCAAAATAGTTATTAAGTTTTAATCTTACAAGTAGGTCTTTAAGTGTTTATGTTTTAGGAGGCATACAACTTTTTTTCTGGGAACTAGATACCATTTACTGTATAGGTAGACATAATTTAAAAGTGGATACTGAATCCTTAAGAGTCAGTCAGTCTTATCTCCAGATCTCTAGATACTATTTACTATATAGGTAGACATAATTTAATAAGTGGATACTGGATCCTCAAGAGTCAGTCAGTCATATCTCCAGATGTAAGTAAGCAAACATTTCATTCCATCTCACTGGAAGGATCAGACCTGCTGTTTCAGGCTAGATGCTGTTTAAATATTTTCCTTCCAACTTAATGTCTTAAACACTTTTCCTTATCAATTTTCATTTTTTTCTCATTTGAAGAACGATTCAAATGATATTTTAAGTAGAGTTAAACATTTATTTCCACAAAAAAAGAAGAAAAAAAAGTAAAATGATTAGGTTACATTAACATGTCAAAGAAAGGAGTCTAGAATTTATCAAATTGGTTAATATTTATAATGTGAATACAAGACACCCAGTTGAAAAGTTTGGTAAAAAGAAGTCACTTGGTGTTACTAGTGAATTCAACTACTTTCCTTCCTCAAATTCAGTCAAACTGGTTTACATGTTTAGACAAAGACTAAGAATTTTTTTAAAAATTACATTTGCTGCACAATTTCCCAAATGCCTTTGAGAAAATGTGGTAATTTTAGTAACCCTGGGCTCCTCCCTGTAACAAAAGCCCTTTTTATTTAAAACCAATATTCTTCTGATGCTGTTATATGGCTACAGAGCATTTAATTACCCAGTGAATTAAAGTTATGGGTCACCCAAAGGGCAACGGAAAGATGCACAGTAGGTATAAAAAGACTACATAATATTACCAGTAAAACATCCAAAATGACATAAAGAGGAAGGTGATTAACATCCATATAATGTCAATAGATCTAGAGTAATGGTCTCCAAACTTCCTTGATCATGCATGGCTTTCAGTTAAAAAAAATTATGAGAACATACTGTTATTTAGTCATAAATCATCTATATGAACTACTGCACAAATAACTGTGTGTGTTATAAAACTTGTATAAAATATTAACTTTTAAAAAAATGAAATAAAGACAAAATAATATTTAATCCTAGAGTCAACAGGGAGCCAATGGAATTTACTGAGCGTGGCGGGGGGGTGACATGATAAAAACTCACTCCTTAGCAAGATTAGTTTGGGATCTGTGTTCGCACTGGTATGGGGAAAGACTCGAGGCAGGGAGATCAATGAAAGTTATTGCCAATTTTCCACATGAGAGGTGGTGAGGGCCTAAACTAGGGTGTTGGCTATGTGAACAGAGAAGGGAACAGAGACCGGAGATGTGAAGATTTTTAAACTTATTAAATATATGACATGAGGGAACATGACAACAATATGTTATCAACAATATCCTCTCACAAATAAGGGGGAATTTTTGACAGTAACAAGAAAGGCTGGCAGAGTGAAGGGTTTGGAGGGGGGATATGAAATACACTTTACAACCCATTCATGCTTGTTCTTCCCGTGTGACTTACTCTATGCCATTCAAAATGAAAAAAGGAGGAAAGCAACGCTTTTCATTTACCAGTCCTTGCCCTCCAAAGGGTGCCTGCTATAGTCACAAGTTGATTTGGGGTTCAAGGAGTGAGTATGATGGGCAGGGAATGTGTAATTTTCCCAGTAATATGTGTGTAGCTACTATTGTGGATGCCCTGCTAGTGGTATAATTTGAACAACTGACATCTGGCTCATAAGGAGCAGGTTGGGAATTTGCACAGTGGAGGTAAGGGAAGGAAAAATGAAAGATATACGTGGTTGTGCTAAAGACAAACCAACAAATGACCATAGAAGCAAGGCTAGAATTTGACACCTCCCTTTTGTTTGATTACATACCCCACAGGGCACTGGTCCCCACCTTTCAAACTACTAACCTGGAAGAAACTCCACAATATGATGGGTGGTCCCATGTAGAAGATTTACAGGAGACATGGACAAGAATCTCACAGGGTGAGAAGACATGGATGGGTCAAGATCTATACCTCATTATAATATTTTCGAAACCCACCTCTATCTGCCCCATGGAGGGAATACCCACATGGATGAGATCAACAATCCAGCCAAGTATCTAAGTTAAGATATCTGTTACTTTGAAAAGTCAAACAACAACAACAAAAAAGTTTTGCTGAAATAACTTGATTTCTTAGTTAACATTATTCTCTCCAAAAATTTTGGAATTCAATAATGATCCTAAATAAGTATGTATATAAGATACATAGTTTGACTTTAACTTAGTTCCAAGAGTCTTATTTGCAGACTACTGTCAAGGACCTATATTTACTTAATGCCAAAGTGAATGTTAAAAATGTAGTAATTTGGAGCATTTCTTTACCCCTAATAGTTGGAAATATCATAGAGTCTTAAAGAGTTGGAAGGAACTTCAAAGATCTTCAGTGACATGGAACCGGCTACTTTAACTGTTAGGAAGACTTTCCTTAGACAGTGTTTTTTATGCTTTCCGTTGGCCCTAGTTCTGAGCTCTGAGGCCAAGCTGAACAAGTATAATCCTCTTCTATATTAAGATCTTTGAAAACAGCTACAATATGCCCACTCCTCTCCCTTAAGTCTGCTTCATTTAATTTTCCTTGGTATCTTGGTTCTCTTCTCCTAAATACTTCTAAGGTTTTCAATACTGGTCACAAAATTTAGCACACAGAACTTTTTATAATAATCCATACTGTGATCCAACCTAGAAAAAGAACAGTGGAATCATCACCTCTCTCTTTGGAAATTTAGTGCCCCAGGATTACGTTAGCTTTTGGCCATTTATATGTTCCTGTTGTTAATTCAACGTGAACTGTTGTCTAGCCACTGACTTGTTTGACTAACGTCTCCCCCATCTTCTATGTGTTCTTTTGAACCCAAGTGCAAGACTTTACTTTTAATAAAGTTCATTTTATTAGATTCAGCCCACTGTTTCAGCCTGATAATATCATTTTGGATTTTAATTTTTAGCATTCAATATATTACCTCTCTCCCTAGCTTGTGTCACCTGCCAATTAAATAAGCGTATCATAGATTCGTTCAAGCCATTGATAAAAATTTTAAACAGAGTATCTCCATGACTAGAACTTGATAACACTAAAGACCTCCCTTTAGGCTGCCACTGATTCATTACCCCACACTCTTTGGTTTGAATAATTTAACCAGTTCCAAAGGCACCTAAATAAATAATTTTCAACAAAAGTTTTAAACACGGTTAATTCTCAATCATCTACACTAAGCACGTAGTCATAGTCTGAATTTGTTTGAATGGTCTGTGTATTCCCAAAGCATCATGGATGACCCAAACAGCAGATAATGCTAAAGTAATTTTAATTTAGCTCTGTAATGCATTAAATGATTCTCTGGCAGTTGATTTTCCTTCTTAATTAGGTTTTGATTAGGATAATATTAAGATTGGTTCATATTCCCTGAGCTGCACAGTGAGAGGAAGCATCCAAGAATAAACTTTGTTGAAGCAGTGGTAGGGAGAGAGACCAGATTTTAAAAAATTTAAGTGGATAATCCACATATGGATAACTGAGAATTTTGTCTATTGTAGGTGGAGAAAGCTCAGGAGTTGGCTTTATCTTTGGTTCTTCTGGTATTTTCCCATATATACCAAATGATCTGAACCATTTTCATGGTTTTAACTAGTATGAATGAGTCAAAAGAACTGTCAACCCTTGAACTTTTCCCACCTATTATTCTGTCTATATGCCTTCTTGAACTGGTTGCTTCATTGCTGTGGCAAACCAAATATGATGGGCACACAACCTATCTCTGACTTTTTCCACATCGTCTACCAGTGCTATATATACATCCAAAGGGACATCTCAGTTAATTTTGACTTGCCACCATTCTCTGCTCTTCTCTTCTCTATATCAGTCAAAATCTATTTTTACATATTGATCTCTCAGGCCTGTTTTTTTTCCCTTTTATTCACCAGGCCAAAGCCCTGGCATGCTCTTTTTAAAACCACTACTATAAGCTCTTTTGTGCCATCACCCAACTCTGTTCTTATCCCTCTACTCTAGTCAATGCTCTACATCTTCACCAAAGCAGTCTTTTTACCACCCTACATCCCCCCTCCTTGACACTTAGCAGTAGCATTTAATCTTTTACAGGGAAAAAAATCCTCACCTTCTGTTTTGATGTCTCTCACCACACTACCTCACTGTCTTCAATTCCTGAGGCTGATAATGTATATGCAAATGTGTATAATGAATCCTCTGAACTCTCAAAGTAAATATTGTTTGATTCCCAGAAAAAAAAAGGATAATGAAGCAATTCCAAGAATGTCTACTGAGATAATGCCATTTTATATAGATGACAGCTCTCTTCCCTTTTCCATAGCCAGAAAGGCTATAGAGGAATAATTTTCTAAGGTAATATTGAATCCCCTAGTATATGGATTACTGTTAAAAGAACACTGTGTAATCTTACTAAAATGTGCATGTATTTCTCCCTGTTGACTGAGGGTAGCAGTAATTACATGGGCCAGTCCCATGAAAGATGGTTAGGGTTAAAAATGGAAGAAAAAAAAGTCCATGTGCAAATCCCAGAAAGCAAGAATATGCTTTCCTGATTGATTTCTATACTGTGGTATCTCTCTCTCTCTCATAAGCAATTTCATTGTCAGGAACATTTCATAAAAGGAGACAGGATACTTACATGCTCTCATTAGGAGAAATGCTATCATTTAGATAAGATCCATTGCTGTTTTCCATTTCTGCTAGCCTGATGAAAAACGTAAAAGCTCATTAAAACTTATATGACTTACTAGAAACTATTCAAGACCTGTTCTAACATTCCTGAAAACTTAAAACTCATTTTATGATGAGAAATGAACCCTCCCTATCAAAGGATATGATGAGTTATTCCAAATGATTTTAACACTCAGGGATCGTTTAGGAGAACACATAGCAGAAGCTAACTAGTGGGAAACTGCCAACTCCAACGGTGAGTTCTAAATGGATTCACATTTTGTTTTCGCTCTTCCAGGGAGTAAGAGTAAGGAGAAAAAAAAATCAGGCCTTTGTTCTCCTAGGAGAGGTTCCCAACATATTCCATACAGAAAATAGTCCTCTGGGAAACATTTCTTAGTCTGGAGACACGAATCAGATTTTGTTTCTTGCTGACCTTATGTCGATGTTAAAATACTCTGGCCAATTACATTCTTATTAAAGAAAACCTTAAGGGTGCCTCCACATGAAAGACATTAAGTGTCAACAGTCTGTCTTTAGCTTCCTAGCAAATGTCATTCCTTTGCTAAGAATTTTCACCTTTTATTGAGTCCCTCCATCTTGGAAAAATAATAAATGGCTTCTTTACAAGAGGGTTATGAAGGAAAGGTCAACACCCCAGAGCAGTGCACTTCTCAGAGAAAAACTAGCCAATTATAATTTAATTATTTTTTTAACCAATTAAATATGTCCTATCATAGATATTAAAATTAGCTTAAGCCTAAGAATGTTGATCAGCAAGGGTCAAGGATTAAGTGAACCACCACTGTCAATCTTATCTTCCTCAGCATCTTATTGAAATATTAACACTCATATGGAAAGCCAATATTTTAGTCACCCATGTGATACAGGGTCAGCTGAGGCATCTATTAGTGTTTTAAATTCTTAGAAGATTGCTGAATTCCTAGTGATGTGATTGCCTTAAGGCTTTAAACATTCTGTTTGAAAGAATGGTTGATATAAGCAAAAATGGAATGAGGATACAAATTTATAGGCCCACATTTGTGCAACTTTGCTCTTTACCCATGGATTTAGTGTCTGCAAACATCATGCAGTGGTGGGACATGCAGGTTAAAGAGTAATCTGATTAGCAGAAAAGTCCTGGAAACAAAAATTATTTACATAAAGTGTTTAATCTAGATTTTTTGGATTAGTTATTTAAATAAAATATTTTCCTGGCATTCAACTGGTCTCATACCTGCTAGCATAATGCTCAATGCGTGAGTGAGTATCATCATGAGAGAGCTGAGGGGACGAGGCAGGCCTATAAGGCAGAAAATGTGATTAGTCACAGACACCATCCGTCAAGCTCAAAAAACACAGTTCTTTAGATACACAGCCTTGAATTTACTAATTCAAATTGGTGCTTTACATGACCTACTTTTCCCTTATAGTAAATGTCCATGTTTCTAAAATTCAAGAATTTATTAAGTGCATTCCAAAGAATTCCTTCTTATACCTTACGTATGTCTGTTTGTTTTCCTCAGAAGCCATAAAGGAATATGAAAACTATTCTGATAAACGTCTGATGTAGCAAATGTTAGGATAAATGATAATCCCTACATACCAACTTTCTATATCTCATGGTTTCAAAGTTTCAGCACTGTGTAACAATTCAAAAAGATAAAACAAGCAGTTTGTACAAGTGGGTCATACATTTTTTTTCTTCTTTCCTACATCATATGCTTAAGATTTTATCATTTATTATCAAGAAATTTTGACTTCAGGAAAGGCAATCTAGCAATCTATGACATTTTGGGATCTTATATATTACTATGACATTGAGCTCAGATGTCATAGAATCATAGAATTTTTAGAGCAGGAAAAGAACATATAAATCTCTACACTTTGTAAAAATCAGGGATAGCCAGTCATCTAACATTCAAAGGTATTTTACTCTGTGTGTAACCATGCTTGTCAGTGTGTGAAAGTAAGAATGAAATGTACACACAATTCTTGGATCTACAATACTTCTTTGCACCACAGGTTAGATTTTTGACAAGGTCAACATACTTTCAGCTTTCTAAGTCTGATTCCCACAGAAGGCCTTGAAGATAAACATTTTTTTTTTTAAATGCTCATTACTTTTTTTTTTTAAATAGGTAAAAGGAACATTCTTTAAAGTTGATCCCTGTACATTGCAGACAGTATTACTGGATCAAAAAAGTCCACAGCAACATAACTTATAAGAAAAAGTGTCCTAAGTTAATGTCTAAGCTTCATTTCATAGAAAAAGCCTTAAGAAAGAGATCTCATACCAAATGTGTTCAGAATAAACCTGAGAAAGACAACATGTGCCTGTGAACGGAATCACACCAGAATGATCCATCTATGATCTCAAAAGAAAAAAAAATATTCCTGCCATTATTCATTTCAACCAAGTCTAGGACATACTTCCCCATTCCACTTGTGGAAATGCTGTTTCACAGCCCAACTCATGTCATGTCCTTGTAAAGGCCTGTCCTGATTTACCCTCATGGAAGTGATCTCTCCCTCCTTTGAATATTTAGTGAATTTGATTTGTACCTCATTTATGGACATCATATTTTAGTTGGTTACAGAGGAAGAAAATCCCACTTATAACATATACTGGCTCCAATAACCTAGGCAAGTCATAACCTTTCAGTTTTCTAGGGCAACATGTCAAACTCATGGCCATGGGGCCACATGCAGCCAGCAAAATTCCCATGCATGGCTTGAATTAGATTAAAATGCAATTGGGAAATGTTTAATAAAAATATGTAATAAAACATAGACTACACTAATACGTGATTTTCCAAGTCAATATGTGGCCTGCAGAGATCTGATTATACATGAGTTTGACACCACTGCTCGAGACAACTCTCTAAGACTATAAATTTCAGAGAAAGTATGACAAGCATATGTAGAGTTTCCCCAACCAGGTGTTCCTCATGCCAGGGAAATTACAGGTCTATGCCCTCTCTCTGTTATGGTTAGGTCACATGCCTTATCTCCCCAATTAGACTGTAAAATTACTGAAAACATGAGCCTGGTCTTAAGCTTTAGTTCCTTCTTAGAGATGGATGCAGCACCTTCACTAGCAGATACTCCAAATATGTTTGCTAAACTGAATGAAAACTGAATACTTTTGAATGCGGAGTTATTGTCATATGCATTTTACATATATTTATGTGTGTGTACTTATCTGTCTATCTACCTATATCTCAAATATTTAGAACAATTTTTTCTTGATCAAGCTAAGAACGTTAGTCATGGCACTTATGGCTTCTAAGTCAACCTTCTTCATGACCAAGTAGGTTTAACTACAAAGAAATTTAAGGGCTCCTGAAAAGATGACCACCTCCATGTAAGCTATGACACTAGAGAATGCCATATCCTGGTGCTGATGCGCTCTCTCTCTCCTCAAATTACTTCCTATTTATTTGCCTGTGGAAGTGTTATACTCGCCAATAGGGTACAAGGCCAATGGTGGGATTTTGCTTTATTGTTATCTCCCTAGTGCTTATCAGGTAGGAGGTACTTTAAAAAATCCTTGTCCAACGAATAAGTCAGTTGATTTCTCAAAACTATTATTATCTGGGACAGCTTGGAATTAGAAGAATCACAAATAAATGTTGTCCAACATCTAGACTATGAAGAAAAATTTAGTGCTTTGGTCCCTAGAATCCGTCTCATTTTCTTCTGGAATGTGTCATCAATATTTATTTTTCAGTCTTACACATGACCTATAAACAAAGAGTCACTTCAGAAGGTGAACTTACTAACTATCTACCTACTTCACTACCTTAGCTACTTAACTGTTTCGGTAAATGATAAACATAAAAAACCCCTGAAACCTTTTCAACAGAGTTCGCACCAAAGGAAGTTCATATTTCAATTCAAGAATATGTAAACAACAAAACTCTAGCATTTTTCTTCTATACTAGATAATGGTTTAATATTTTTTTCCTTATGGATTTACATAGTCTCTATCCCAAAGCACCAGGGCTTTGTGCAACTACACCATAAATAACAAAAAGTCAAGAGGTTATATACCAGGAACCTAAAGAAACAAACACTTAGACTAAAGAAGAAAATGAACAAAGGAGAGGGGTATTGTGTAAGGGGAGAGAAAGTTAACTCAAAATTCTGTTAAAAGTCTAAAACTGTTTAGCCCAGACACATGCCTTACCAGAAAAATAAAAGAAAATCACCTCTCTCTGAAAAAGCACAATTGTGACCCTTTTTCCCATTAAAAAGAAATCTAAGTCTCTCCTCTACTTTGTACTATTTTATACTAAGGCCTAAGGACCTTGCTGCAGAAAGCCAGATTCCTAGTTTATTGCACCATTACTTGCAATGAACAAATTTTCACCCATTTACATTCCAAGGCATTTCTATTAACAGTTTAGGTGTCCTAACTATGGACAAAGGAAAGCCTGTGTCAGTCTTAGCTTAACAATAATATAAGAATTAGTTCAACCAGAATGTTACAAAGACTGTATGCGCCAGTCCCAAGCAGAGGAATTTGTTAACAGAATGATGGCTGTAGTGTGATAAATATTTTTAGCCATGACTGCTCACGGGGAAGAGCTATTTGAAGGATTTGAGGATTTGAGATTTGAGATCTACATAAGTGCAGGGAATACCCATACTGCTAACATCATTTACCCTTGAAGTGCTGAAATAAGTACTTAGGGAAATGAACTTCAGCTCTCGGGTTAAACATTAGGCTTTGTCAAAGGAATGACGGGCTAAACTAACTTCCAACGCAAACTTCTGCATCCACTCTTCCTGACTAAAGAAATGCCATAATCACAAAATTCATTGTCATCACAGGATCTAAGACAAAGAGCTCAAAGGAATCTAGCCCAATCACCTTTATTCTGTATATGAGGGAATTGAGGTCTAGTGCAGCTATGTGACTTGCCGAAGAATATTATCAGGTGTGGGATTTGAACTTAGACGTCTTTTGACTCCAGAACCAAAATTCTTTCTACTGTATCATACTGCCTTGCATCAGGAAGCAGTCTGAACGTTAAATTTTGTTGGATTTAGAGTCTTAAAACTGAAAAGTCTAGCCATGAGTTTCTATAAGGTTCCCAAAGCTGGACTTTACAGACATTAAATTGACATAAAACACCATTTACTAGCTAAAGACCTTCAAAATCCATTTAGAATTCAAGCAGCAAAGAATTTGATCCTGTTAACAACCTCTTAGACCTTAAAGACCTTTGAGTATTCGCAACATCTCACATGCTTGTAGGTTAGAGAACAGCTTCGTCTATGAAGGAATTACAATACTTAAATCTTAAATAGGTTTAGTTATTCCTGATATCAACAAGACATACAAATCCTTACTTTGAAGATGTTAATTTCTTTCACAGTAAAAGGATATCCAAGTCTACTTCGTAGTAGATTATAAAAAAAATTAGAAATATTTATTTCTCATATTTATACTGAAATAAACATTATTTCTTCTAGGGTTTTTTCCCCTTGGTGAATACTAGCTATCCTATGCTTAAGATATCCATCTTCAAATTGTCCTGGTGCTTTTCAAAAATGTTCTATAGTCTAATTGTGGGTTGGGTTATTTTATTACTTAGAATGGGTTCTGACTATGTTTATCAGGACCTAATGAAATTTAGGCCAGAGTTATTCTTTTTTAAAATTTCTAATATCTACAAGTCAATGAACTGCAGGTACTAGGGAAAACACTAGAACATCTGATTTGAGGATCTACAGGAGAGCTGCATTGTGTAAGTGAAATAGACCAGGCTGACAACTTATTGTTTATGGAGGAAACCTCATTCAATTAAATTCAACAAACATTAAGGTATTGTGCTAGATGCTGGGGGTAAGCAAGGTGCTTAACAATCTGACTGTAGGCTGGGGAGGAAAGGTATGTAGAAAATAATTATAAAAAAGGAAAGCAATGGGTAAGGGTGAAGTCTAGGCAATGTTCTGAGAAATTGGAGAGATCATTTTCAGATGGTAAGGAAATGGAATAGGGGCATCTGAGCTGGGCCTTAGACGAAAGGAGACTTTAGTCTCCAGAATGGGCAGTGGAATGTGTGAGGTGATCGAGTTCATTCCAGCAGGAAATAGTCTAGTTTGCCTGTAAGAGAGTATATGAAGGGGAATGATAGGTAGTAAGGAAAGAAAGGTAATTTAGAACAAAACTGTGGAGTATCCAGGAGTTTATATTCCACTTGCTTCCTACATATCTGGTAAGGGGGAGGAGAGGCATGACATAATCAGAATGTTCTGTTAACAGATTACTTTAATGATAGTATAAAGGATGGCTTAAAGTGGTAATAAAACAGGTGGGAAGGCCAATCAAAAAGCTTTTACAATAGTGTACATGAGAGGTAATAAGGGTCTAACTACATTGAGAGAAAAATTGGGGACAGACTTAATGAATATGCCAAAAGAGAACACTCAGGCTGTGGCAACTGATGGGCTTTGGGGGATAAGGGAAAGGAAGAGTCCAAGATAGCTCCAAGGTTGTGAATCTGGGTGAATGGGAAATGATGGAAGTATTTGGAAATACTGGATAGAAGCCTTGTAATAAGGTTGGGGGGAGGGTAGAAACAAAGATGTGACGTTCATGTGCACAGGGGTGATAAATAATACAGGGAAGAGAATACCCAAGGCACAAAAAGAAAGCCAAGGACAGAGCTTTGGGGGACATTCAACCACACTTAAGGGACCACTTGAAATTCAGTGGCTGAATACCATAGTTTCCATAGATATGGGTAAGCTTTCTATTTATTTTAGGCTAATGAAGAGCTATCTAATATAAAGCCACAGTTGATGGTTTGCAGGTTATTATTATCAAAACAAAAGAAAATTCAGCTTAAATATACTTATATCAAAAAGTCATGAAGACCCTGATAAAAGGAAATTTCTATTGAAGATTCTTTTTGTAAAGTTGTTTTGTGCTTCTATCTAAAGCAAAGAATGGGCAACCTGAAACATAAGTTGTTTCAATGAAAAAAGTCTTTTTTTCCCCAAACATAGCATTACTTTGTTACCATTTAAATATCAGCTACCAACTTTACAATATGTATAGAGGCCAAGCAATATTTTCTAATAAAAGAATAAACTATGGTTTGAGTTCTGCTTCAATCATTACCTGAGGGCCTAAATTAACTAGCCTGGGGTGCTGAACTTCAATAAGCTGAACACAAATATGAGAGCTATAATGTAAGACTGCACTTCTTAATTACTGCAAACAATTTCACATAATGATAATTGCCTAGGATGGTATACATAAGCTTCAATATGTAGGCTCCTCTCTTACTTTAGGGGTGTGGAGAAAGTATGTGTCAAAGCTGCCAACAGTACACACACATATATACACACACACATATATACACACACACAAATTTTTTTTACCTAATTTTCCAAAATAGCACTCAAAACTAAATTCTCTATACCTCATTAAACTATAGTCAACCCAAATCAATTGAATACTAAAATGAATCTTGCCAATTCTGAATTACAAAGCTGCTAAGGAATACAGCTGCTGTCCTTTCCAAATTTCTGAAATCTTCAAACTTAAATGATGTGGCTGAAGAAACTTACTCTGTAATCAGGAGGCTCTTCTGCCCTAGATGAGAAGAAATGTATACCCACATCTCTCAGGAACATAATTAATAACTCCTTATTAGGCCCTAATTAGGACCCTTAGTGCTTCAGCAAGTATGTCTGCCTGCCTGCCACCAGGTTGGTGACTAAAAAACTCTACAGTGATTCACCTGTACTGCTACGGCTGGGACTCTCACATACTTAAAAAAAATAATCACAATGAAAAAGGGAGATGAATATATGTCTAAAAATAAATAAATAAAGCAAAGGGATGTAGCAGCACCAGACTTTAGCAAAAGTACTCACGCAGAATCTACTGGCCAGAAGTTGATCAGAGTAACAGGACTGCAAGACAAAAAAATGGGGAGGTGAAGAGAAAGGCAGAAAAACTGAGCAGCAAAATAAATAATTACAGAAAGGTAAAAATAAATGAAATCCATCTGACCAATATGAACAACTATGAAAAGCAGCAGCCAAAAAAAAGGGTGGGAAGGAGTGAAAATAAGATCAACCAAGCTGCTCTGTGATTGCCATTTAAGTATTATTAGAAACAGAAGTTAAACTGAAGGGAGGGAAAAGTCACTTTGGCTTTGTTCATGAACATCCTTACTGATTATTTTCTAAAAATCTGATGCGACCATATTTTGTTTGAAAGGAAAAATAAAGTCAGTAATTAGAAATTTGTAATTTAGCAATCAGATAAGAAAGGAAGAAAAAAATATGGTGGGGTTTTTGTATGTGTGCGTGGGTGGGTGAAATCTACATTAAATGTTAAAATTTCTAATGTCCAAATTGCCACATCTTTTACAAATCCTTGGAAGGCAATTAGCATAATCAGATGTATTCTTCCTTTGTACACTGAAGTTTAGCTCATGGAAAAAATTGGGTTTAAAGCAGCAAGGGAAATGGCAATTGTGTTGTCAGCTTGTGTCTTCCAGCTAAAATAAATCAGATGAAGGAAATGGGAAAGCATTGAGGAGGTGAAGAGAGGTAAGCTCAAGGGTGTCTCAAATAAAGCTCAGGTTTGCCTTCACCAGTACTCACGTTTCCATGTTGTCCCCCTCTAAGACAGTTTGCACAGGCAGATACCCCATTCTTGGATGCTTCGCAAAATACCTTTTTGTTCGAAATTTGTTTTTTAGTACCTTGGCAAAGTCTCGAACATCTTCTCCTGAAGTTGTCTGAAAGCAACACAAGGGTGAAATAGGATTTAGTTACCTGAGATGTGCGTGAAGGACTCGCAGGTCCAGGCGCGGTCAAAAGACCTTGGTGTCCAAGAGCTCATACCAACACTTCACATGGTATTCCCTTAATTTTTAATGTTAATGAGCTTTTTTCTTCATCAGAAGAATGATAAAGTATTATTATGTCCACTGTGTAATCTTTCTTGAACTCCTTTCATGAAGGTGAGCCAAGTGACAAAGAATATAAAATGAGAATGATTCACATAATCTTAGAGTTGAATGGGAAGTCATCTAGTTCAAATTACCTCAAGATTATCCCTTTGTAATAAATAATCATCCTGCTTTTGTTTGAAGCCTCTAGTAATGGGAAACCACTACCTTCTAGGGTAGTCCATTTTCATTTTTGGATGGCTCTAAATTCTCAGAACTTTTTCTTTATCATCAACGGAAAGTTGCCTTCTTGGGTCCAAACAGAACAAACACAATTTATCTTCCATGTGACAACCCTTCAAATATCTGAATACAGCTATCATGGTCCCCCAAAGTGTTCTCTGCTCCAGGCTATACACATCCTCAGATCTACAAGCTGACAAGACCATCTGTTGGATTCAAATTATGAACTAAAGAAATATTCTAATGATTCCACAGATTCTGCTTGTATCTAGACATGGATCATTCAAACTAGATGTATTCAATTGCTATCAAAAGAATTCTGGGTTTTTCTAATAACATGAGAAGCAGGATCCAATTCACTATTCTGTATTCTAATCTACTTAAATAATTAAATATAAGCGTAACACAGTAAGTATGGTTCTTCATTTAGAGGGAATTATAGTTACAGCAGTATATCACACTATTACTGACATAATTCCTTAAGAATAAAAATATCTTTCTGGATTTTAGTAAATTCTGAGTATGTAGCAATAGAAAAACCAAAATCAATACTTCAATGCTTAGCATATTATCTAAGATCAGTGATTTAAAGCCAGAGAGAATATGTGCAGTTAATATTGCAGAGAGATGAGCTCACACACTCACACACACGCACACACCGCCCCCACACACACGTAGTAAATTCTGGTACCTAGTAAATTTTGGTCTGTAGCCCTACCAAGAAATATTAGCTCCCAAATCTAGGAAAATCAAGTGATTTGCACACCAAAACACGACTACACAGAACTGAAGCTCTCGACATCACTTACCGGCGTGCAGTACTCTACCATGGGGTAGTGCATTTTATGGCCTTTTGCAACTCGGCCAGAAAAGAAGCAGCTTTGGCAGATGTCATAGTTAAAGTGCTTTAAGCTCCTGTACCTGGTAGAGAGAAAGAAAAACAAAATTAGTTTCTTCAAAATTTACCTTAAAAACATCTGGTAAGGGCCAAGGTCTTGATAAAACTTTTTTCTACACGGATTTCTTATACCAATACTATAAATACAATAATGTTCAGAATTGCAAGAGACTTAAAAGATCTAGTAAAACACCCTTTTATTAAAGAGAAGAAACGGAGGCCCAGAGGAGCAGAGTACATTCCCAGTGTGACACAAGTGTTTTAATGACAAAAATAGGCCTTAGACTTCTAATCGGGTGTGATTTCTACAATGCTGACCCATGTCCCAAATTCTACTCAAAGACTTTTAACAGATATATTTTTTTGTAAACATCAAAGAGGAGGGAATCAGTTCTTATTTCAAATCAATGGGAGTGTAAGAATATTTTTGGTGAAATGGGAAGGTATTGGCAAACTATTAACTAGTCTATAATCAAACACTGGAATTTTCATAATATACATGTTCTATTTTTAGAACAAAATTTCATTAAAGCAATTATTTTCCAAAAAGGTAAAGAAAAATGAAGGAATGCCAATGGCAAAAACTAAAATAAAACAAAACCTGTCAGCTAAAAAGGGACATGTTTTAATCATGCTTTCTGACTGGTTTAATGACTCATTTTCCAAATAGTCATTTAGCTAATTTCTGCTTTTATCATCCCCTCCCTCCTTAGTCTAGCACATACAAATAACAAACCAAACTCCAATAAAAGGCTAGGTTGGAATAGTTCTAATTTTTAAGTCTGAAGTGGTAGTTAATTTTTCTCTACCCTCAAAGCTAACATATTTCCTACTATCTCTTCTTTTTATTTTAGTTTTAACTTGCTTTCTCAGATCTTAAGACTTTAGTCAAATCAAGTAAATTAATTACATTATGCAAAATGAATAAGAAAACTCAGATATCATTTTACTGAAGAATAACACATCCCTTTCACACTCCTGTATTCCTTTTGGAGGAAAAGTAAAGACAGCATTTCTAAATGATATATTCTAATGGAGGAAGGGGGAAAATGTACTACTGTTCTTTAAAGTGTATTGTTACTTTATAAATCCTCCCCCCACATTTCTCTCTGACTAGCTAGAGAAGCAAAGAAAGAAAAGGTAAGAAATGGAATGCAGTCTCCTGCTGCATCCCCACCTGAAGTCATCATTCATACCTGCCAGAAACCAGGACAAAATGAGGGTGTCTTTGTGCTAGTGCAGCCTACTCTCACTGTTGTCTATCTAGGCTTTAGAAAGCTTTTGTAAAACCTCTCAGTAAACAGCATGATATGCAGAAGGATAAATAGCAATGCTAAAAGAACACCATGAATAAAGAGCACACCAAACCACACAAAGTAGCTATTAAGAAACAAAGTGATAAAACAAGTCTAACCATAATTGAAAGAGAGTATTTACTTAGCTGTTAAGTGGAATTCTGAACAGGCATACCAATATATAGCTATTTTACAACACAGTAGCCTATTCATTGCTATGGAAACCATGCTGCTGATCCAGATGTTAAAACAGATCAACAACTTTCAGAATTAAGGAGTGAGGATTATTATCAAATAACACATTCATTTAAAAAAAAAGACCCACAAAAAGGTCAAATGGCTAAAGAGTTTAAAGACACAAATTTTGCTATTTTTGAAGCACATCAGGTTTCTAAAACATGTTCTTTCCTAGCGGTGTAACCTTGGGGCAAATCACTTAACCTTTCCTGACCTTGTTTTTCTCAACTGTAAAAGAAAAACATTGCACTAGACTCCAAGGCCCGTTTCCAGTGTTAACATTTTATTATTCATTCTTTATTCTTTTTCACTTTGAAATAAAAGACTCCTTCTTGGGGTGAATTTTTCCTTCATTTACATACTTTATGTCCTCCTGGATAGCAATTCATTAGGATACTATCCAGAGAGGCTAATCAGGTATTTTATGTATGAAGAATTAAATTCTGTGATTACTGCAACAACTCCTGTTGTGAACAGTGGGGTGAAAGGACGAGAAAGGAAACTGGAGAAGTCGGACTGTTAAGACGGCCCTTTCACCTAGCCTGGTTTCTTTGTATAGAACCATCTCCTGACTCCTAACTTTATGATGTTTGGGGGAATGGTTCTTAGATTAGACTTAGAGAGGGAGAGAGAGTGTGTGTGTGTGTGTGTGTGTGTGTGTGTGTGTGTGTGTGTGTGTGCGTGTGTGTGTGAGAGATATGTAATTTTCTATTGAATGAGGTCCTGGAATAAGGAGGACTATAAAGGACGAAGAAAATACCTCCATCCAGATCAGTCAAATTAACTCCGTGACTAAAACATAACATGTCCTCCTCTGAACTCCCCTACGTCCTCCCCTACGTCCACCATGTTGACTAGAAAACTAACAGCTTCTGTTAGAAAGGATACAAGATCTTATGATGCATACAGTCAAAAAAAGAGGATCTGGGATGTATCTGTTCTGATACCTGAAGCCAATAATGGGGCACTCTTTGCAGATGTTACACTTTGCCTGGTGTTTGGCAGTTTCTGCAGCAGCCACCCTGTGTAGCACAGGCAGCCACACCATTGACTGGGGTTCCAGCCTCATCCAATCCAAGAAGAGAGCTGCTTCTATTTCTGGCTTATTGTTAGCCTGTAAGAGAAGAAGAAAAGAAGGAAAGAGACAAGATGGGGAGGGAAAGGAAGAAGTTAGCCACAGGGGAAATATATTTTTTTCTTTTACAGAAGAATATACAAGTAATACTGCTTTTTACCATAATGACTTTCCATAAAGCATATGGTAGAATAGTATTTTCTCCATACATTGTTAGGTCAACAAATTCTTTCACTCATTCTTCTTAACCATTTAATAAGCCAAGTCAATGCCATTTCCTCTAAGTTTTCTCTTATATCATCCCTCTCCCAAGGCACTGGATTTTTGCTTTACTTCTATAGTTATATGATGAAAAAAACTTTGTATATACTTTGTATTTACTCCTGAGTGTAGTTATTTTAATCTCCTTAATAGATTAAAAGACTCTTGAGGACAGGCACAATATCATTTTTGTATTTGTATTCAAAATGCTATTAGCTTATTTTGGAAGGTAGGAGGAACCTGGACCTATGTTTCCATCAATGTAAGAAGTTCCTGGCATGCAAACCTGTATCATGTAAGTTCCACAGTTGTTAAGTGTCAGAAGCAGGGCTTGAATCTAGGCCTTTCTGAATTTATGTTCAACCCTTCCATACCTTGCACAAAATATGTCTAAGTTAATAAATTTTTACTGTAGATATTTGTGTGTTCATAGACTGCTGTTTCCTACTATTGTGACCTACAAGTAAGTCACCTTCCCCTCTATAAGTTTCATTTTCTTCATCTATAAAATAAAGGAATTGAGCTGTGTGACCTCTGGGCAGCTAGGTGGTGAAGTGAACAGAGTGCTGGCCACAAAGTCAGGAAGACTCAGCTTCCTGAGTTTAAATCTGATCTCAGACACTTATTTGCTGTGTGACCCTGGACAAGTCACTTAACCTTGTTTGCCTCAGTTGCTCATCTGTAAAAAATAAGCTGGAGATGGAAATGGCAAAACCATTCCAGTATCTTTGCCAAGAAAACCCCACGGTGTCATGAAGAGTCAGACATGACTGAAAAACGACTGAACAACAACTATATGACCTCTAAGATCCCTAAGGCCCCTTCTAGTTCTAAATCATGCTTCCATTCTAGTTCAATGATGGCAGCAACCCATTCTTTTCTCTAAACTCCATAAATAGCTCCCAGGGTCTTTATATATAGTTAAGTACTTAAACAGGTTTTGGAATTGAACTGATTTGTTTCCAACGCATTGAGCTGATAACAAAGACAGAAAATTTAAGCATTCATTAAACAGTTAAAGTAAAAAAAAATCAATGAAACGAGAAGCCCTGAATAATGAAAACTACCAGTTCTAAATATATAATCTCATGATGAAAACTTGTCAATTACTTGGCAATATTCACTCTTCCTTCATGGAAAATAAAGAAATTCAATGTTCAAGCTGAATGTTCAAGGAGCTACTCTAATTTGAATAACCCAAGAATGAGATACCTAGGATGCAACTATGCACACTTTTTGTAGTATTCTGGGGTTCACTGATGATTGCTGATAAAACAGCAACACAGTATAAAAAGGCCATTTAATTTTAGTTTTCCTTTATACAAAATGGTAATAATGTTAAATTTTTTAAATTTTTTATCATTTTTGCCAAAAATGGTAATAATATCAATAGGGCAGCTAGGTGGTGAAGTAGATAGAGTGCTAGGCCTGGAGTCAGAAAGACTCATCTTCCTCAGTTCAAATCTGGCCTCAGACATCTACTAGCTGTGTGACCCTGCGCAAGTCAACCCTATCTGCCTCAGTTCCTCATCTGTAAAATGAGCTGGAGAAGGAAATGGCAAACCACTTCAGTATCTTTGCCAAGAAAACCGCAAATGGTGTCCCAAGAGTCAGACACAACTGAAACAACTGAACAACAACAACAAAATAATATCAAGTTCCAGTTAATAAGTATTTAACACTTATTCTATTCAAAGCATTATATTACCTACTTTTGGTGCAAAAATGAATACTTTTTTTTTAAATCTAAGTCCTTAGAAACTAATTCAACTTCAAATATAGCATGAGAATTCTATCACGCCTTGACTTCCAGGGACAAGGAATTTACTACCTAAAAAGACAGCCCATTCTCTTAGCATGGGATAAATACTCTTCAACAAATAAGGGGATTGTTAGTATTGAAAGGAGATTAGGGTTATAAACTCTCAGAAGTGGGATTGTGGGTTGGAATCTTGAGTAGGAAGCAGGTAGAACCAGAGGAAAGAGATAAACTGGAAGTTTACCTACAGGGTTTGCATTGCCCACCTGTTTACAGGGAGTCTCTATCTTAAGAATCATATAGATAGCCAGAACCCACTAATTAACTGGAAACTTCATTTTTTTTAAAAGAAATTTGACCCTTCATAAAAACTGTATTTATCCAGGGCTGAGACACAAAGAAAAAGGGGGATGAGGAACAAAAAGGATGATGACAGGCAGGGCATGTTCATGTTCTTGTGGGTGTTTTATGTTATATTTATGGTCTCTAGAAAAAATGAACAAATAAGTCTAGGTCTTTCAACAACTGAGCCAGATGCTCATATCATCAAGTGTCCAAGTTGCTTTTTTTATCTCCAAGGTAGGCCATTACTACAGAATTTGGGGGGAGGGAAAGAATGGCAGGGAAATTTGAGAACACACACATTCCATTTTTGAAAACTCTGAATCGTCAGAAAGTTCTTCCCTATGTAGCCAAGGGTGGAATGACCTATAGGAGCCACTCCATGCAATGTGCAGCTGGAATTCCCCTCGAAACTTCTGGAGACACCAGGTAATTCATCACTCATTGCTTGGGTCTATTGGGGGGATGAGGAAGCTCGAAGTTGTTGCCAGGGGACTCAGCTCTGAAAGGCCTTGTCACTTTGGTATGACACAAAAAATCCTGAGCAGTCCCTTTGTCCTCCCCAGTGGGAGTGGGGGTGCTGCAACCCAATAAAGGGACAAGTACTGAGAACCACCTGTCGGCCAATGCAACCTCCTATACCAAACTGAAATGTTTACCTTTAACTTCCAAAACCATGTCTTATTCTTTCTTCTCAATATACATATAACAAATCTAATCTACCTTTTGCAAGATAGTCCAATATTTAAAACCAACTTTGAAGCATCCATGTTTTTTTTTTATTTTCATTAGGTTAAGGGCATCCCTTATTTTCTGCAACTATGTTGCATATTCCCCAAAGGGGTCAAAACTAGAAAGCTCCTACATATACCAAAGGAGCTTTTTATATAGGAATTTTCTATAAAAATCATTTAATTTGACAGCCTCCTAACAACCATAGGAGGTAGATGCTATTATTATCCCAATTTACAGTTACAGAAACTGAGGCAGATAGCAGTTAAGGGACTTGTGCAGAGTCACACAACTAGTTAAGTGTCTGAGGCTACATTTGAACTCAGGTCTCCCTGATTCCAGGCCCAGAGCTCTATCCACTATGCCACCAAACGGGAGATGGCAAAACAAACTGTAATATATAAATACAATGGAATATCACTGTACCATAACAAATGTTGAATGTGAAGAATTCATATGAATTGATTTACAGTGAAGTAAGCAGAACCAGGAAAATAATACGCACAATGAATACAACAATGTCAATGAAAATGACAAAAACGATAGTAAGTATTGTGTAAGTAGAGCACAGAAAATTCCTCTTCTTTCCAGAGGCAGTTAGGTGGCAAAAGTGGAGAGAGTGCTGGGTTTGGAATCAGGAAGACTTGAGTTCAAATATGACCTAAGACACTTACTAGTGTCTTAACCTGCAACAAGTCCCTTAACCTGTCTGCTTCAGTTTCCATAACTGTAAAATGGGGATGATAATAATAGCACCTACCTCCCAGGATTTTTATGAAGATAAAATGTGATAACATTTATAAAGTGCCTGGCACGTAGTAGGCACTTAATAGATGCTTATTCCTATCCCTCCAATCTCCCCTTTGCAGAGAGGGCGGAGCTCCCTATGAATGTGCAACATGAACATATTATATTGTCAGATTCCACTGACGTACTGGTTAGTTTTACTGAACTTTTTATTATTTTTTGTTAAAAAGGGATGGCTCTGTGGATAGTGGAGGACAGAGATTTATTTGAAAATGAAGATAATTCAAAACCAATGGATATCAATGTACTTTTAAAAAAATTACAGTGCTTAGGCCTAGATCTGGTAATTCAAGTTGTTTTAAATTAAGAAGTGATACAAAAAGATTTCAAAATAAAATAAATTCAAACAAAAAACAAATACAACACGTCTTCTAGACCTTGACCACCCCAACTAGTACCTTCTGGCACCATGCTAACTTGTTAATAACAACCTTCTTAAAATATGATACCTAGAGTTAAAGTAATATTTACAGGGAAGCTATCATCTCCTGGTTCTGGGCACTAAATTTCTATTAATATGTTAACATTTAGGGCATGCACTTCATACTCTAGACCAGGGGTGGAGAGCCTGTGGCCTCAAGGCCACATGTGGCCCTCTAGGTCTTCAAGGGCAGCCCTCTGACTGAATCCAAACTTCACAGAACAAATCCCCTTAAAAAAGGATCTGTTCTGTAAAACCTGGACTCAGTCAAAGGGCCACCGATGCCACACGTGGCCTTGAGGCTGCAGGTTCCCCATCCCTGATCTAGACTTATTTAAGCATACAGTTATTTAAACTATCTACTTCATTTTTACACAAACTAAAGGACACAGTATACTCAACAGCACACTGTACTTAGGAGTAAAAAATACCTACCTTCAAATCCTGCCTCAAATACTTAATAAATGTGTGACGTTGGCATGTCATTTACTCTCTGTGTCTCATTTTCTTTATCTGTACAATGAGGGTGTTGAACTCAATGTCCTCCAAGGTTCCTTCTCAGCTCTAAATCTGTATTTTTATGATGTTATGTCATATATCTTTTATCTTGTAATTTTTCAAAAGTTGTTTTGGTGGGTTTTATTTTATTTTATTTTTTTACCAAAAAGCTACTACGAATTCTCTAATACTTTTAAATGAATTTGTATTTTATCAATAATAACTATATAAACTACAAAAGAGTAAAACACACATATTTTACTTTGTAACTACTACAAACATGAATGAAATAAAAAAACATTATTTTACACTTTAGCCTGCAGGTAAGCAAATACCAGCTCTACTAGATTTTGTCTGATAAAAAGACAGATCAAAAGACAATACTTGATGGACATGGGCCCCGTACAGTAGCACCCTGTCCCCTAGACCAGAAATCAGTGCTACTGCAAGTGCGGCAGTATATTTACTTCTTCATCTTTGGGGCTGATCAAGCCTTTGCTGGTTTGGTTCTCCACAAATTAAAGAAAACTATACTGGAACAAAGACAGCTAAAAGGTTAGAAAGAATACCTATGAACAAAGCTGTCAAGAAAAGGGTTGTTTAGCCAAAGATACAAGAGGAAAAGAAGGGCAGAAGGAGAAACTCAGTAACACTTTCCAGTACTGCCTGTCTCTTAATGGAGCAGATGGTAACCAGCTGTTCTACTTCTCCACTGAGGACAGAACAAGAAGAAACAGGCTTAAATAGGAGCATGAGGAATTTAGGTTGCTATCCATAAATAATTTCCTGACACTTAAGGTTGTTAAACATTAGAATGATTTACTGAAGGGGGCTGTGCAATCTTCTCAAGGGAACCAGCAGATTCCCACCTACTCCTGATGGTGTAATTCTGCCTAAAGGCAAGATGGTAGACTCCTCAAGGTCCAGTCCAACATTAGATCAGGATGCAAAGATCTCAATTATTTACAACTATTCATAGGCATTAAGTAAGGGAAGGAAAGTCTACCTTTTGGAGATTGGATCTCTTTTTTTTAATCTTTCATTTTTACCATAAATTGTTTGGTAGAATAGCACACAATTTCTGTCTTTGTTTGAGAGCAATAGCATTTTCAAAAATCTGACAGATTTGAAGCAAGTTTAAGGGAAATGAGAAAAAAAAACAGCCAAAAGTAGCTACTTTGAAATTAATTATGATCATTTTACTGTATGTCACTGGAAAAAAAAATATACACTAGCAGAACAAACAGGTACACTATTCCCTGATATAAGCAATGTGAAATATGATAATATAATAATCCCTTGTACCATGGCCTGTTCAAATCCCTGGGACATCCAAGATCCATTTTTATGGAACAGGTTGTCAACATTTTACCCACGTAACTACACTTAGGTTCTCTTTTCTATTGACTATTTTTGCTATATGTCCTTCCCTTCTTCTGCAATGGTCTGAGGGGTGATGGAAAACATGATGACAGTGTCTGTCTGTCTAGGAGCTCCATGCCAACTGCTATATCTAAGAGGCCACAACTCACAAAAGGAAGGTACTACAAGTTGGCACCACTACTGAGATCGTATCTTTTCTGTACCAGGGAGAATATCTAGACATGGAGGAAGCTAAGGAAGGAATGGGAGGACTTCAAGGACCCACCACCACACACTGGCTACTGTAGTTTTAGAGGAAACAAGCCTCACCAACCAATAGTAAGAACCAATTATAATAAACCGTATGTTGATAAAAGACAAATGTACTTAAAGCAATTAATCAACATTTATTAAGTGCCTACTATGTGCCAGGCACTGTGCTGAGCACTGGATTCTAAGAATAATTTATCCAAACATATGGAATTTCTGATTTATGAAGCAAATCATGGAAATAATCTCATGTACATTATTTGACAAACTAGGGCTATGGAATTTTCTGGGGGTGAAGTACTATTTGGAATCTCTCAGGCTCTTCAATTCAACCTAAGTTTATTAAAAATGTATCATGTACTATAATGCACTATTCTAGGTGTCAAGGAAGGATAAAACAAAAATAATCTTTGACCTCAAGAATCTTACATTCTATTGGGAGAGACTATCCCTGGATCAATACAGGACCCAAGTAACAAAGAGCTGGAAAACTGGTGGCAGAGTATTTAGTTTCTTCCAAGGCTATTACAGTTTTAGTTCATGGAGTAGAAGGTGAGGAAAAATCAGTTGGGCAGTCTTTTAATATTTTAAAGAGAAGGGTAACATGATCTATTCAAGTGGTGATATCCTAAAGTAGCACTTTGTTATATGGTCAAGGTGAAGTAGCAAGGAAACCTGGAACAATTTAAAATAAGTTAGAATGGAGAATCTGTGTAGTAACATAGGAGAATAGTTTGGCTGAGAACAAAAGAGGAAAGAAGTAATAAAAAATAAATAACCTATTCCTAGATTTGAGGTCATGCTTTAAACTACCATAAACTAAATGCCAAAGCTTATTAACAAGTGGACACGAATAAATTGAAACTTTCATTTAGTACATCTCAGGCCATTTAAGGGAACAATATTGTTTTTGTAACACTGCCTAAGTGATCTGCTGTATATATTCCTACTGATAGATAAAAAAAAGGTAAATTCTGTAGAAAAATACCCTGAATTGAAATCATGAACCAAAAAGAAATGAGATGTTTGACCAACAATTCTACCCTTTCTAATCACAAAAATTTATACAGTGTTGTATTAGTGAAAAATAGCCTTAAAAATGCTAACATTAATTTCATGTTTTTAATCATTATTGACAGTTAATGATATTGGCAAATGACAATTCAACCACTCTACAGAATTCTTCTGTAAAAGCCCAGCCCTTGGGAAGATTAGCAGTGTTTAAATTCATCAAAACTATTTTTTTAACAGCCTTCATACAGGAAGATTTAAAACTACAAGGAATAAGTTAGTCAGGGTCAGACAGTCTAGGACAGACAGCTCTCAAGTTGTTCCCTGGGATGCAATTACATCTTCTTTAACAACCTCTAAATCCAGGAAAAACACCAGTGAAATATTTCACATGAGAGAAATTTGCATTCATATATAACATAAAAGTAGTACCAAAGATAAGTTGAAAAGAATATTAATGATCCTTTTCATCTGAACATTCCCAGTTTTAATAATGAACAAATTAATTAGTGACACAAAAAACCCCATAAAACTGCATTCTTCTTAAATCTTATAAATTCACATAGGAGGAAGCATTCCTGTTTTGTTTTTGAGTTTTGTTATTTTAGATACACGGCACTTTTTTTTTTTTACTTTTAAATTGCCCCCCTCATCCAAAATATTAAGAAAGTAAGACTTTACTAAGTTCTGCTCTCTTGCCCCCTTATCCCATCACTGATCGTATTTTGTCAAACGTCAGCTCTGGATTACTCCCACCATCTTCCCCCTTCCCTCCTGCAGCTAAACAGAGCTGGGGAAAAACCATTCAATTGTGCTGACTGGATCCATCACAAATTTATATAACACCATCTCAACTGAGCCTTTGCTGCAACAAGGACATCACTCCATTTAACACCCAAGTTGATTTACTATCCTACTCATCACTGATATCCCAAACCTTTTTGACTCCCACCCCCTCAAGCATCCCATCCCTGAGTCCTCTCTTCACCCTCTCAGCTGAGAATCTCACTTCACACTCCACCAAATTAGGGCTATTTGCTGAGAACACCCCCTATTCTTCTCCTCATCTCAAACTGCTCAAGTTTATTTCCTCCTTCACTTTTGCCTCTTATGAAGAGGCGGCCCTTCATCTGACCTACACAAACCCCTCTATGTGAACCTCTGATCTCATCCCCACAAGTCTTCTCCATCAGATTGACCCTACCATCATCCCCAGTCTACCTTCAGTCTTTCCCTATCTATGGCTTCTTACCTGCTATCTACAAATGTGCCCATGTCTCTCTGATCTTTAAAAAACTCTCATTTGATCCAGTCATCCGTGGTAGCTAAAATAAGAAATCTTTCTTCCTCTTCTTAGCTAAACTCCCTATTAGAATTTGAGTTCCTTGAAGGCAGAGGCCATGTTTTCAATTTTCTTTGTATTCCCAGTAATTAACAGAGTGTCCCCATCAGTATTTAATTTTGGACACTATTTCCTACTTCTTCCCACTCAATACTATCTCCTGTCTTGGATTCCCTGACCCTCTTCTCAGGTTCTTCTCCTACTTATGTTCTACTCCCACTTAAAAAAAAAGGAACTTCATGTATTGAAATATAAATAAAATAAGTGTAATTGACTGAGTTGGAATTCAATAACTGTTTATAATGAATCATTAAAAGAGAATTGATCAGCTGCTCTGCTTTTAGCAGAGAGAGACCTCCAATAGATGGCCATGAGTCGTCCCCAGTGTGACCACCACTTCTCAGTCTCCTTTGCTGATTTATTTAGGATCTATCTCTCCCAGCCCCTTAGCATGAGTATTCCCAACCCTCTTCTTTTTCTAAGTCCTTTCCCTGAATTGAGTTATCTTTATGAAGAGGATTCTCAAATTTACATATATGCATTTGTTATATATGTTAAATACGTATGTGAATGTTTAAAAAATTTATACAGAGTCATAGAAAATGACAGAAACTATGACATTTCACCAATGAATGTTCTCTTTGCCTGTTCTCTCTATTCACACATATATGGTCCAATAGGCAATTATTAATGTGGGATACCACCACGTACTTTTGACATCTTGACGTGTCTAAAAGAGAATTTAATGTCTTTCTTCCTAAACTCATCCCTCTTCCAAACTTTCTTCTACCTGTTGAGGTCACCACAAAACTCTTATTCACCTAAGTTTATAACCTTTCCCTCCCCTTCTCCCATGTCACTTCCTCTCTGGATCCAATCAGCTCCTCCCCACTCTACGTCCTGAGATCTCTTGAACACATTTTCTTTCTCTCCACTTTAGTAGTCAACACCACCTCCTGCCTGGGCTCCCTAATGTTCGGTTTCTTAGTCTTCAATCAGTCCTCCAGTTGCCAAAATAATATCCTTAAGGCACAGGTTTGATCATCCCTTCCCTTCAGTGGTTTCCTATTGCCATTAGCATAAAAGACAAACTCCTCAGCCTGTCAAGGACTTTCATAGTCAAGTTCTGGTTTAATTCACCTTACTTAAACTCATGCACTCTATGCTACAGTCAAACTTGGCATTCTATCCTGAGCTGCCAGACTTTTGCAAAAGACATCCCCAAAACCTAGAATGTTTTCCTTCTTTGTTCTGGCTTCTTAGAAGCCTTACCTTCTTTCAAGGCTCAGTACACATTCCACTTTTTTTCCAAGACACTCCCCCAAAACCCAATTATTAATACTCTTCTGCTATACCAATTAAATTTACTAATTTTACTAAATTACTAAAAATACTAATTAAAAACTTCCTCTTCAATTATCTTTCATTTACTTCTATGTGTGCCTGTCATATTTATTCCCCTAGTAAAATGCAAGTTGCAAGAGGGCAGGAATTGTTTTCTTTTTGTGTCCATATCCAGAGCTCCCAGTCCATTGCCTTGAACATAACAGGTGCTTAATCAATACTTGTTACATCAAACCAAAGATTCATTCAAATTCATTCATCCAAAACAATTCATTCTTTGTTCATTTTAAAATAGCTGTGTGTTCTAATTTTTACAAGTAGGGGATCATAAGTGACATTATTTTTTGCAGTATATTGCAATGTAGAGTTCCCATAGTTTATCATCTAGTAAAATCAAGAAAAAACATTTTTCTCATGTTAGGCACTCTACAAATGATTACAGTTAAAATATTTTCCCTCTCTTCCTTGAATGTCATAATCATAGAATGTAAGGGTTGTAAGGGACCTTGGAAATCCTGTAATTTACCATCTTTATACTGCAGGCAAAGAAACTGAGATCCCAAGAGGTTAAGTGACTTATCGAAGACTGTACATTCATTTTATTTTTATAAGTAGGTGAAACTGTAAACAGATCTCTTCAAGACTAGACAAGGACAAAACACTAGGGCATATGGAAGGCAGAGAGAGGAGAGGGATGCAGAGCACTTCTCTGCTTAGGGAAATTAAGAGCTGACTTCATAAATCTTTTCATTCTCTAACTTGTTTTATAGAGAGCCAGAGTTCAAAACTATTACAATTAAATTTCCTGCTATTCCACTGACATGCACTAGAGGGTAGAAAACCATGCTAAGAAGTCCAAATAAATTTCTCTTCAACCTTGGGAAGCGGAAGAGAGGAGGGGAGAGAACCTGCCCTTGAAAAAGACAAAGTCATTTTGGACAGAGACAAGCCTTGTTTCCAGTGGTCTAGAACATAGTTTAGGTGAACAAACCTAAAAAAACCAAACAACAACAACAAAAATTCACACTACTGAGGAGGTGGAAAAGGCAGGAGGCCAATGAAACTAGAGCTGAAAAGATCCCCAAGTCTGAAAACCTCAAACAAAAACTTAAGACAGTTTTTTCCCATTCTGCTCTCTGACATTTCTCTATCCAACATAAATGTCTTCTCAAGTATTCTGCTCAGATACAATTTCCAGAGCTAGTCATATGTGTTGCTGCTACCACAAATAAGCCCACAGATTCCAAGAGTAAGTACACATACTACTGACAGAATTTTTTTTTTGTTTGAAATAAGGCTTGTGAGGCCAAAATCTGTCAGAGAAGGACAAGAAGAAATCCCACATTTTTCTTTCCCAAGAGCACTCCCAGAATTCCAGTATTTTATATAATATTCTGAAGATAATGAGGGAAATAGGAGGCCAAGGTTCACTATTCTAAATTTTAATAAAAAAATCTGCATTGCCAATTAAAGATAAAATCAACCCAAATAATAACAAAAGGTGGTTATAAGCCATTCATTTGCATTTTCAAGGTCAACTATTCTGACTCTAATCTTTCTGTTATCCCTGACTAATAATAAGCTAATTAGCATACTGTTCCCAAATAGTAAACAACAAATTCAATATACTAAAAAAAATTGCTTATGTGCCTGATAGAAGTGTTGTAAATGTTCATGTAGCCACAGAAAAGTTAGTCATATTTCAATGAAAAGTAGAATTTTAAGTTCGAAGATAATTTTCTGATCATGAAAAATAATTCTTTAAGACTAATCATCTATCCTACTGGGCAAAGCATAGTCATAATAATAACAACATTAATAACAGCTAACAATTATATAGCACTTTTAAGCTTTGCGAAGCATATCATGAATATTGTCTCATTTTATCCTTACAACAATCCTAGGAGGTAGTTGCTATTATTATCCCCATTTAACAGATGGGTAAAACTGAGGCAGTCAGAAGTAAAGTGACTTGATCTGGGTCACACAACTAGTTAATCATACTGGATTTGAATTCAAGTTTTCCTGACTATAGAATCAGCACTCTATTCACTGTACTACCTAGCTGCCTAATAAAAACAGTTTTTAAAAAAATTTCTTATTCTCAACTTCTAACTTAAAATCATAATGTAAATAAAAGGATATGCAAATACTCAACTATCTAAAGGTTTGGGTTTGGGTTTTTTTTTTTTTTTTTTGGTACATGAAGTGTGAAGAGGTGGAGGTTGTAGCTAGAATAATATGTTAAGTGACTGAAAGGACTCACATTTTTATTCACCATCAGCCAAGATATAAAAAGGAAGTGGGATTACAAGAGCTTTTCTACTGATGAAAGGGAGGAAACATGAACAACTAAGATGAGGAATGCAGTCCAACAGATAGAGACAACTCACAGAAGAGTCAGGATTGCATGAGAACTCTTTAAAGCCCCAATGCAGCAGCTAGGTGGCGTAGTAGATAGAGCATTGACAATGGAGCCAGGAAGACCTGAGTTCATATTCAGCCTCAGATATTTCCTAGTTGTTTAACCCCGGGTAAGTCACTTAACCCTGTTTGCCTCAGTTTCCTCATCTGTAAAATGGGTTGGAGAAGGAAATGGCAAACCACTTCAGTATGTTTGCCAAGAAAACCCCAAACAGAGTCACGACGAACTGGACAAAAATGAACAACAACAAAATCCCAATGAGCAAATAATAATTCCAGTAATAATAATAGCAATTTTCACACAGAAATTGTTTTAAGACAAATTATTGATGCTGAATTTTAAAATCTTACTTTTAATAAGACAAATACAATGCCTAGAACAGTTTTTTTTTTTTTAGGTGAAGAGACCTGTAATATGCAGTAAGATCAGATTTTTTTTTTAGGTGAAGAGACCTGTAATATGCAGTAAGATCAGATATTCTAGAATGATTTACTATTTCTCTACTAAAATAATGTGTGTTGCACTTCCCCGACAATTCGTATTGAAATTCATATTCAAATTTGTGCTCTCTTTTCCTCATGTGTGCCAGACTAGAGAAACTGTGGAAAGATGATAGTCATTTCTGTGTTCCGAACATAAATATTCAGATGACAGATGAAGAAGATCCCTCTTCATTGTGTATGTATGAACACAATAAGAAGTAGAAAGGAGATGTAAAATAAATACAAATAAAGATTTATACACACAAGCTGCTTTAGGTGAAACATACTGAATATAAAGTTGATACCCCTGACACTATTTAAACAATAAAGCCCATAAAAATGTTTATATAAAAATAATACCCAGAGATTATCACAGGAGAAAAGCCACTTCTACTATCACTATGACTGAGTTCTGTTGAAGACAATTTGCTGGCACGTGACTTTCTGAACTTTACTTAAGAGTCTAATGATGCATCAAAAGAGGAAATAAAGAAAAGGGAAGAGATTCCAAAATTTCAAACCCATCAATTTGATATGACTCTTTAACAACATTTTAAAAAGGATTATTGGGCAGATGATTGATGAACACTTAAAAGGGAAGAGGTGATACTTAAGAACCAAAAAGAGTTCACTAAGATCAAATTTTGCTAGAACAATCTCATACCCCCAATTTAAATTATTCATGGACTGATTATTATAGAGATAGTCTCTAGTTTAAAATATCCATGTATATTAGTTATTTGTAACTCTGATGGCATTTACTATCAAAAAATGTAATACATGGTGGAAGGCTAGCTCATTTACATAAGTTCCAAAATTTTATGCTTTATACTAATAGTTAGAGAATTATCTTATCCTGTATAACAAAGTTGCATACATATATATATACATATATATGTGAATGTACATGTGTGTATGTATGTATATATGTATGTATAGGAATATGTGTGCATATGTATGTGTGTATAAATAAATAAGTAACATTTCAGTGTGGGGTCCTAGGAACACATCTATCCTACAATAGGAGTGGCGCTCCAAACCATTCAGTGGATTCCCTTTTTCTTTTCTTTGCTACCTTGGTGACTTCAACAGCTCCCACAGATTTAATGATCATTTCTATAAAGAAAAGAGTTCTATATGCCTGGCCTCAGTCTTTCTTTTGACTTTCAATCCTGTATCACCAGTAACTTATTAGACATTTCAAACTGCATATGCTGGAGACATCTCAAACTCAAGATTGGTTCAAAACATAATTCGTTCCCCGAAGCCATCCATCTTCCAAACTTCCCTCTTTCTGTTGCCAGCACCCCTAAACTTCCAGTTTTCCAAGTTCATAACCCCAGTGTTACCCTCAACTCTCACTCACTCCACATATCAAATCGGTTGCTAAATCTTTCTCTTTCCACCTCTACATCTCTCATATCCAATCCTTTCTCTCTACTCACACAGCTACCAACACAAGACTAAGTCCTTTATCGGTTTCCATGAAGATTACCCTAATTTCCTCCTAATTGGTCTCTGCCTCAAGCCTCACCCTCCTTCAGTTCATTTTACATGGTACTGAGAAAAGTATTTTTCCCAAAGCATAGGTCTGACATGCCACTCCTCCATTCAAAATCCAATGGTTTCCCATTGCCTCTAAAAATCAGATTATAAACTACTTTGTTTAGCTTTTTCTGTACTTTACAACCTAGTCCCAAACTTTATTTCTAGCCTCATTGGACATTACTTTCCCTCCTGAACACTGAAATGCAGCTAAACTGGCCCCATTGTTCCTTACACACTGAACTCCATTCTCCTATCTCCATGTCTCTGAGCTAGCTGTCCCTCACATCTAGAACATATCCCTTTCTTACCTCTACCTGACAAAATCCTTCTTTTCCTTCAAGGTGCTACTGAAGCACACATTCTACAGGAAGCCTTTTCTGGTCTTCTCATCTGCTAATGCTCCCTCTCTCAAATGATTTATATATAATTACTTTACATTTAATTCTTTTATATTTATTGTGCAGATGTTGTTGTTCAGTAGTTTCAGTGGTATCCGACTCTTCATGACACCCTCCGGGGTTTTCTTGGCAAAGATACTGGAGTAGTTTGCTATTTCCTTCCTCAGCTTATTTTACAGATGAGAAAACTGAGGCAAACAGGGTTAAGTGACTTGTCCAGAGTCACACAGCTAGTAAGCATCTGAGGCCAGATTCGATCCACTGTGCCACCTAGCTGCCCATTCCATCTGTGTGTGCACGTGCATGTGCATGTGTATGTGTTTGGGTATCTTTGTTTCCTCATCAGAATATAAGCAGAAAGTATAAGTTTTTTTTCAGTAGAGATTGTATCATTTATCGTATTTTTATTTCCAGCACCAAGCGCAGTGCCTGACACATAAATGGCAATTATTAAGTGTTTGCTGACTGACTGATTAATAAAAGCTCCTTCCTACGCTTACTCTCCAATTCCTAGGCTGAAGTTGTCCTGGCCACTCAGTAACTTGTTAGGTCTAAGCACTGTGCTATGGGCTAGTAATAAATATATTAAAAAAAAAAAAAAAGGAAAGAAAGAAAGAAAGAATCCTTGACCTTAACAGGTTTAAATTCGAATGGGTTTGGGGATTAATACAAAGGGAATAACACAGATAATTTTTTTTAAATGCAAAATACACGAAACAAATACAAAGTAATTTTCACGGGGTTGAGGAACATAACAATTGGGGGGACTCAATTGTTGTCGGTGGTACTTGAGCTGAGCCTTTAAGGGAGCTAAGAATTCTTTTTTTTTTTTGGCAAGGCAATTGGGGTTAACTGACTTGCAGAGGGTCACACAGCTAGTAAGTGTTAAGTGTCTTGTCTGAGACTGGATTTGAATTCAGGTCCTCCTGACTTCAGGGCTGATGCTCTATCCACTGAGCCACCGAGCTGCTCCTGGAGCTAAGAATTCTTAAGAGGCAGAGGTCAGGTAAGGAGGGGCAGCCTATGCAAAAGGACAGAAATGAGAGAAAGAAGGTGGAATGTCGTATACAGGAAACCAGAGGTAGGCCAGGTTGGCTGGAATAGACAATGAATGGAGGAAAGTATTCCATTATACTTTTCTCCCAGTCTTCCTTACTATCACCAGTTTAATAGTAACTAGCAAAGTGCAAATACTGCTGCATATAGTCACAAAACTCTACTTTTACTTCCTGCTCTTCCTTCTAATGCTTTCCAGTTGTCCTGATCTATATCTTGCCACTGGACCCAGATGGCTCCAGAGGAGAGAGTGAGACTGGTGACTTTGCACAGCCCTCCCATACTTAAATCCAATTTGCTTGCTAGTCAAGACATCACCTTTCCTGATGTCATTGGTCCTCCTGGAGAATGAAGGACAAACAACAACAATTATCTGTGTGATGGTAAGCAAAGCAATTCACCTCTTAGGGCCTCAGTTTTCTCATCAATAAAATGTAAGATGACCTCCAGTTCCTTCAAACTCTAAATCTAACATTTTATGATCTAACCTTTAATCCTAGATCTCTTCTTCTCACATGAAATCATAGCCCCAGAGAAAGGAGGAAGGGAAGGAAAAATGGAGGGGAAGGAAGTCCTGAAGGCCACTGGGCCACTCAGCTAGGCTAGATGCTCCAATTTCTCCAGGCTAAGTCAGGCCACCTGTATTTTGAGAACTTTCTAGTCATTTTTGTCTCATCATCTTACATTGGTCACTTTACTGCTTTTGACGATCACTTTCTTAATTTAAAAACAAGCAGCTTTGGTCTTAGTATGTAAGGGAGCTAAAACAGACAGCTAAAACGAGATTTCTAATTAGCTATGGATTCCAGTGACTGGTTAACCTATTACCACTAGTAATCCAAAACTGGTTTTACAAACAAAACAAAATCTGAATCCCCAGAAACTTTCTCATCACTTTACCTCATTCCATTCTAGGAACCAGAACTCTCTAAAGTATAGATTATCATCTGATATAAAATACTATTTCACCACAGATTTCAATGCTTGAAAATATTCACCTTGATGCAGGCTCATTTTACATGTGACATTTTAAAATTCTGAACCACTGCTGAACTATATATTTTCTACCATATTAAAGAATCTATTTCTCATTCAATTGTTTACTACAACTCAGTCTGAATGTGCTTTCATTTAGTTTTTAAAATAACATGACTCTAATTTTTTTTTAACATAACCTAAAATCTTTTAGGTTACATATATGTATGATATATAAGCCTTGAGGGGTAAGGAGGACACATGTAAAATCTGACTCACAGGAAACTCCACACACACACACACACACACACACACACACACACACACACACACACAC
>NW_020944605.1:483124-754581 GCF_900497805.2 Vombatus ursinus
CACACACACACACACACACACACACACACACACACACACACACACACGAGACAAAATATAAAGGAGATATCCCCGGGGTAATACACGTGCAGACTCATGACCAATTCTTTTTACTACCCCACCCAGACTGAATCACCATCTATGGTTTTCTAATTCTGCAAGTATTGAAGAGCTGGTTTCCCCAGCCAGCAGGGGGTGGGGGGTGGAGTAGAAATAAAATAGAATCTAAGGAAAGGCTCATCAGCTAAAGTCAAAAAAAGCTGCTTTTTCTCCAGCAAAAGGAATGCTTGTGGAAATGCTTGGAGGAAACACTTAAGCATTTTATTACCATTTGTCCTTGCTACTAGAAAAAGCAGCCTTTAGAAACTCAAGGGACATGCTGACAGAAAGGAACTGGCCTCCTCACATTCCCAAGGTCTTACACTTCAAACAAAGAGCAAAGGGGATTTCTCCTGCTCTGTTATCTTTAGCTAGAATAAACATCCCATTTTCATGCATGCTGCACACACAAGACAAGGTGGTTGCCAGGGTACCTGACTGCAAAAGTCAGAGCTGGGGAAGTAGATTCTAAAGTTCACCTTTAGTGCCAACTCTCCACTGGGACTGCAAATTATTGCAAAGTTTATCAGGCTGCTGAAAACTGTATTAAATCCAAATACTGTAAACCTCTCTCAATTTTGACTCCACTATGAATAAAGAACAGGAATGTTGATGCCGAACGCTGAACAAAAAAGATACACCTTGCATGAGATTATTAATCAAGGGAAAGCATCCCAAGGAAAAAAAAAACTTCCATCTAACCAGAAAAGTATGATAATTAAAAAGAAGCATGACTAAAGGGAAGAAGTAAAGCAAAAATCTTCATGCCTTTGCCTTGCTCTATGTCCTACCCAACCCTTCCTGATCTGTATAAATGTATCCAGTGTCCTACTCATTCTTCGAGGCACAGTTTAAAAACTGAGTTTTCCATAAAGGTCTCTCCCACCACTATTACCCACATCTCTTTCTCCTAAATTCCTAGAGTCACTGTTGTCTACATCACTTACTCAAGATTTATTTATTTCACCAGTATATGTGGTCTATGGGATTTAATTCATAGAATGCTAGAGACTTTATATCATCCCATTTTGTATCCTTGGGACTGCTCACACATTACAGATGTAATAATATTGCACTACTTTCTTTCTATTGGTTAAACCTAGATTCTGGCCTATTATCTTTGCTTGATCTCAATTGTCCCATCCCCTGATTGATGTGTTCGTACTGAGTCATTTTGATTAGCATATAAAAAACACCATTTAGCATTTCTTTTCAGGTTGCCCCATCCTAGGGCCATGGGTCTTAGGTGGAGTCTAAACACTTCTTGTTTCAGTAAGTTCCTATGTCATTCCTGCTGCCATATAGCCCAGATATGAAGTGCTAAGGTGACTGTATAGGCAAGAAATAAGTATGCTGTTATGACATGTGTATACGCACGCACACATATGTCTAAACAAAGGCAAGAATCTAAACATAACCAATTGGAGGAGAGATAGATTAGATATTCATAGATATCTATATCTTTATATAGTTGACCCAAGCAAAAAGTAGTTTTCAACCATTAACAAGTTAGTATTCCCAGACTGTTATATCCCCTTATCAAGGGGTCTGAAAAAGCCCATTAGCTTCAATGGTATAGCTAATGCAGTTGGCATACAGCTGACAGATTTCTGCAGTAAAGTACTACCATTCATATATATGCATCTAAAACACAGAATTACCTTGAATCATTGTTTATCATGGTATTTGCTTAATGTCTCATCATAAAATGAAGTGGTAGTCCCCAAAGTCACTTCCAGCACTAAATTTATGATACCGTATTAAATTATGTCTTTTCATATTTGCCCTGACTCATTGCTTTTTTTCTGACAAGACCTTTTGGGGTACTATTATTCAAAACCTTTTCAACTTTGTATCATCTGGCCATTTGCTAAATGTATGAGATAAGCCATCTATAGCTTCATCTAATCATTGATTAAAATTATTGAACAACACAGGATCAAAGAAAAAATCTCTTGAGTACTCCACTATCAACCCCTCCAAGTCAACATCAGCCCATTAATGAGTATTCTTTAGATCCAAATTATTTAACCAGTTCTGAATTCAACTAATTTTAACATCATCTTGTTCACATCTCCATCTTGTCCACAAAACAGCATGAAAGACACAGAATAAGACATGGAACTAATATAAAAAGTATGAAAATAAGGTATACAGAATTAAATGATTTGCCAAAATCTAAGTAAATTACATCTACACCATTCACTTGATCTATTAGGCTAATGACCCCATCAAAAAAAGGAAACAAAGGTAATCTGATTGGAATTGACCTTGATGAAACCATGGAAGGCTCTCACAGATCAACTCTTTACTTTTTAGGGACATTATTCATACTTTTAATGATATGTTCCAGAATTCTGCCAGGAAGTCAAATCAAGATAAATGACCTAAAACTGGGATCTGCCTAGTTATCTGGAATGTAATTCATCAGGACCTGGTAATGTAAACTAACTGAGGGCTGGTATATATTCTTTATGATAGTCCCCTTATTTGGATTTCAACTCCATTAAGCATTTTTGTGGTTAACCTGTCGTTTCTAGACAGGAGATCATTCTCCTTGGGAGAGGAAACAAGAGCAGAATGAACAGCTGAGTAATTCTGCCTGTCTTCCAACATCCCTTTTCATCATTCCATCCTTTGAGTAGTGGTCCCTTGCCTTCTTTGCTTCTTTTTTTTTCTCATCACATATAAAAAACTGCTTTTGTTGTATCCAGCATTCATAACTAGCCTTAGCTCCTCCTGAGCTTTGGTGCTCCTAGTACTATTCTTACAGGATCTTAGCACTCTTATATTCATCCTGCATTACTTTTCTCTTTTTTTAGTCTTCTACATATATCTTTTAAAAATTTAAGTTGTTCAATAAGTTTCCTGTTTCTTGGCCTCTTTGAACACCTCTCCCTCTCATTTCTCATTGGAATTACTTCTATTAACATCTTCAGATTTAACTCTTGAGAGCTCCTCATTCTTCTGGAGCTTACTTCCCCTGCAGAATTTTAGTCCAAGGGATCCAACCTATCTTTTCTTTTAACCTTTTGCACTCAATTATTGCTTATCTAGGGTGTATTAGATTATACCCAATGTCTTCTCCTCTATCAATTTCTAATATGGAGTCACTTCTCCACAAGATTCACATTGTTTCTATTTCAGCACAGAATTTGTACTTGTTCATCAGAATACTTCTAGAATAAGCAGTTATCCTTGTTACGAATCCAATCTTTAGAATAATGAAATTATCATCAAGTTAATCCAAGAATGTACCAACCCCAATTCCCAGTTATCTCCTGCTTCTGTGATCTCTTATTGATCCGCCCATCCCTGAACTCCTTCCTTCAGTTTAGGTAGTTGGTAGTATAACCCTCTGACAATACTGCTTTTTTTCTCAATATATTGATCATTACCGAAATTTTCTCTATTATAGTCCCTTAGCCCCAATTCCTGAATTTTCTCAGAGTATATTTCTTAACATACAGTGCTACTTCCACTCCCGGCACATACCTTGATTGCTCTGCTTCCTTACATTACTAGTTCACCTGGCTTATTATCCATTCTTTGTATAGACATATGAACAGATATCTAAAGCCTCTGGTCTTACTGCCTTATCCTTTCTTCCATTTGGTCTCCAGGAACCTCCTATTTTTCTTCCAATATTTTAGGTGTCACTTTCTATGGTTATCTAGTTTGGTAGGCATATGGAAGATATTTTCTCTTTTAAAGACTTTGCAATTTAAATGCAAAATTAAGTAAAAGATAAGAAAAAGATAATTAGAAAAAAAAAGAGGCTGGGATATGCAAAGCTGTCTTCTGAGAAGTACCGTACAGCTTTCCCAACTGTCAACCTCACCAGGTGAAATCTGAATTCCTGCAACTACAGTATAGGTGAGGGGATCTGCTACATACACCCATAAGCACATTAGGCACTAACATGCCTACAATGCTGTGAACTGGCTTAGAACAAGCACAGGTTCACCCATTAGGAGGAGCAGTACATAAAATAGACGCCTGGGTGTGGCCAATACTGTGCCTTATCCTGCTGTCATTCGAGTCTGATGAAAAATTTTTGAGGAAAATGAATTAGATCTAAAAGAAAGCAGCTAAAGCTAAGGTTTCCAATAATAAAAATTCTTAATAAAAAAGGTTTTCACAGCCAAGGCTTGAAAGGAATAAGAGAAACTTAAAAAACAAATAGAAAAATTGTCAGTTGTCCTTCTCCTAAATAAAACAGGAGGCCTATTCTACAATTTTATGTTTTTCAATCTGTATTTGTTGTAATTAATATTCAGCTTATAAAAAAGCCTAGAAATTGAATATATTGATAAGATGGTATAATCATGTGAAATATCACTTTAGTATTAAATAAGTAACTATATGTATTTCTATGCCAAATCTAATCTAAGCTTATATTTAACATCCAGTAATATTAATTAATTTCATAGACTTTCTAGGTTGTAACTCACTGTTTATAAGCACTCCTATCGTTTGTGCAGTGGGTTTAATTTTTAAAAAAATCAATTATGGTAAACTCAAATATTTGTATACCTGAAAGTACAATGTAAATATGAGTTATTAATATATACTTTCTTAACCAACCATGATGTTAACCTAAGTGGAAAATCTATAAAGTTTCCATCCTATTCCACAAGCTAAGGAGGCTTGGTATTCCTAAGAATCAAATGTGGATATTTAAGCTCAAACATTTGCTCCACTATCACTGATGTTAAAAAACTTAATGAAGGCTCAGTTGAATGTGACACTGTTGAATGCTGAAGAAAGGTGGCAAAGCAAATGCTCCCTGCCATATATGGATTTTCCATTTAAAATAGACACTCACGTGTGGAAACAAAGTCATGGTCAACAATGCTCATGCTGGCTAAGTTTATTACCCAAATTAAATGCATTGACATTATTGATCAATGCTATGGAAAATACATTCTGTGAGGCAAAGCAAGAGGCCTATGGGAATTATGTTGAGTACAGTGAAAATAAAAGAAATTCTGATCCTTATTTTACTTAGTAGGGAAAGGTCTCTGGGGAAGCATGGGACAACATGGTTTACTAAAGTACTTAAGAAGGAAGAGAGGACATCTAGATAGCATGGAAGAAGGTATTTCAGATTCCAGATGTGACTCAAAAGAAGACTCAGAAATATTAGTATGATAAATGATCAAAGGAAAAATAATAACAGCTAACATTTATATAGCCTTTTTAAGGTTTATAAAGCAGTTAGACAATTTATTACATTTGATCTTCATAATGACTGTGTAATAATGTAGATGCTATTACTATCCTCATATTAGAGATAAGGAAACCAAGGCCGAAAAGGCTAATTGACTTGTCCAGTTAAAACGCTAGTAAGTGTCTGAGGCAGGATTTGAATTTTGGTCTTTCTCTCTTCAAATTCAGCACCACTGTGCCACCAAGAAACAGAGGAAAGAGACAGAAAGAAGACAGAGAAGTTCAAAAATACAAGTAATGTTGGTTATGAAGGACCTTGAAGCAGAGAGAAAAAAATCTTAGTTCTGGCTGATAAAGCAATGGGAAGGTGTTAGAAGATGTTCAAAGGGGTTAGTCTGTCACGTCCATCAATACAGAAGACCCTTTTGATAGTGGTGTTACAGAACAAGGACATGGGGATGAGGCCAGCCAGCTGGAAGAGTGCTGTGAGAAGACTTGAAAAAATGTCCTGACATTTAAAATGCCTGATTTACAAGTAGCCATTATTTACTTCTAAAGGTCCAACCCAATCTGAGAATGGCTTTTCTCCTGGCTCATCCCAGAAACTCCAATTTTACCTGGGAACCAATATTTCTGGGTCTATCACTTCTGAGCCAGTTTCTCAAGAATATTCTGTCCCTAATTCCATCCTCTTTTCTTTCTTCTGGCACCACCACTGAACTCTGCCTCCACAGCTTTCTGGAAATCCAGAGCACTAATGTCATTGTTTACTATCAAAAATCCAGACCCCTCTTTACCATCACCCACAACAAGGTGGGCCATTTACTTAAGACCTGGATACTCACTGACTCTGATACTACAAATTCAGAATACTGTTACCCCAACTAAAACCCTGACTTCATCACTGATGGCCAACCCCTAAACATTTCCTCACAATTCTCACTTCCCTTTGGCTTCAAGGCCATTTTCCCTGCATCTCAGAACCTCAGGAATTCTGATCCAATTGTTTTGGCAAACACCATAACAGGGTAGGAGAAATTCCTGCTCCTAATATTCAGGAAACATCAAACTTCTGAAAACTGACTTATGACCTTAGGTAACACTATCCATTTGTAAACTGTAGACTGTATAACAGCATATGAAAGAGATGAATGGAATCTAAGAGGCTAGAAAATGAATAATTAAAAGGGGTGAAAGTGAGAGTTAGGGGAGGGGGACTTGAAGGGTGAAATGAGGGATATTTTTAAAGAGCGAAGGACAGCAGAAATCTGAAAACTATTCTACAGATTTAAATTAAAAAAAAAATACTAATTAATTATTTACATTTTGAGTTCCAAGCTGTCTCCCTTCCCCCACCCCGTCAACCCCACAGTAGAGAAGGCCAACATTTCATGCACACACACACACACATACATGTGAAACCATACAATATATACTTCCACATATCACTTCTTTCTCTGGAGGTAGACAGCATCTTCCTTTAAAGGGCCTTTGTAGTTGACTTAAATATTCATCTTTCTCAAAATAGCTTAGTCATTCTCAATGACTTCAAACAATATTGCTATTACTGTATATACAATGTTCTCTTGGTTCTGCTTATTTCTTTTAAGTCCTTCCATGTTTTTCTAAAATCAATCTGCTCATCATTTCTTATAGCACAGTAGTATTCCACTGCAATCATATACTACAACTTATTCAGTCACTCCCCAACTGATGGGCATCCCTTCAATTTCCAGATCTTTGCTATCACAAAGGGAGCTGCTATAAATATTTTAGAACATATAGGTCCTTTTCCTCTTTTCTTGATCACCTTGAGAAATAGACCTAATATTGGCATGGTTGGGTCAAAGGGCATGTACAGTTTTATAACCCTTTGGGCATAATTCCACCAACAAGTGTATTAGTGTTCCAATTTTTCCACATCCCTCCATAATTGGTCATTTTCTCCTATCATTTTAGTCAAGTGTGAGATAGTATCTCAAAGTCGCTTTAATTTGCATTTCTCTAATCAATAATGATTCAGAGCATTTTTTTATATGACTACATATAGCTTTGATTTCCTCTTCCAAAAACTACCTGTTCATATCCTTTGACCATTTATCAATTGGGAAATGACTGATATTCTTATAAATTTGACTAACTTCTCTAAATATCTGAGATATGAGGGCTTTATCTGAGAAAATACAAACATTTTTTCCCAAATTTTTTGCTTTCTTTCTACTCTTGGTGATACTGGTTTTATTTGTACAAAACCTTTTTAATTTAATGTAATCAAAACTGTCTATTTTATATCTCACAATCCTGTCTATCTCTTGTTTACTCATAAATACTTCTATCCCATAAATAATCTGACAGGCAATATGTTCCATATTCTAATTTACTTATTATATTGTTCTACAGATTCTTACCAGGGAAACTGTTAAAAACTGGACAGATAAATTATCAGTCATAAGTAACATATACCTGTAGACACTAGTCTATCCAAAGCTATTCTACTGATGAGATAATATGTAAATGACGTCTACTGAAAGATTTAGGTATATCTTCTAAGAATTTTATTTGCCTATTTGCTAGAACTGAAGATATAAAATGTCATCTCCAGAAATAAAAGTATGTCCATATAAGGAGATATAGAGAATAAGGAAAACAATATATCAAATGACTCCAAGATTGTAAAGAAAACAAATAGTTGAAAGGCTTTAAAACTATGATCAATGCAATAGTCAATTATGATTACAGAAGCCTGATGATAATCCATGTGTTCCACATCTTGGCACAGAAGTGATAAGACTGGTTAAGCAAAGAAACAGAAATTTTCAAATAGAACCAATGTGTGAATTTGTTTTTCATGACCATGCTCATTTCATGACCATACTCATAGAATACCTCAAGAGGGATTTTACTTTCTCCTCCAGAGGGAAGAGTTGCATTTCAGGAGGGTGGAAAGGAAAGGTGGTGATTGTAATAGTAAAAAAATGAAGAAAAGAAACAAGATTGTCAACAAATCATTAAAAAGAAACAGAAGAAAGCAGAGAGAAGTTCAAAAGGGGACACAGAAAAAATGAGTAGTGCTGGAACCAACATGTTAAATTTGAATTATTTTTTTAAAAAGTATGCTCAAGTTCACAAGTTCATATACAATCATTTTTGTTTTTCTTTTTGTACTGAAACTACTAACAGTTTTGGGAAAAGATGACATGACTTTTTTTCCTTGTTTATATATCTGACTTAAAAAAAAATCAACATGCTTACATGACCATAATTCTACTTCTTGTCTAATCAAAGCAAGGAATGATAAATACAAAAACACTGCTACTCCCCTTCTAGAAATGCAAACTATCCTGGATAAACAGCAGAAGTTATTCTAATTTGGAACTACTTATCTGGAAAAATAATTCTTTAGGCTTCTAAAACTTGAATGATCTAACAGTAACTTAAATACACTTGACAAAAGATCAGCCTGGATATAATTAATTTGGAGTTAATCAGGGATCTAAAACCTTTGTTACTTAAGAAGTCCCTGTAACATATAAGATATGATTAAAATTAATTTTTTTTAAAGTGCCATTTCTCCAGCTGATAAATGGTTACCGGACATGAGCAGACAGTCTCAAAGGAAGAAATCTACACTAATAATAGCCATGTGAAAAAAAATGTTCAAAATAAATAATTGGATAAATACAAATTAAAGGACCTCTGAAGTTCCACCTTACACCCAGCAATGGTGACATCATGGGAAGAATGACAAATAATAAAGGGGCTATCAGAAAATAGATACATTAGTGCACTATTGGTGAAGCTGTGAATTGGTCAAGCCACTCTTGAAAGCAAATTAGGGATGATGCCTCCAAAGTTACTAAACTGTACAAACTCTTTAACCCAGCAATACCATTAGTAGGCTTATATCTAAAAGACATCAAAGAAAAAGGAGAAAGTACAGCTCTTTTTGTAGTGATAAAAAACTAAAAACTGAAAGGATGACCATCAATTGGGAAATAGTTGGTTACTGGTAGAGTATATGAGTTCTGGTATATGAATGTAAAGGCCTACTGTTGGGGGGGGGCGGAGCCAAGATAGCGGAGTAAAAGTAGTAACTTGCTTGAGCTGTCCCCCAAACCCCTCCAAATACCTGTAAAAAATGGCTCTAAACAAATTCTAAAGCAGCAGAACCCACAAAAAGACAAGCGAAACAAATTTCCAGCCCAAGACAGCCTGGATGGTTGATCAGAAAGGTATATGGTGCCAGGTCGGGAGAGGAATGTTGTTTGGTGTGGGCACGCAGGCAAAACAGGCCTCAGTGAACCTGAAGCAGGCCTCAGAGGACTGAATCATGGGCAGCTGTGGCAGTTACCAAACCTCTCAACCCACGAACGCCGAAGACAACTTAGAAGGTCAGTTGGAAAAGCCTGTGACTGCTGAGAGAGAGAAGCTTGGTCCTAGCCCCAGTCCCTGAGCTCAGCCCTGGGGAGGTGGTTGCCTCTAGAGCTTCCGGCCCACAGACTGAGGGGGAATTGAGTGGCTGATCAGAGGGGGATTGCAGGGATCTCTTTGCTGGTGCTGAGGCAGGAATCTCTTGCTTTGCCCGTGCTTGGCTCTGGGTCACAGTTCTGGGTGGCGGTCCTGGGGCAAAGAGGAGTGCTGGTGTGGTGAAGCTTGTGTTGGTGGTGGAGAAGAAATCCTCCTCACCATTCCAAGGCACAAAAGAGTGCTTGTGGTCACTCATAGATCAGAACACAGGCTAGGAAAGGAGTAAACACCTCACCCCTTATCATACCACCTTGGAAGAACTGGAAATTTACAGGTCCCAAGAAGTATCTCTGAAAACAGCTGCACAAAACCCCCAAAGCTTGGGACAGTCCATTCTCCACACCGGAAGCAGACCCCTACCTTTACAAAGAGTTTAAAACTCAAGTAATTGGCTGGGATCACGACCAAACCTCGCAAAAAAAGGCAGACCAGAGAATCTTTCTCAGGTAACAAAGAAGACGAAAACATACAACCACAAGAAGACAACAAAGTCAAAGCTCCTATATCCAAAGCCTCCAAGAAAAATATGAATCAGTCCTAGGCCATGGAAGAGCTCAAAAAGGATTTTGAGAAGCAAGGAAGAGAAGTAGAGGAAAAACTGGGAAGAGAAATGACAGTGATGCAAGAAAATCATGAAAAACAAATCAACAGCTTGCTAAAGGAGACCCAAAAAATACTGAAGAAAATAACACCTTAAAAATGGACTAACCCAAATGGCAAAAGAGGTCCAAAAAGCCAATGAGGACAAGAATGCCTTAAAAAGCAAAATTGGCCAAATGGAAAAAGAAGTCCAAAAGCTTACTGAAGAAAATACATCCTTAAAAATTAGAATAAAGCAATTGGAACCTAGTGATTTTATGAGAAATCAAGCCACTGTAAAACAAATCCAAAAGAATGAAAAAATAGAAGATAATGTGAAATATCTCACTGGAAAAAAAAAAAAACTGACCTGGAAAACAGATCTAGGAGAGATAACTTAAAAATTATTGGACTATGTGAAAGCCATGATCAAAAAAAGAGCCTAGATATCATCTTTAAAGATATTATCAAGGAAAACTGCCCTGATATTCTAGAACCAGAGGGTAAAATAGAACTGGAAAGAATCCACTGATCACCTCCTGAAAGAGAGCCCCAAAGGAAAACTGCTAGGAATATTGTAGCCAAATTTCAGAGTTCCCAGGTCAAAGAGAAAATATTGCAAGCAGCCAGAAAGAAACAATTTAAGTATTGTGGACACACAATCAGTACAGCACAAGATTTAGCAGCTTCTACATTAAGAGATTGCAGGACATGGAATATAATATTCTGGAGATCAAAGGAGACAGGATTACAACCAAGAATCACCTACCCAGCAAAACTGAGTATAATCCTTCAGGAGAAAAAACGGACATTCAGTGAAATAGAGGACTTTCAAGCATTCTTGATGAAAAGACCAGAGCTAAATAGAAAATTTGACTTTTAAATACAAGACTCAAGTGAAACATGAAGAGGTAAATAGGAAAGAGAAATCATAAGAGACTTATTAAGGATGAACTGTTTACATTCCTGCATGAAAAGACGATATTTGTAACTCATGAGAACTTTGTCAGTATTAGGGGTAGTTGAAGGGAAAAAAATTAATGTATGTATATAGATAAGTAGACAGAGGGCACAGGGTGAGCTGATGATGAAAGGGTGATATCTGGAGAATAAAATTAAGGGGTGAGAGAGGAATATACTCTGAGAAGGAGAAAGGGAGAGACAGAATGGGGTAAATTATCTCACATAAAACAGACAAGAAAAGGCTTTTATAGTGGAGAGGAAGTGGGGAAAGATTAGAGGGAATGAGTGAATCTTATTCTCATAGGATTTAGCTTAAGGAGGAAATAACATACACACTCAATTGAGTATGGAAAGGGGACAAGAGAGCAGGGAGATGATAGAGGATTGGGTAGATTTGGGGAGAGGGTAATGAGAAGCAAACACTTCTGAGGAGGGACAGGGTCAAAAGAGAGAATAGAATAAATGGGGGGTGGGATAGGATTAAGGGAAATATAGTTAGTTTTTCACAACATGACTACTATCGAAGTGTTTTACATAACTATACATGCATAACCTGGAAAAAAAAAGGCCTATTGTTGTATCCTAAGAAGCAACAAAAGAAGGGGTTTCAAAGAAACCTGGAAAGCCTTGTATGAAGTCATACTAAGTGAAGTAAGCAGAATGAGAACCTTTTATACTATAACAAAAGTGTAAAACAACTTCAAAGACTTAAGGACTCAGATAAGTGTGATGACCAACTATGATTCAAGAGGACCAATGATGAAGAATGCTACCTATCTGCCAAAAGACAGGTGATGGCCTAAATATGTAAAATGAGACACACATTTTTGGACATGGCCAATGTGGAGATTTGCTTTGCCTGACTATATATATTTATATTTGTTTTTCTTTTGTGGGGAGGTAGAGGGATGTGGGAGAGAAAGCAAACAATAAACGTTTGTAAATTGAAAAAAATAAAATGTAATTAAATAAATAAAAATACTGATGAGGAGAAAGGAAGGAAAAAGCATTTTTTAAGGGCCTACAATGTGCCAGGTACTGTGCTAAGCTCTTTACAAATATTATCTCAGGTAATGCTCACAAACACCCTGGGAGTGTTCTATTATTTATTTATTATTATCACCATTTTATAGTTGAGGAAATTGAGGCAGACAGAGGTTAAGTCACTTGCCTAGGGTCAAAGACCTAGTAAGTGTCTAAAGCCAAACTTAAACTCGGGTCTTACTGACTCAAGGCCCAGTGTTCAATCCCTTCTGCCATCTATCTAAGCTGCCAATGAATGAATATTTAAGATGCCTGAAAGAATAGAGACAAGCTACCTAACAAATCCACTGACTTTAATTACATACCTTATAATAAAGCTGATATTCCACTGTAAGGTTTATTTTTACGACCTGTCGATATTGACTACATAAATATCTTATGTATATTTTTATGCTTTATTTGCTGGAAATGCATTTAAATTTCATTAAAAGAATCCCAAGAGCCTAACTTCAATATCTAGCTTTATTCTGGGATCAAAAGATGATCAAATACAAAAGAAAAAAATGTGTCATACCCGACTTTGCATTGTCTCCTGTGGCTAAATATTTGAAGCATAAAACCTTTAGAAGGCCCCTTATTTTAGTTACTCAGCAGTATATACATATTAACTAAGAAACTGTGTTCTTAAACACCTTATAATAAAGGTCATTCAAAAACTTTGATGAAATTTCTGTAAAAATTGATTACCAATTCCTCTCCTCAAGTCTCTCCACACTCATCTATTGCATCCTTCATTTGGCTGCCAAGGTCATTTTTCTTTTCTTTTCTTTCTTTCTTTCTTTCTTTTTTTTTTTTAGGCAATTGGGGTGAAGTGACTTGCCCAGGGTCGCACTGCTAGTAAGTGTTAAGTGTTTGGTCTGAGGCTAGATTTGAACTCAGGTCCTCTTGACTTCAGGGCCGGTGCTCTATGCCCCTAAAGGTCATTTTTCTATGGCACATGTCCCCAACCTGCTCAATGAGCTCCATTGGCTCCCTATCATCCCCAAGATAAAATATAAACTCATCTGTTTGGCATTTAAACTCTTTGCAACCTGGCTCCTTTCTACCTTTCCAGGTATCTTATGCTTTACACACCTCCAAGTACTCTACAATAGAACCACCCTGGCCTACAGGACACTCCTGCTCCCAGCCTGGTGGTATGCCTCCTCCGTGCCTGGAATGCTCACATCCCTCATTTCTACCTCTGTTTGCATGGCTTCCTTCAAAACTCGGCTCAGATTCTACACTTCTTCAGGGAGCCCTTCATGGAGCACTTACTTATTTCTAGCTCAGGGGTGAGGAACCTGCAGTCTCGAGGCCACAGGTGGCCCTCTAGGTCCTCAAGTGCAGACCTCTGACTGAATCCAAACTTCACAGAACAAATCCCCTTAATAAAAGGATTTGTTGGGGTAGCTAGGTGGTGCAGTAGATAGATCTCCACCCTTGAAGTCAGGAAGACCTGAGTTCAAATCCAGCCTCAGACACATGACACTTACTAGCTGTGTGACCCTGGGAAAGTCACTTCACCCCAATTGCCTCACTAAAAAGATTTGTTCTGTAAAATTTGGACTCAGTCGAAAGGCCACACCCGAGGACCTAGAGAGTCACATAGGACTTCAACAGGTTCCCCACCCCTGTACCTAACTATCTGTATTACCTTCTATTTCGTATGGACTCTGCATGTATCTAGTTATTTACATTCTGTCTCCTGCATTAGAATGTAAGCTCCTTTAGGCCAGGCATCAAGTTTTGCCTTTTCTTGTATCCCTAACACTTAACACAATGCCTGGTCCCTGTTGTTATTGTTTAGTCATTTCAGTTGTGTCCAATGCTTTGTGACCCCATTTGGAGTTTTCTTGGCTAAGATACTAGAGTGATTTGCCATTTCCTTTTCCAGTTCGTTTTACACATGAGAGACCAGGGCAAACAAAGTTAAGTGACTTGCCCAGGGTCACAGAGCTAGTGTCTGAGGCCAGATTTGAATTCAGGAGTCTTCTTGACTCCAGGCCAGGCACTCTATCCACTGCACCATCTAGCTGCCTGACCTATAGGAAGCAAATAATAAATGCCTGCTGATTAAGTGGCTATTCTGTGCCTATGCTTATTCTTCTTGGGGCAATTAGGTGGCACTATGGATAGAGTGGCAGGCTTAGAGTAGGGAAGACCTGAGTTCAAATCTAGCCTGAAATACTTACTTAGCTGTGCGACTCTTACTTAATCTGTTTGCTTCAGTTTCCTAATTTGTAAAATGGGAATAATAATAGCACCTAAATTTCCCAGGGTGGTTGTGAGGATCAAATGAGAAAATAATTGTAAAGTGCCTATCACTGTGCCTGACACATAGTAAACACTATATAAATGTTAGTTATTATTAATTGTAATTATTATTTTCTGTTGCCTCATCTTGTTAAGGGAATGATCATTTGAGCTTATGTGTGAGCCTTCCCCCTTACACTCAAACCTAAAAATGACCCCAGGACAACATGGTGATAAATAAAACATAAGCAACTTACAAACTGGAAGCAGCTCCTGACACTTGGCTCGATGTTGCTGCCTCCAAAGGAGGCAACTTCGCCCAGCTGCCTTGGGATTTGGATGGAATCATGCAGAAGGAGGCCCAGCCTGCGCTGGTCACAAAATCCCATTGAACTTGCCACCTGCTTAAAAAGATCTACAAGGAAAGGAGAAAATGCAAATAGTAAAATGGCTGCACCCAGAATTGTTCTGAAAACTTTTTTTTAAAGTTTGTTATAGTGACAAATAGTCATGTTGTGTAAGATCATCTCTACCGTACACCAATTTGCGCCATTTACTCTGGGCATAAACTGGATTAATCAAAATTGTATAAATTAAACTGTACAATGCTGAAGTAAGTATAATCCTAAAGTGAAATTTATATCCTGGCACTGATAACTAGTGAGAATTCCAAGCTCAGATCACAATATTTTGTGAATTTGTATACATAAGCATTACTGGAGATAAAAAGTTTTCATATTAATTGGGACTTATTTTATTAGCAAAATTCCTAAAAAATGGTTCAAAGTACCTTCTATGTTTGGAATCAGAAAATCATTTTAAGAAATATCAAAACTTGTAAAAATCTGTTAAATCAAAGGACTGGCCAACAATTGTTCAAATATAGCAAAAAACTGGCATAATGTTTGTGTTATTTTCAGAAATGAAACGCATTTGATATGTCTTAAAAACAAGTTACCAAAAATCCAAGCTTCAAAAGAAGTAATCAACTCTTACTATTACCAGCACAATTCCATTCTCAGGGAACCGGTCGTATTAAGATATTCTCTAAGGATATTTCAAACATAGTAGTAACAAAATTTAGGCCATGACCAACTGTAGTACCTATTTATGTTACCCAATTAACAAAAACATGTTTATCCCAATGTCATGAATATGTTTTCATACTGCCCACTTAAAAATTATTATCGTTATCATGCCCTTTCAGCTGTATTAGAAATACAATTCCTGACATCTTTCACCATTAATTTATAGTCACAGGCCCTAGTCCCTGTATGTGGACAGACATGGACAGTCTGATCCAAAAGAAATTCATAATCTAAAAGAGCAAGTGCTATCTGAATACAGAAGAGTATCCTGAAAGGAATTTATCAGAAATGTCTAAGAAAAAACCTTTTCAGTTTGAGTGTTTTGTCTACTTAGTTTCAGGGTAGGATAAATATCGGCAAGAAAGACAACTCAAAAGTGCATCTAGATAACATTAATGTAAAAATATCTTGGGGTCAGGGAACCTTCAATAAAGTCCTATCATAATAAAATGATGGCTCATCATGATACAGAAGTAGCTGTTCTTTTTTAATTAAAACTATTTTATTGATTTGTTTATGCCATTCCTGAGTATTTTCCTTCCCCACTTCCACAAAGCCTTCCTTTATGTCAAAGTGGTTTTTTTTTGTTTGTATTTTTAAAGTTTACCAAAACAAATCAACACACTGACAATATCTGAAAGCATATACACATTCCACAACCACGATCCTCCACTTTTCCAATGAAAGAAAGGGAGTAAATTTTCTCATGTCTTCTCCATGGCCAAGCTTTGACCCTTGGTTATTAAGGAATTGCTTCTCTGTCACAGTTTCCCAAATAGTGACAAGCTTAAAAGACTTCAAGGACAAGTAAAGTGACAGACATTTTTTAGTATTGTCTAGCTGAGAGACAGTTCAGTGATAAAAACTACTGGACCTGGAATCAGAAAGACCTGAGTTCAAATCCTACTGATGACATACTAACTGTTTGGCCATGGTAAGTGATGTCTCTTCTCCCAGCCTCAGTTTCCTCATCTGTAAAATGAGTGTATCAGTATTTGAATAGTGTGATGGTGAGGCTCAAATGAGATCAATTTGTAATGAATCTTGAAACTTCAAAATGCTATCTTAATTACAATTATTCTTATTATTATCCAAGGACCTGGCTAGTTAGGTGCAGGGAGATGCAATGAAGTTCACCACTTGGTGATTTCTTTCTCTTACTTTCTTTTATTTTTTAATCTCCAGAAATTTATCATCTAAGAATACAATGGTGAAATCTCAGATACTGGAAATTTATGGATTTGAAACATGAAGCTGAATACATGCTGGGTATGGGTCAACTCATTCTGTTTTCTCTCCTATCTCTATAACTACAATATTATATGTGAAAGCACTGCCTGATTTATTTCCCTTCATTTCTTCCCTGTGTATGGCACACACATCTACACATACACATCACCACAAACAGGTAACAAGGATATATTTTTTTTCCATTTAAGAATGGACTTCACATAAGCTAAGTGCTTATTTCTATGTTCGCAAACTCTTGGGAGAAAGAAAGGGAACATGCCATTTAAATCCTCACTGCCCTTGTATTTTCTTTTTAGGAACAATCCAATTGTCAGTCAAAACCAACAGCATGTAGGACTGACATTTTAAAGACATGTAAAGTCATGCTTTCTTAATGCCCCCAACTCAACAAGAGAAATGTTTATCTTAAAACTCTGAGGTTTCACCTCACATCCATAAGATTGTCAAAGGGGAAAAAAGAAACTGGAGAAGGTTGGAGGGTCTGAGGGAAGACAGGCACATTAATGCAATGCTGGGGGAACTGTGAATAGCAATACCCCTACTTGACATCACCCCAAGCAGACCAAAGACAGAAGAAAAAGCCTCGTTTATACAAAACAAGTTCACAGCAGCATTTTTGGTGGTAGCAAAGAACAGGAAGAAAAATGGGCGCCCACTGATTGAACAAATAGTGGTATATGACTGTAATGGAATATTACTGTTCCATAAGCAATGATGAATATGAATAATTCTGAGAAATCCACAAAGACTTGTATGAATTAATGTAGAATTAAGTAAGCAGAGCCAGGAAAACAGTTTACATGATGGCTACAATAACATAAAGGAAAAAAAATACTAAAAAAATTCAGAACTCTGAAGTAATGCAGTGCTCAATCATGACTCAGAGAGGCCACTAAAGCGAACATGCCTCCTACCGCTTGAGAAAGAGGTAGGGGACTACGAATGTGAAATAAGGCATTCATTTTTAGACAAGATCAATAAAGGAATATATTTTGTTTGATTATACTTATTTGTAATATGAGATAGTTTTAATGGTGGCAGAAGGGAATCATTAAGAAGTAACAATGATATAAAAAAGAAAAAAAGCACTGATAAAACAGCTTTAAAAATTGTTATTCTTTCTTTAGTAATAAAATCTTAGTAATTTTGTAAAGTTAAAACTTAGGAGCACAACTTGAATTACTATCATAGACAATAAATTTAGAGTTTGAGATCATCTAGTCCTAGTTCCTCATTTTTACAACTGAGGAAACTGAGGTCCAAGGTCACATAAGTAATAAATAGCAAAGTCAAAATTCAAAACCTGGGTCTGATTCCAAATGCAATCTTCCTACATGACACCATGCTACCTCTCAAAAAACACTGCACTGAGTGACAAAGTAAGCAATGTGTCTTGAACGCAAATGCCAGACATTGTAGAATGCATGTTAACAATGAATCCCACAGACTACAGAGTAACACAGATTAAACCTTCAAATCTATTTTTCTGACTTCCGCTAGGTCAGGAAATCACAGTCTTCAGCCCCAAAGAATATATGTTTTATTCAGAAACGTTCAATTTGTTGTACAACAACGCTCATATTGGAGGAGCAGCTAATCCTTCTTGAGTGATTTTCTCTTTATTTAGAAAAACACCCTTTATTTCTATAAAGAAATGGTACAGGGTACACCATGTGAGGCTTTGAAAACATGCCTAGAAAAAGCACTCAATGAGAGTATGTGTGGATCCTTGTGTGAAAATGGAACAGTAGTGTTATTTTTTTCCTCATTGACTAACTAGAAGTATAATTAGTCAAAATTAAAAAAAGATGAGAATATACACACAAGTTAATATGCATGACTTACATCTGTACTTGTCTTCCAAATGTGCTTTACACAAGGAAATAACACCAGTTTTAAAAGATAGGACACGGATTCTTCCTGTGCGACCCCTAATACAGGAAAAACAAACAAACAAACCAGTTACTGCTGCTATTCTAACAGCTTAATCCCAGCCTTTTGATTTCTCTTTCAAAAATAAATTTAAAAAAACTGTACACATCTTTCTCTCAGGAATCTATCCAATGTATAATTAGCCTTCTTAATCAAATATTTTGATGCTCATCGCCTACTGCTGGTTGAATGAAAACAACACAAAATGGCCATGTCAGGCCTCTCAATGTTTAAGCACACATTTGGATAGGATTAATTGAAAAGCCTTACTATGAATTGTAAAAGTAACTATGTAAGTTTCAACAGGAGGTGGGGAAAAAAACCAAACCAACACCTCTTTTTATTTATCTGTGGAGATCCAGCAGCAGGTTACACAGGAAACGTAAGTTCCAAAGCAATAATTTGGAGAGTGACCTCTGGGACCTGAGCTTGCTTTGTTTTTGGGTTTGGTTTTTTTGTGTTTTGTTTTTTTGTTGTTGTTTGAAAAGGCACAAGTTAATTGTCAGGGCAATTATTTTGTTCTTTAAAGCTATGTTATTTTCATTAAATTTTCCACTTAGGGTTAAGAAAATTACTCATTTCAGCCACAAAAAGTATAATAGAAACTTTATGTAAAAATACAACTCCCTAAGAAAAACATTAATATCCAGTGTTTTATTTGTTATAGCTGCCAAACAAAGGGTAACTTTTGTATAGCTAAGTACATTTTTGGTAGATGTAAACTTTTGTTGTATAGAAATAAAGCTTTGTGATCAAAGGTAACGTGTAAAGATGAACATTACTGATTTGTAAATAGGATTATTTTCTGCACTGGCAAAAAGTGGGGGCAGGGGAGAAAAAAAATCACAGTATGTTTGTTGAAAACTTCACTTACTTCTTATTAATGTTCTTATTCCATTACAGCCAGTAGCCTAACAAACAGATATTGGTAGGAAAAGCCTTTTAGAAAATTTCTCCTATCTGCCTCTCTTAAATCTCTTAACATCCGTCTGGTCTCATTTATTTCTCATTTGGGACTGGTCTACTTATCTGTTGGGGAAAAACTTCAGACATATACTACTCTAAGTTGAATAAACATGTTGGATGTGAGTACAGAAACCACCAAGCCAGCAACCCAGGGAAGTTTCTTTCTCTCTCTTTTAAAACAAGAAAAATAAAGGAGATTTACATAACTTAATTTTCAAGGTCTTGGACTTGGCAAGATAACGTTTTCAGCAAAGTTGAATGGAAGCTACATACAAAAATTTTTATATGAATTGATATGAATTATTTGAAAATGGAACTGGGAACTACTTTCTAAAAACCTATGATAAATATGAGGAGAAAAACAACCCCAAAACCCACTAATACTTTATGCCAGTATTGCAGAAATAAAAAATATTGTGTGCTTTGTCTATGATAGTAAAGAATTTAATACCCAGATGTTTCTGAAATTTTTTTTAAAGTGACACCTTAACATTACTTTAAAAAGGCCAAAATAATAACTTCAAATTTGTCATAGCAAGGAATGGGGGTGAAGACATAGGAGAGCCAATGTTATAAGAATTATCATAAGTAAGTCCTTGATTATTTTATAAAAATCTTCCTTAACCAATGGGAATAAGATTTTGTGGCTACTTGAAATAAGTGTCTGTAACAAATTCTGATGTATAAAGATAATTCAATTAGAATTTAAACCAATTCTTTCTAGAACTGATAACTTAGTTGGCTTTGTTATATACAGGATCAGACCAAAAATTACTTCACAAATTAAACTCTAAGAAAATGTGATTAATGATGGTACCAAATCTTAATGAGATTTTAAGAAATTAAATACGTTGTTTGGGGAAATGTTCATGATGACAATAACTGGATTTTTTATTTATTTTCATGTATTTTATTCATTTATTTTCATATATACTATATGTACCATATATACATATATGTGTGTGTGTATATGTATGTAGATATGTGTATAGTAACCAAAAATGGCTTCAACTCACCGACAGATATGATAAGCTTTCCTAGTAAGAGAGAATAAACACTTAAAATTGCTGAAAATATTTCTAAATGTGAATAAGGGAAGGTCTAAAAATAAGATGTATTACCATGAGTGTGCCTCCCACTTGGTTTAGAAGGTTAAAAGGCATCTTTACACTAATAAACTCTGCAGTGGAAAACATTCTGAAAAAATGACTTCACCTACTACGGGTTTTGCAGCTTTAGAAGAATCTATTTTCTGCCTCTCACTGTTTGTTTGAAAAACAGATTACCCATTTTCAACCAATGGCTCAACTAAGGGCAGCCATTAAGCTGTAAGCTTTATGTAATGTACATTCTAACCACCTTGTGATCTTAGCTACATGTTCTGTGTGTAAGTGGGAAGACTGTCAATTACTCCTATCATCAGTAGGGCATGTAAGCCTTTTATAAGGGAGTGAAATAAAACCTAGCTGCACGTACGTATCATAAACATTCAGCAACCAGTTGAGGCACATGTCCACACAGAGAGGAACATTGACCAGGTTATTGTGCTCTTGCTCCAGTCGATCATAAATAGTGGTCAAACAGTTAATGATCTGTAGGATGTCCATGGGCTGGTCATTTTGTTTGAGGTTGTGCTGGTCCAAGGCATCACATGCAGCAGACAGACTCAGGAGATCCACTGGGGGAAATAAAAACAGTAAAATAAATAAATAAGGAAAAAAAGACAAATCAAAAATCAAATTATTTAAGAATAGCTTTATCTTAACAACTACTTCTTTCCCTTAAAAAAAAATCCCACCAGGACTAAAAACGTTCTCCAGCAATTAAAAGTAAAAAATTCCCACTTTAAAAAGCATTTTTGTTCTCCCCAGAGTAGGCAGTAGTAAGTCTATTCCTCAAATTTAAGTCCTTTTAACTTTACCAAATATTCAGGATCACAAATTGCTCAAGTCTTTCAACAGACATCAAGTTGAGCTTAGGATCAGATGAGATAGGGATATGGGGGAGGGGAGAAGGTGGGGACTCTACCCTTCAAAAATTATGTCCTTAAGACTTAAGGGGTGAGGTGCCTCTAAATAAACTGAGCAACTTACAACTGATTAAGGACATACCAGTTTTTATAGAGGTTTTAAAATAGGTTTTGACAATACTATCTTTCAGAGTTATTAAGGTTTATCAGCTGAAGGAATCTGTATATAGAGAATTATTTTACTTCCAGCTATGCATTTATAACAGGTTGGTTTTTTTTTTTTTCTTCTTGGAACATTACTGAACCTGCTAAAAATTTGATTACTTTTGTTTTGTAAGAAAAGAAAAAAAAACTACTGTATGGTATAATAGTCTCACCAACCCAAAGATAATGGGCTAAATGACTAAATTAACTATACCAGCCATAGACTAACTAAACTAGCTATAACCAGGAAGATAATATAGTCTCAATTTCACCTTAAATTTTATTTTAAAATAGTAATAGTAGCTAACATTGATCTAGTGCTTCCTACATGCCAGGAACTACACTAAGCACTTTACAATTATTGTGTTATTTGATCCTTACAAGAACCCTGGGAGAAGAGTAGTGCTGTCATTATCCTCATTTTACAGGTGAGGAAACTGAGGCAAACAGAGGTTAAATGACTTGCCCATGTCACATAGCTAGTAAATGTGTTGCGCCGTTTTGAACTCAGGTCTTCCTGCCTCCAAGCCCAACACTCTTTCATACAGTTAGGAAATTTTTTAAAGCTTAGTCAAGTTTTTACCCTTAACTTGGGATGAGAACTAATAATATTCTGACAGATCAGAAAATTTAACTAAGCTGAAATATGTGCCTTGTCCAACATCAGCAAATCCACAGCCTATTTAGCAGCTCTATTCCTAAGGGTCATGAAAGATGCTTTCTTCTAATACGAATTTATTAGTCAAATTGGAAATGTAGCAGTACTGTGTGTGTGTGTGTGTGTGTGTGTGTGTGTGTGTCTGTGTCTGTGTCTGTGTTTAACATCTTTAACTCTGTAGCTTAGGTTGAATACTTAGATCCTTAGAGATGGTGAATCAATGGTAATTAAGAGAACTCTTCAAGTGTCTGGGTGGCAGTTTAATTACAAACACATCTCCATATAGGCATGGGTTCTCCCAGCCTGTAAAGGGTTTTCCTACTATTAAACATCTTATGTGCTTTTAACCACATGATGGACTAAATGTCTGAAATGAAATTAATGAAAAAATGGTGGAAAAGTGCTTTTCTTCTTTTGAGAAACAGTATCAGAGAGGAAAATATGAGAGTAGATTATGATTAAATGAGACAACATATATGAATTGCTTTACAAACCTTAAAGTGCTATAATTATGACCAAAAGCCTATTTTCATGTCTATATTCACTTAAAAATATGGTGAAATCCTAATCACAGTCATAGAATTTCAGAGATGGATAGTGTCTTCAAACCTTTATCTGTATAGGTGAGGAAACTGAGGCCACAAGAAGTTAAGCAATTTCTCCCAAGGTCACACATAGCTAGGTTTAGAACACAAGTTTCCCAGTATTCCTTCTATTATATAATATACTTCATTTGATTGTGGAATTGAGAGCTAGTTTTCCTCCCTTTATTTCTCCTCCAAGACAGATACTCACTTCCATGCACTAGTTCCCCTAAAATGGCATACAATATTTCCAAGTACATTTCTCCATCACATTATTTTAGGTGTGCTTCATGACTGAAAATGGCTCACCACTCTGCCAGTCACTGTCACTTTTAGATTCTCTTTCCTCCCTTTACAATCTTAAATGCTAGTTAACTGGTTAAACTCTCCATTGTTCTCTGCCGTTGAATCCCTTGCCCCTTGAATAAATGGCAAACCTTTTATTCTTCTTTGATTGACTATCACACTTTCCACAACAGCTGCTCCAGATCTCTGCTTTCCTTGCTTCTCCAAAGAGGACCTTGCCTCCTCCTATACTGAGAAAAGCCCAGGCTATCTGTCATGAGCCTTTCTCCCCTCCTATCTTTCAAAATCCTTCTACATCATCCCCCATCCTCTTCTTTTCAGCAGTTTCTGATGAAGAGGTGGCCTTTCTTATCAAAGCCAATTCCTCTGCTTATCCCTTTTCCCTTCATCCCCTTCCATTTTCCTTTTTTTCCCCTCCATCATTTCTTACTCATATTCGATCTCTCTTTATCCATTAGTTCTTTCCCTAAATGCTCAGATGTCCCTCATCCTTAATAAAACAAAAACAAAAACAAAAACACTTTCATTTTATCCTGCTATCCCCCCAAGCTTATAATTACAGCCAAATTCCTAGGGAAACAACAATAACAACAAAAATCTCCACACAGGGCCTCCATTTCTTCACCTCTCACTCATATCTCAACAACTTGCAATCTAATCTGGCTTCTAACTCTACCACTCAACTGAAACCTTTCTCTCCAAACTTATCACTGCTGAGCCCAAGGGCCTATTCTCAGTTCTCACTTTTCTCTACTTCTCAGAATCTGTTGATTCTTTTGGCCACCCCCTCCTCATAGACACTCTCTCATTTGTTTGGTACCAGAACATCTCCTTGAGAAGCAGAAACCATCTTTTGTGTCTTTTGGTATCCCTAGGGCTTAGCACAGTGCCTGCCACATTGTAGGTGCTTAATAAATGTTTATTAATCTCTTACATCTCTCCCTTCTCTCCAGTCACGCAGACACCAACCTTTTCGTGTCCTCATAATCTCTTGCCTAGGCTATTGGAATATTTTCCTTACTGCCCTCTCAGTTTCCACTCTTTTCCCTTGCCAATTTATCTTCCACACAATTGCCAAAAGGATCTTCTGGAAGCCAGGCCATGTTTCAATGTCATCATTGCTCAAAAACCCTCAACAGCTCCTTATTGCCTCCAGGATAAAATCCAAACTCCTTAAATTGGAATTTAAAGCCACATACAGTGTGGCTCCAGCCTACCTTTCTGGCCTTAATTTAATTCACCATAGAATTCTCACAATGGTCTGCCTTTGGTATTCTATTTCCCCATGTGCCTTGCTACAAGTGGTTTCCCCATGCTTGTAATAGACTTTCTCCTTTTTAAAGCCACTCAGAATCTTATCTTCCTTCAAGGCTTAGGTCAGGTCCCACTCCTGATTTGCCTAGTAGTTAGTCTTCTACCTCTCCTCAAAAGATCTGCTTTACAAATATTCCCCAGCAGAATGTAAGATCCCTCAGGACAGACACTCTTTGGGGATAAACAACAACATGAAAAGACTGAGTAAATTTTTGGATGAAAGTGTAGGAGAATAAAAGAAGATGATTATTTATCATTTTAAATGACACATTTTAATTTTCTTTCTTGTGTGTCAGATCAACAAGATTATCTTCTCTGAAGGAACAAAAAGATTTTAACTGGCAAATTTTCCAGTAATGGGGATGAGGATTCCAAAAACTATCATCATGGGAAGGAGAAGAATTATTTTTTCCCAACACCAGCAATATCCCTCAACATCTCCTCTTTTACACCTTACAGTAAATCAGAAACTAAGTATATGGTTTCTCTCAGGATCGCCTTTGTGAGGGAGGGAATAGCAGCCATTTAAAAAAATTTAGACTCCTTTAAGCAAATCAAATCAAACCTTTCCATCTCTAAACTCATTTTTCATTGTGGGCTGACTTAACTTCAGTGAGATGATGAAGAGAAACAAAAATACTTTAATTTCATTTTATAAGGACCTACACTTCCTTTCTCTGTACAGGCGAAGGGGTAGCAGTATCAAAGGAATTTCTGGAGTATAAACACCTCCAATGGGTAGCAAAGCAATTGCTCTGTGATAACAAAAGCAGAACACGGAATAGCCATGAGAGAAATATTATACAGTGTGCTCTGCTTAAACCAGACGTGATTAAACAAGATGGCAATCCATCACGGAAGATTACAAAACACATATCCCAAAACAAACACATAAAATAGAACTCTCGTTTCACAGCAGATTCAGAAAGTACTTGTAGCCCATACTAATTATTTGAAAGGGGAAAAGAATGATGAACAATTTATTTGTGAAGCAGTTATTTTAAAATTTTATTTTCCCTTAAACAAACACCTTGGGATGTTCACTCCAAGGCTTTGCTTTATTTTTGCTTTTATTTTAAATGAAATACTTAGAGTAATTCTGGAAGCCTCAACAAGCAAACATTACTGAGGAACCACCCTTTCACCTCAAGCAATTAATTTTCATTTTTAAGTTTTGTGCACCTATTGAGAAGCACAATTATGGGATACAATAAAAACTTTCTATGTTCTGACATATCCCTGTTCTCAAAATATATTACAGTCAAGGGTGCTATTTATTAACCTTGAAAAAGTCAAGGGAGATTTTGGTTTAATCCTAGGGCTGGGTGGCTTTAGTCATTATGGGGCTGGAAAGAGGAGAAAATGGGACTTGGAAAAAAGCATCCATGTGTCTCTAGGCTGGACTGTGCTCAGTAAAGGAAAACAGTAAATAAGAAAGATGGGACTCATGTAACCTGACTCCCAATAATCTTGTAAAGAGTTGGAGCACTGGTTGCCTGCATATTACTCTTCCTGGTCCTCATAAAAAGACTCTTTGATTATTCTACCTGTTTACTTTCTCATTTATACTTCTTCATCTCCTGGATACAAATGCACAGTTTTATGGATGTTTTATTATCTGTGTCACAGAATCTGAGAATTTTCAGAGAGACCTTAAAGATCATTGAGTCCAATCCCCTCATTTGACAGAGGATAAAAGAGAAACCCAGAGAAACGAAATGACTTATCCAAGGTAACGCTGCTAATATTCTGCAGAGACTACAGTTGAATTCTGGGTCTCTTATTTATTGAAGCCTGTTATCTTTTCATTACAGGTACATGAAGAGTAGTCTGGGGAACCAGAGTGTGAGGTACAGTTATTGACTTTATAGAAAGGAAAATTCCATAAAACATTCTCATTTCATGAAACTCATCTACATGGGGGAAAAGAAAGAACTAATTAATGGTGAAAGTTGATTAATGCTGGGGGAAAAAAAGTCCTATTGTAAGCTCATTCCAAGAGTAAACCTGGATGCTCCATGTTGATATATAAATAATCCTTTTATCTAATTAGCACAGGCAGAGAAAGGGGGGATAATTGGTAGAGAAACTGCTGTGCATTTCTAGTCTCTTCTTGCCTAGACTGCAGAAGGAGACTGTAGGCAAAGTAGATTGTTATTGACATCATACTGTTCAGATGCAGTCTGCACTTGGAGCTGAGGTATTTTAAAAGCAAATCTACACAAAGTAAGCAAGTCAATATGCTTTGATGTGAATATCAAAAAAGGTAAGGTACATTTAAAAACAAGAAAGCAATTTTTTCACCTAGCTTGCAGTAGTGGGTAGCTAGTGCCACAGCTGTGCCTTTATCTAGATAACAAGCAGGCTGCAAAAAAGTCTCTGTACTCTGTAATTTAGTTGCTGAACATTAACAAATTGTTACCTATTTCTTGTTGATCTCGGAGTATTTTTTTTCTTCACATTTATGAACCATAGCATATTTATTCCTACAGTTTGGTCTCACTTTAATCCACAACATACAGTTACATACCAAATATACTTGATTTGTTAAGTGCATTTTTATTTCTGTCACTTAATAAAAAAGGAGGTATATTTCTAATTTCTGAGGCCACCTATGTCATGACTAACATGAGAAAAAATGAAAAAGCAATCAAAATGCCTAGATTATCTTTTTTTTAATATAAATTTGAGTGAAGATAAAATTGGACATATGTTACAACAAACTGAACCTAAGTCTTGTATACCTTACTGGTATTTTGTATTGATGTAATTGGCCACCAAATTGATTTTCTATCCATAACAGCCTGAAAGCCAAAACTAAGGGTATTATGACACCACTAAAACAGAGCCATATGTTTTGACAGTACTCTCTGTACCTATGATATAAGTATGTTGAACAAGTTTCTCCAAATGCTTGAGTCTTAATTATTGCCTTTCTTTGTATCGTCAACACTTCTCTTTATGTTCTGCTGTGTACACAGAAATGGGTTTTTTTCCTCGTTTTGTATTTAAGTTTAAAATTAATTTAAAAAAATTTTAAGTGGGATTGGGGAGTATTTTCTTCCAAGTCAAATTGGTAACCTCTATAGTACAATAAACAACTCTTTAGGACGGTTTTGAGCTAGGAAAGAAACCTGGAAAAAGAAAAGGTTAATGCTCATGGTACCCTTGTTTCATATTTTAAAATGGAGTGTTTACATTTAGAACAAATGTGTCCGAAAAATGTGCTATACAATACCATTCATACCTGGAAAGGAGCTATTTTAGTTTTCACATTGATCAGGGAAATTGAAGGGAAAATCCTTGTCATGATGTCAACTTTTTTTCCATAGAAACAAGAGCACAACTGTATGTGAATGCAATGACTTATGAATGCATTTAGACCTGAGTTACTTGACTGATCTCAATACCCAAACTTAAATTGAAATAGACAAGAATGAGAATGACCCTCTTCAGACTTCCAGGACACCTTTAGGGCTCCAACTATAGTTGCTTGGGACTGATAAGAATTTCTTCCAAACTCTGAAGGTCTCCAAAGGAATATTCCACCACTTACTACAGTAACTAGTTTATAATTAATACCTTCAATAAAGGGACCAGTGGGTGTGGAATGAGGTGGGGTTAGGAGGAGATAAAGAAGTTAGCTCCCAAACCCTGCTGGCAAAGATTTTTATTGCTGGATTCTCAAAGAGAATCATTAAAGAGATACCTAGCTAGGGGACAACATCAGTTTCACTGCAGTAGTGCCTACAGAGCTAAAAAGAAAGCCATTTGGACCTCAACTATAGGGAAACTGTGTTCTAAGGTTTACTTTGTAATCTATCTGATATGCCCACCTAAGCTTATATATAATTCATACATAGTATTTAAGCCTCTATGTCTAGGCTATCTTACCCAAATGAGGAACTCTGTCCCTTTACCTTCAGCACAACATTCACTTGGGCTAAACATTCTAAGCAATGAATGTATCTCTACTTGTATAAAAGACATTCACAGAATTCTAATTCTAAAAATAAACACATTGTAACACTTTTCATAGAAGATACAAAGGACATGGCATTTAAGTTTCATTAAATTAATTGCAACTCAGGCAATGATCCCGAAAAGTACATATAATTAATTAATACAAAATTATCTATATCCAATAACTGAGAAATGGCAATAAAGCATGGGAGTAAAATTAGTATTCTAGACCAGCAGTAGGCCAAGAGAATGCTCAAAAAATTCAATACCAAGTTACAACCCAGCTGACAGCTATTACCCCTTTCTTCAAAAGTGGCAGTACCCATTTCATTTTTCATCAAGGGAAAAAGAGCCAAGATCTTTAAGCACTGGGTTAATACTCACAGCAGAGGGCCTTCTGCAGTCTTCGGAGTTTCATGGCAGTTCTATAAGCCGAGAACCTGACATTATTCAGGTCAGCTAAGGAGAAAAGGCAAAAGATTATTTATTATTTCATCAGAAAAGTTCATTGACAAAGAAACAATAGTTTTGTTAACAAAAAATGGGTTCAAAAATGAGAAAGTATATATTGTCTCTGCTCCAGGAAATTGCTTTGAGGGAAGAAATTCTTTTAGTTATGAAAGTAGCAAACCTTCCAAATGCAGCTTTGTTTTTCAAATTCAAAAATTCAGAAAAGGCTAAATTCTAAGAAGAAATACAGTAGTCATATACCACTTGGAGTGGTCTGTTTGTCTGTATACATATATGTGTATATATGTATATACACATAATACATATATGCATTACACACATATATACATAAAATGTTTCAGGAAAGGGAGAAAAAATTTTCTAGATTGCAAAACTCAAATATAGAATCAAAAGAGTAAGGAATTTTTAAAAAATTACTAAGTACCTACTATGTGCAAGACATTGTACTAGGTAGAGAATATGAAGACATAAATAAAATAGTCCTTGAATTGAAGTAGAAAAAACAAATTCTTCTTTTTAGATAATTAGAAGGATTTAGTAGCCAATCAAGATGGGAGATATTTTAATAGCATATAGTTGGCCAACAATTCAGTAGCTTGTTCACCAGTATAGCACGTGCATTATTTAACTACTTTGTAAAAATTTGTAGTAATTACCTTCATAGTTATGCCATGTATATTTATATATGTACTTTTTAGCCTTCCCCCAATCTAACGTTCCTTCTAAGTAGGGGTGGTTTCATTCTTTGTACTTGTATCCTTAGTGCCTGGTTCTTAATAGACACTTAATAAACACTCATTCATTGACTGTCAGATATCTTCAACAGTCCTTTTAAAAGTCTTCAGTAATCAGCTTATCAAAAAAAATTCCCTTACTTTGTTTTCCATCAACACTTTGTATATGGTGCTATGCATATAACACACCTAGTTTTGTTCTATTTTTATGTACATCTTTATCATGTGCCTAGTTAGACGTTGTTGTAAACTCCTTATTGGCAGGGTATCTCTTTTCAAATCATAGCTATGAACATGTAAACTCTAAATAGGATTGCTGAGTGGATGAATTAATAAATGTGAATAAATGCCCTTCTCAAACATTATTGTTCCTATGGTTAAACTAATTCTAACTTGTGACTGGAGAAGAGAGTGGGCCTTAATTTACTTCCAAGCTAGATGGTATGTACAGTGGACAGAACACTAAGCCTGGAGATCTGAGGAACTCCAAGAGTACGAGGTGCAAAAATCTCAGAAGATCCGAGTTAAAATCTGGCTGTAGAAAATTAGTAGCTGTGTGATTCTGAGTAAGTCACACAACCTCTGTTTGCTTCAGTTTCCTCAACTGTAAAATGGGGATAAAAATACCACCTACCTCCCACGACTGCTGAGAGGATAAAATGAGATAGTATTTGTAAAGCACTTGGGACAGTACCTGGCACATTGCAGGTGCTGTATAAATGCTTTTCCCCTACTTTTTTCCCTTCTCTCAACAGAGGAATCAAATATTTTACCGAGAAGGAAAACAAAGCCTAAATTTACACCATAAAAGGGAAAAATGTATTATTCATCCTGGAATAATGCAATTCCCAGCATTTACAAAGCCCTTCTTGTACTGTCTTCCATAAGTTGACTCTATAACTTTTTTTTTTACTATGAATTCCCATAGAATGAATAGTCGAAACCATAATTTAAAACGTTACCTTATCTTCATTGTTCTATGTAGTTATATTTAGTGTGTAAGCTCCTCAAGGCAAAGTCTCCTCTCTGCCTCTCTCCTTCTTTGCCCCCTCTTTTCCCCATTATCTGTCCCTCCTTCTCTATGATATTGGAGGCACTTAAGTCCTGAATGAATGAATTATTATTATAATCAACTAGATGAAAGTTTCAGTTCTAGGGCATCTGTGGAGCAAAAAAATATCTACTGGCAAAAGGCATTAATTAATTTGGAGGGATGAATGAGATCTTCAAAGTTTCTAACTATGCCCCAAGTGAATTACATTAATAGTAAGACTTCTTCTGGCACATACCTAACCACAGGCTAAGTAGATAATTTTTTCCCCTAAGTGGACTTGATGCAATGGAACATTTCTGAATATCCTTTTTTTTCTCTTTTCAGGGAAGATGAGGTATATAAGGAGATATTTTACAGCCCCTTATCTGACTCCTCTCTTAACGTTTACCTGTTGTATATTCTCTTCTTTAGTGGTATTAACGTAAATGGTACTAATTCCTTATCTTTCTTCCTTACTAGAGCTATAACTACTGTAGGTATGTGGGAAAGAACAATGCCCCAGGAGGGTATTCTTGCTTTACCCTAAATTTTGCTGCTGTCCTTCCTCCTGCTCCTCCTCCTCCTCATCATCATCCCAAACATTTATAAAGCACTTTGAGGTTGTGGTGGCAGATTCAAAAGATCTTGCAAAGGTGAAATCAACAGGGCCTTGGCAACAGATTAGATGTGGAGAATGAGAGAAAGTGAAGAGTCTTGAATGAGTCTTAGGTTGTGAACCTGGGGGCCTGGGAGGATGGTAGTGCTCTTGACATAACAGGGAAGTTTATAAGCAGGGAGGGTTTAGAGAAAAAAGATAATGAGTTCAGTTTTGGACGTGGTGAGTTTAAGCTCTCTAATGGATATCCACTTTGAGATGTCTGAAAACTAGTTGGAAATCTGAACCTAGAGGTTAGTAAAGAGTATACGGCTAGATATGGAGATTTGAAACTCATTAGCATAGAGATAATAATTAAATCCCCCCATGAGAGATGATGAGATCATCAAGTGAAGTAGAGGGAGAAGAGAGCGGCCTAGGACAGAGGCCAGTGGGACATCCACAGTTAGCAGAAGTGACCTGGATGAAGATCCAGCAAAGGAGACTGAGGAGTGGTCAGATAGGTGTGAAGAGAACCAGAAGAAGAGAATTCTGAAAACCTAGAGAGAAGAGTAGAAAGAAGAAGAGGGTAATCAACAGTGTCAAAGACTGTAGAGGTCAAAAAAAATGAGGATCAAGAAAAGGCCACTGGATTTGGCAATTAAAAGATCCTTAGTAACTTTAGAGAGAGGAGTTTTGGTTGAATGATGAGGTTAGAAACCAGATTGTAGAGTTAAAGAAAAACTGAGAGGGGAGAGCAAGGCAAGGCACCTATTTACAGATCGTCTTTTCAAGGAATTTAGCCACAAAAGGCAGAAGAGGTACAGGATGGCAGCAAGTAAGGAAGAATCAAGTGAGGGTTTTTTGAGGATGGGGGAAATGAGGAGATGGGGGAGGCATATTTGTAGGCACCAGCAAAGCATCCAGTAGACAGGGAGAGAATGAAGATAAGAGAGTGGGGTGAGAGACGGGGCAATTTTCTAGAGAAGATGAGATGGAATGAGATTGCTCCTGTAGACAGAAGAATCTGCCTTAGTAAGGAAAAAGGCTTCATGCGAGAAATGGGTGAAGGAAGAAACAGTGGAAGAAGGCATCTGAGTGATATGGCATGACAAAGATGGGAGAAGGGAAAGTTCTTCGTGAATGGCCTCAATTTTTTTCAATAAAATATGAGGCTAGGTTCTCAGCTAAGAGGTTAAGGTTAGTAGGGGAAGGAGGATCCATAGGAGACTCAAGGAAGTATGAAAAAACTTGGAAGAGCTACTGTGCTGAGTGGGCGAGTGAATTAATTAGGAGAGTATAGAAAGATTACCGAGCCCTAGCAGTAGAGATGGCCCACTCTACTGCTTGAGGTTATGTAACCTAAATTTGTATTAGACTCAGTCAGAAGGGCTGTGTGATTTTCTCCACTTTCCTTCAGCATCATGTATGTAGGAGTAAAGGCAGTGGATAGTGGGAATGATTCAAGGCAGATGCTTGGCCAGGTGCAATCAGCAAAAACATAAAGGAGCAAGGAACTCAGAAGAAGACAGAAGAGGGCTGAAATCATAACATGGGGAAAAGAAGAGATAGTGCCTAGAACAGGGGTGATGGCCTGATAGTGAAATGCGGGGTCAAGGGATTGGTGTGGATAAAGAGCAAGGTTTCATACTGGACAACAAATAAATTGTGGATCAGATACAGGAATTTCAGAGTTCATTAACCTGGAGGTGGTATTCCTAATTCCAAAGTCCACATACTATATACTCTACCACTCAGCTGTCAAAGTTAGTATTGCCAGAGTTCTTATCTCTAGACTGGTTTAAGGCTTCCTGTGGAATGAATCAGGTGTTTTGTAGAGTTGTTTTGGCTCTGTGCTAAATCAATCAATCAATAAACATTTATTAAGTGTCTAATATATAGCAAGCACTGTGCTACGGAATCAAATTCCTAGCTTCACTGGGTTGCTGGTACCTTTCAACAATAGATCCACAGCTCAGAACTTGAACTAGAGTCTTGGACAAAGAAAAAAAAAACAGTTAGGACATATTTTTCTTCTCTTTCTCTGGAACCTGCTCCTAAGTTTACATCCCTGTAAAGCTCCATAATACCTCTCTACTCCTGACAAACCATATTTGATAACACCTTAGTTTATTTTTGTTACTTTGCCAAGTGTCACTGGTTTCATTCAGTGGGTCCAAATGGCTCCTGAACCTCTATATGCCTCCACTGTTCTGACCTAGCAAACTCCAGGAAAGGAAGTAAACCCCACTTACACAAGTGAGATGGGCATCCTTACACCTAGCCTCCATCCCATCTTCTCCAGAAGACTGCCTTGTCTAGAATCCTCCCACTCTCACTTATCTTCAATCTCTTCCTGTCTACTGGATGCTTCCCTGCTAACTACAAATATACCAATGTCTCCCCCCAAAGAGGTTCCATGGGGGGGGGTGGATCTCCAGCTTGGTCTACAAGAGTCTGCCATTGTACAATCCAAGGTGAACATAGGAAGCTACAGAAAAGCTAGAGGAAGACAAGGTGTGAAGAAAGTAAGAAGCAAGACAAGAAAAGCATCTGAATTGAGAGTGTTGGACTAAATCAACCTTTAATTAACATTTAAGCATTTAACATTATTGTGTGCCAGGTATTGTGCTAGTTATAGTGGGAAAGGGGATTAAAAAATAGAATAAAGAGATTGTTTCTGCCCTCAAGAAACCTACAAGTTACTAATCTCAGTGGTTTCCTCCAACTCTGACATTCTGTCCTGTAGTCCCTTTCCCACGTGCCTACATTTATCTATCTTCCCCACAATAATTCACGATTCACTTTCCCAATTCTCTCAAACTTTGAACCAATTTGCCTCCCCAGTTAATCAGATCTGACATGCTTTCAATCTAGTTTAAATCCCTTTGCAGTACTTAGTCAGGCCTTTGCCGTCAGCTCAGTGATTGCTACTCCAACCATTTCTCTTGCATGTACCCCATTAGTGCCCTTTGCCCATTATACCAGAAATGAGGAAGCAAGGAAAAAGGTTTAATTTTTTTTATTAAAAGATGATATAAAACAGACACATTTGTATCCAGTAAGCATCAGTAAACTGCATTCCACTGCAGTCTTCTTTCTGCTCTAAGTGAAGCCTGACATGAAAGAGACACAAAGAGGGTGGAAGAGGGAGTGGGGGAGGAGGGGGGAGTGAGGGAGGAGGAGAGGGAGAGGGGGAGAGAGAGAGAGAGAGAGAGAGAGAGAAAGGCAGAGAGGAGAGGAAGGGAGGAAGAGAAGAAGAGGGGGGGAGAGGGAGAGGGAAAGACAGGGAGAGACAGAGTGACAGAGACAGAGACAGAGAGAGAGACAGAGAGAGAGAGAGAGAGAGAGAGAGAACACACGAAATATGTCTATGTTTTTCAATCTCAAGCTGTTGCTAGGGATCTGGAGCACCCCTCTCTCTGGTTTACAGCTGGAATGCATAAGTCAGCTTGAAAAACTGTGTAGGATGTACATAGTAACCTAAAGATACAATGGAGCACCAAACAAATGTGACACTGTACTAGACTGAGCCTGAGCTAATCAGGTAGCTAGCTAGCATCCTGAATAAAGCGGAAGAAATGAAATTTGCTCCGAGATGTTAGCCTATCTGTGCCTTCCCAGTGAGCTTTCCAAGAATTCTGTCCAAGTTGTAGTGAGCTAACTGGCTCCTACAACCGGAACTGGGGAGAAGTGAGACCATCCAAGGGGGGAAAACAGGGAGGGAGTTATACAACGTTTCCATAGCAGCTTTTAGCAAGTAATGATCAGGAATGAAAATACTGAACCTTTAGTCCCTCTTCATTATGTTTTCTTTTATTCAGTGCTAGATTGAGCCTCAGAAAGGAAAGCTGAGTAACAGGAACAGAGACAAAACTTCATTGTCCTTGGTTCCCTAAATACCAAACCACTAACTCATTCAAATTTAATTAATCATCTACTAAAGCTGTGGTCCATGCAGATTTAATTTTGAGCCATGAAGCAATTAACAAACTTCTGTGTCTCTTCATTTGGTCCAAGAAGTTCTCATGACTTCAGTAAATATTTCAGTTTAAAAAAATTTTATCATCCACATGGTCAGAAGAGAGTGGGAAATAAGGAAATAGAAATCCAGCAAAAATCTGGAAGGGTTTATCAAACCTGAGAATTTTAAGATGCTGGAGTTAAAACTATGAAAATACCCCAACCTTTTCAGCCACGAAGAAAAAAATAGAAATATTACAGCCATAAAATTTTAAATTTAAACCACTTCATTTCAAGTTTAGCACCTGGTCTTGGCCTTTTGATAGTATTACAAAAAATAGGGTGTTTATGAACCAAGGCCAGGCCTAGAATTTAAAACACTAAGTTTCTGTTCTAGTTTTCCAATGGCTTATTGAGAATCTTTGAAGATACTGCTTCATTTTTGTAAGTTTTAAAGTTGAAAGAGGCCAGAGAGAAGGTCAAAGTGGATTAGCTAATAACTGAAATGCTGGGTGATCAAGTATTATTGCAACAAATAATGAAAAGTTTCTATGGCTCCTTCTAATGTCAAAAGCGGCACGATTCACTGTACACAGATGAACATATATTGTGCAACCAGGATTCACAGTAATGTACAGGGTGTGTGTGTGTGTGTGTGTGTGTGTGTGTGTGTGTAACACTGTGTGATTTGCAAAGCTCTTTCAGTAGCCCTGTGTAGTGGATGTCATTAATATACTTATTTTACAGATGAGGAAACTGAGGCTTAAAAGGATTAAGTGACTTGATCAAAGTCATGAGGCCAATAAGTACCTGAAGTAGGATTTGAACCTAAACCTACCTGACTCCAATCTAGTACTCCATGTATGCAAAAATGCAACACTGCCTCTCCAAAGTATGAACTTAACCTTAAAATACTGTATGTATAGCCTAAACAAACAGTTGATCACTTTTTAGTTTTAAAACATTGTATCTTATAGAAAAGTGGCAACATAAAACATATAACTGCCACTCTTTCTATAGCTTTCTAACACCTACCCCTCTGGAGTATCATTTTGCCAGCCCTACACAAAATACTGATAGAACGACAGACTTCAACTGTGGTTTGAGATTAATATAGCTTGGAGGCTAATTAATAAAGTGTTCCATTACCAAGATACCAGACTTAAGGGTTCAACTTAACGTAGAAACTAAAAAAGAACAAAAAATGCTGTAGAACTGGTACTAAGAAAGGATGTAAGGACATTACACTTTGTGGTTCTTTTCAAGTATATCGAGTTTTTCATCAACTAAACTCATTAAAATCTCATCACCACAATAGTCTTATCTTAAAATGAAAAAGACACAAAGCCCTTCAAATGCACACCAAAATAAATAGGAATACTGCATTCACAATCACATGAAACACAAAGGGCCAAAGGAAATGAGTTTGGAATTAGTCAAGTCCAGTTTCTAGAGGTCAAATCTCTATTATTTTCCACTAGTAACTTATCTGGAGATATTCTAAAAGCCAAATAGCAGAAACATAAGATATTGCCTTGGTATGGAATGAGCTGGAAGATGAAGAGGAATCAGATGGAAACTGAAAAAGTATTTTGATAAAAATTGTAAGAAGTGCCTTGTAGTAGCAAAGAACTAGAAACAAAGTAGATGTTTCTTATCTGTAAAATGACAGGATTAGACTCTGGATGGCTCTGAGGTTGCTTCCAGTGCTATATCTATCAGCCTATAATTTAATAAAATTCATAAAAACTCTAAATTGAATCATGAAACAAAATACAATTTTAGAGTTTTTTTTAGGGTTCATTATACATTTTGTGGATTATCCAATCAATGCAGCTACAATTAAGTGCCTATTATGTACAAAAAGTCATGCTAGGCACTGGAGATAGCAAACAAACAAAAATGTACCTGACCTCAAGGACCTTACATTCAATTTGATCTAGGCCAGGAGTAGGGAACCTGAGACCTCGAGGCCACATGTGACCCTCTAGGTCCTCAAGTGCAGTCCTTTGACTGTGAAAAACTTCATAAAACAAATCCCCTTAATAAAAGGATTTGTTCTGTAAAACCTGGACTCAGTCAAAAGGCAAAGGACCTAGTAGGCCACAGATTCCTCCCACCCCTGATCTAAGCTGTTTACTTCTTTCTTCCCTTTCTGTGGAAAGTTTTAGAACATTCTAACCATCCTAATCCTGATGGCAACTCCCCTACCTCTGACACCATTCCAGGGGGGTAATCTGAGGGGCCCCGGCTAGAACTGGCACCCAGTAGGGCCCCGTTTCCTCCCAATATTGGCAGCAGAATCCACTCTGCTCTATCTCGGTATACTTAGGAAAGGGAGTTTTCCTTTCTACCCTGCAGTTGAACTCTCCTGCTGAATTCCCCACTTAAAGTGGGAACTTCCTGAAGACAGTAACTGGGCTGTTTTCGTTTCTTCTATTTGTACTTCCAGCACTTAGCACAGTGCTTGGCAATCTAGTAAGCTTTTAATACATGCATTTTCTGTGCATTCATTCTACCCCTTCATGTCAACCCTATTACAAGGGAGAACAGGTAAAATTCAAAATGAATAAATTATATCATGTGTGGGAGTTCTGGTAAAAGGTCTGTTGAAATAGAGTTTTCTGAAAATCAAATGAAGTTTTTAAGATAGCTGTGGATTTTAAGTAGCTTATCAGTTGAAGTTATCAGTAATTGGACAGATTTTTCTCTATACTGTTGGGAAACTTTCCTTCTACCTAAGGTTTCCAGTAGGAGAGATTATAACTCCAGACTCATTCCATTAAAAAAAAAATCTTAGAGTTCTTCATCTGGACTAGACTTTATTGACAAAACTAATCACACTACTTATTATATGCCCTTTATTTTTCCCATCATCTAATCCTACAATATTATATAACCTGTTTCTTTTCCTATGTCAAACAATAAGCAGGCAAATTTATTGAGCAACTACTTTTTTGTCCCAAACATGGTAGAAAAAATATCAAAAATGAAACAGCACCCTTGGAGAAATGAAAGCGGCCATCCAGGACCTTACATTCTATCTGAGGAGACAATGTTTAAATTTAAATGTATATACAGAATACTTGGGACAGCTAGGTGGCACAGTGGATAGAATTCGAGCCCTGAAGTCAGGAAGACTCATTCCTGAGTTCAATTCTGGCCTCAGACACTCACTACCTGTGTGACCCTAGGCAAGTCACTTAACCCTGTTTGCCTCAGTTTCCTCATCTGCAAAATGAGCTGGAGAAGGAAATGGTAAACCACACCAGTATCTTTGCCAAGAAAAACCCGAATGGGATCAGGAGCAGTTGGGCATGACTGAAATCAAAGAACAAGGAACAAACCACGGTTATAAACTTGGTTGACTGGAAGGATGGTGCCTCTCTAGGAAGAACGAAGGAGGTTCTTGTATATGACAGGTTTTGGTGAAAAGATAAAGAGTTCTGTTTTGATACATGGAGTTTGAGATGCCAATGAAACAGCCAGTTTGAAATGTCCAATAGGCGTTTAGTGATATAGAACTAGAGCTCAGAAGAAAGGCTATAACTCTGGTAATTAAAACCATAGGAGCTGACGAAATCAAGTGAGAAGGTTTAGAGAGAACAGAGGGCCCAGGGCAGAGTTTTTAAATGTCCCTGAATAAAGTCTTCCATCCTACTTAATTTTTGCCTTATCTTTCCACCTTATCACAAGCAACTTAGCCTCTGACACCAATAACAAGGTCTCCAGGCTCTAATTTTATCTGTGACCACAACTTCTTTATCAGTCATCTTCCCATTCTCTACTTCTGATTGTAGCTGCTGCCAGACTGGCTCAGGAAGTTTTACCTTGTTCTTTAAATAATCAGTTTTCCAAGACTCCACTGCCTTGTTTTTCTCTTTTTCTACTTAACTGGAGTTTTCATCTAAACATGAACATCTTCTGTCATTAACAATGGACTTATTTTTTCCTTCCTTCTGTTGCTTATGATCTACTATCCTTCAACTTTTTATCAATCTATCACCTGACTTTACCGTCTATGTACATTTTTTATGAGAGTTACCAAGAGGAAGTCTCAGAGCTGTATGAAGTCATTCACTACAAATTCACTTATTCTCCATTAACCTGTCCCAACTGTGACAAGCTGTTATCTCTCTCTTTGCTCTCTCTTAGAGGTCCTCTCCTATAACCCAAGATCACTAAAACTACTGATATAAAACCCATTATCTTTTCTGAAAATTGAGAATTTCAAGGAAGACCTACTTTCATGATATAACAAAGATCTTGAAGGGGATTTCCGAGCACTTTCAAGGGATTTAGAGTTTGATGGCAATAGTCCTTTATTATACCCAATTTCAACTGAAAATTTAATAGATTTTCCCTTTCCTTTAATATAGGTGTATTACCTGCACTACTTTTAGTCATAAGAACTAAAGAAAAATAGAGATTTTTCTCAGGTAATTAGAAAGAACTGGGAAAGGAGGGAAGATATTAGGGTTAAAGAGGAAAGTGTATGTTTGAGATATAATTGGGTTGTACACCCCAAAAAAAAAAAAAAAAGAACCACATTCCTGAAGGGGAAGAAAGGAGGCTGTAGATCATATTTCCTAGTGAGAACCAAGTTATCCAGGAATAGTATAATCTGGGACAAAAAGGAATAAAAACCATCTTGGGTGTGGGTGGCTCAGGGAAAGCAGTGTAAATTAAGCTGTTAATATGATGATGATGAAGATGGCTTGTATTTATATAATGCTTTAAAGTTTACATAGTGTTTTATATCATTTATCTCATTTGTTTCTCACAACAACTCTGGGAGGTAGGTACTATTATTATCCCTATTTTATCAAAGAGAAAACTGAGGCTGAGAGGTCAATTAAGTAATTTGCCTAGGACCCTACAGCTATTAAATGTCTGAGGTGGGATCTGAATCTGGGTCTTTCTAAATCCATGTCCAACACTCTGACTATGCCACTTAGCTGCCTGTCTGTATAGGTAGTATGTTTTCATTTCATGTATTCTATTCAACTTTCAAGTATACAAATGATGATTCATCTTACATAAGTGAATATCTTACATATAAACCTATACTTATATAGAAGTATTTGAACACATGTGTACTTGAATTTATATGATCTCTCTCTATATTTTTTCTTATTTATGAATGCTCACAGCATACAGCTCAATGTTATATATATGCAGATGCAAAATTAAATATTTACTTTTATGATAAACATCTACATAATAAACTCATTAGAAAGTTCTGAACTTTAAATCAGATTCTTTGAGCTACTGCTTAAATATGGGGGATAAGGTGAAATAAGACTAAGTATGGAAGTCTTAGCTTTCCTCTGTTGATGGGAAAGATGTTAGTATTCAGCAACTTTCAGGATTAGAAAAGCAGAGATGTGGATTTAGATTACTTTGCTGATTTCTTTTTCAGGGCAGTGGGTAGGGGGAAGGGAGAAGAACCAGACCTGGGATTTCCTTGGTATAAGGAACTCCCAGAACATCCCCCTCCACCAATGCAAATCCTCAATTGCCCTGCAATTTAAATCTTAGAGACATGCCTAGGCCAATGTTCATCAAACTTTTTTGATCATACGCTCATATTAGGAAACAAAAACTGTACTCTTATTTGCATTACAAAACTTGCAGCAAAAAAAGGCAGAAATTAAAAAGGTTGAAATAAAAATGGAATAACATTTGATCCTAGACTTAAAAAAAAAAAAAGCTACTGGAAACTTACTGAGTCGGAGGGTGACCGGGTCAGATCTTTGCTTAAGGAAAATAACTTCAATGGCTATGTAGGATGGATTGGAGGAGGGTAAGACTTGAGGCAGGGGGACAAATGAGAAAGCCACTGCAATAGTCTAGACAAAAAAATAATGAGGGTCTCAGGGAGGTAGCTATGTGATTAGATAGAAGGGGCTAGATATGAAAGATATTACTGTAATGGTTGAACAGATAAGATTTGGCAACTGATTAGATGTGGGATGAGGGAGAGTGAAAGTTCAAGTATAACACCAAGGTTATAAACCTGGAGAGTTGAAAGTATGGTGATGCCCTCAAGAGAAATGGGGAAGTTCAAAAAAGACATGGGTTTGTAATGAGTTGTGTTTGGAAAATGCCAAGTATAAGATGCTTATAGGAAATCAAATTCCAAATGTCCAACAGGCATTTGTTAATGGGAGACTGTAGTTTAGAAGTGGATTTAGAGCTAATGTATAGATCTGGGCATCATTTGCATAGAGAGAACTAAACCCATGGAAGCTGATGAAGTCACCAAGTGAGAGAGTATCCAAAAGAGAGAGAGAGAGAGAGAGAGAGAGAGAGAGAGAGAGAGAGAGAGAGATCACTGGACATAGTCTAACTAAGCATATGAGGGTGGAGGTGGGGAAGAGAAGCATGATGTGGATGATGGACCAGCAAAGAAGACTAAAAGGAAGCCGTCTAACTGGTAGGAGGCAACCATGAGACAGCAGTGTCTTGCCAACTCAGAAAGAAAGGAGAGAAGAATCATCGAGGAGGAGAGGGTAGTGTCCAACAAGGTCTCATGCTGCAGAGAAGTCGAGACAGGTGAGGACTGAGAAAAGGCTACTAGATCTGTCAATTAAGAGCTCACTGGTAACTCTGAAGAGAGCAGTGTCAGTTGAGTGAGAAGTAAAAGGATAACGAGGAGGAAGCTGAAGATCTGGGAGACTAAAGGTACAATGGAAACAGGGAAGTTGAGAAGAGGTTTGTGTTTGGGGACAAATATAATGTAATCGAAACCTATTCATCCTGAGCTATTCAATCTTTCTCAACAAAAAAAAAAAAAGTTTATGTGGGTGAGTTTATTCATCACCTGATAATACCTTCACAGCAGCCATGAAAGAGATACTTGTGAGAGTGGAGCTGGAAGCAGATTCTGTCTGTGCTACTGCTGTGGGTGCCTGTTCCTGGCTAGGTTATAACCACCCTTTGGGCCAGTGGCGAGAGAGGGTAGACTGTAGAAGTATTAAAGTAAAGTTATATTTGTGCTGGAGACAGTTTGTGATTTGCTAAAGGGGAGAAACTAGGTGGCAGAGTAGATAGAATACTGGCTCTAGAGTCAGGAGGACCCGAGTTCAAATTTAGCCTCAAACACTTAGTAGCTGTGTGAGGCTGGGCAAGTCACTTAACCCTTTTTGCCTCAATTCCTCATCTGTAAAATGAGCTGGAGAAGAAAATGGCAAATCATTCCAGTAGTTTTACCAAGAAAACTCCAAATGGAGTCATGGAGAGTTGGACACTACTGAAATGACTCAAGAATAACAGCAACAAAGGGGAGAGTTGGAATGCATTCCATTTACCCACTCTACAATTAGACTCCCTAGGTTCAAACCATAGCTGCCTTAGAGCCATTCTACAATTCCTACTGTGGAGATCACTGGCCTAGGGCACCTTAAGTTTAGGTGACATGACAAAGGTCACAAAGCCAGTATGTGTCAGAGAGGGTGCTTGAAACCAGCAGCTATTACTGAAAGCAGATCTCTGTCCATTCACTACAAAAAATAAATGATGCTGAATTAAAGAGGCCAATTAGAAATTTTGCAAAATAAAAGTATCTACTTAAATTGTTTTTGGGTCAATACCTGCAGTTTCATAGGGGAAAAAAATTAAGGTTCTGGTTTCAGCGTGGCTTGAGGGTTAGGAAGAAATATGATTGAGTCCTTAAATATGAATGTTTGATTAATATTAGTAAAATGATGTCTAAGTCACTTTTTGTAAAGTCTGAGGGTATAACAAAAGTAACATGCTGATTTCCATGTGAAACGTATATTTTGGAGCCCAGCAGAAAAACTACACACAAACCACCCACACCATATTCTGCCTGACATCTTCAAAAGATGAAATGCCTGACGAGAAGAAATGTCTTACTCTCAGAGTTAGGAACCAATTTTCTAGACAGGAGACCCTGCTGAAGATGTTAGCTAACTGCCCAATACAGGCCTTCTTGAAAAGACCAATAATTTAGCAGCTGTAGGGGCTGTTATAAGTGTGGTGAATGACTGAGAGTTTTCATTTGATAATAGTGACCTCTGAAACAGACAGAGCTACCTCTCTGCAAGGAGGAACAAAGCCTCAGGGCAGCTTCTCTCTTGCCAAATACTCTGTGTGTGAAACACACAAGAATCTCATTATGGAACTGCAGTAATTATTAAGAAATCACTCTTATTTATCATATGAAAAATATGTGAGGCTTTTAGGGTGCTAACAAAGTACTGTCTTTCCTTTGCATGGATTCAAAACTAGTACCTTTTCTGAGAGGTTTTGTGGGTAATGAGGAACTATTGCGCAGTTAGGAAGAGTCATATCCACCTTCTCCTGGGTGCATCTTGACATACACACTTACCATGTTTAATAAGTATTAAATGAATAAAACTAAATTAGGTATAAATAAACTTACAAACTGAAAAGCAAAGTAAGTACAAAGACTATAAGGACTTTAGTCCACATAGATCCTTGCATGTAATCAGTATCCAAGAAATAATAACAATGAAGATAGCTAACATTTACATAGTGCTTTCTATGGGCCAGGCAGTGTACTAAGATCTCATTTGCTCCTCACAACAACCCTGGGGTGAGCTGGGGGTAAGTGCTTATTATTTTCCACTGAGGGAAGTGAGGCAAATTGAGAGTAAGTGACTTGTGCAGGATCACACAGCCAGTAAGTGTCTGAGGCTGGATTTGAACTCATGTCCTGATTATTACATCCAGCACTCTAACCACTGTGCAACCTGCTGGCCCAATTTTAATTCAACTGAATTAAATCTATTTAGCCTCAAAACTCCCAATAAGAATACAGACTGCATTCTGAGTAATTTTATGATTACCAACAATGTATTGTTACTGTCTTAAATTATTGTACATTACATTTTAAAATGCCTACCATCTACCTTGTATATATTTTGAGTTGTTTAATATATTGTCTCCCCATGTGTTTTTTGCCTCTATCTCCAGCCCTTAAAACTGTGCCTCAAACACAGTAAAGGCTTAACAAATACTTGTTGTGAGCTACACAAAGCCTGAAGCAAGGGTTAATTTTCCTTTCCAAACAAGCCTAGTTCCCAGATTTGGGGACTTTTTTTCTTAGCTTAACATTCAACTACTCCTGAAACACTCCAACGCACAGTTGTTTGCCATTCACAGGAAGTGAGTAAATGATGCCATTTTGTCAAAATAAGAAGCCCTGGAAGAAAATGTTCTTTCTTCTTAGCAGCAGGTCATCAGACTGAAATGGGAGGCTGAGGACTCCTCCCTTCAATGTGCCAGGTTAAACACCTCTAACTTTTTCTTTCTCTAACTTTAAAGTTCCAGATGATAAGAAAACCATTCAGCATTTGTAAAACCTTTCCTGGTTTTTCAATCAGAGGGGATCATTTAAATAGTTGTTGATTTAAAAGAATTTTCTACCTACCATCTCAGAGCTTCTAACATGCAAAAATACTAACACTATATTAATGTAAAGCAGACTCTTAATGCATAGTCTACCAAAGTTGATTACTCAAAATAAGCTTCCAATGAGGTTAGAATGAGGTAGCAATAAAGTTTTTGATGAGGTGCCAAAATTCACCTCTCAGTTCTCAGCCCTCTGCTTTTTTTCTCTGCACTTCTCTGTGAGCCCATATTGTTGTTGTGGTTGTTTGTCCTTCCTTCTTGAAGAGGACTATGACTTCAGGAAGGTGATGCCATGTCATGCAAGTGAACTGGATTTAAGTGAGACAGGGTTGCACAAAGTCACCAGCCTCACTTTCTCCTCCAGAGCCATCTGGGTCCGGCGGGGAGATATAAATCAAGATGACTGGAGATGGCCCTGGATACAGTGGGAGACCTTGGCCTTTTTAAGCTAAGGTCTTGAATAGGTCTCAGTTTGACTGAGGAAATGCCTCATTCAGTAATTAAGGCGGGGTAAGAAATAAGGCAGAGAATGGCTGCTTTACCTAGTCAAAAAAAAAAAAAATCAATCTGAGAGGGGAAGACCCTCAAAGGTTTCCAGCCAAAACAGAAACAATGGCTATTGACATTCACTCTGAGCCATCAGGGCCCAAACAACAATCAAGTGGACTTGGTCTGGGACTTACTGTTGGCCAATCAATGAAAGCCAGAGTGCTTTGGTCCTTAAGTGTGGTCCTTAAGAAAAAAAGGTTTCAGAGATCAAAACTATCAGTTTAAACCATCACTTCTATGCTAATGAGTCTCAACCTCCCTAGTTCTCCCACTTCCAAATGCCTTCAGAACATTTCCATTTGGTTGACCTTCATCACACAAATTCTACAGGCTGAAACCCTAACTTCACATCTTTTCTCCTAAGCCATCCACTTTCACCAGTTAATGCACTTCTGTAAGTGACACTGCCATTTTGCCCATCACTTAGACTGGAAACCATACCTTCCCACTTGTTCCCAGACTGCATTCCATCCAAATAAGCATGCTTATTTTTCTATAAATGACTCACTCTCCCAATTCCATACCCCTACCCACTCATTCCCTATGTCTAATTTCTCTCTACTTCCATCAGAACCAATCCCTCCCTTTAAGACCCTCTCATTCATGAAGTGGCCCTATCCCCCTCAAAGTTGCTTCCTCTACTTGCTGCTTTCTAACATTTTACTCATTTATTTCTTGTGCACTTATTTAATTTGATGCTTGGCACAGTAATAAATCTTATTAAATATTTGATTGATTCTATTTTCTATTATAATTAATTGCATGCATGGTGGATATGAGCAGGCTCTAACATAAAACAACGAAATTTGAAGAGGAATATGATTAAAGCATGCCATCAAGGAAATTTATGTTGAGGGAAAAAGATAGGCTGGCCATAGGGCAAGAAAGAAATTTCATATAGATAGTCTGACTGCTCCAGTGGTATACTCAAGGTATCAGGAGGTAAAAGCAAAGAAGAGTCCCTGTGGTGAACTTAAGGAAGAAATAGGAAAAAGTCACAAAGGTTAGGCAGGTCTAGATGGGCTGTGATCCACATCCTGGAGGAAATATCTAAATCTGTTCTACCCTGTATACTGCTAACATTCAAGGACCTTCATAATCTAAGCCCACCTTACCTATCAATTTTAGAATACTTCATGGAGATTAGCTGAAATGGCAGAATGCTCAATTAGCATGCCAGAGAAACAGCTGGATTAATGCCTATATGCATGTATCCAGTGACAGGTAGTTTTTTGTTGTTGTTGTAGTTTTGTTGGGGGTGGACAGGAAGGGGGGGTTGTTTTTAAAGATCAGGTTTAGTGAATAAAGAATTGTCTTTGGAATCTGGAAGACCTGGATTAAATTCCTGCCTCAGTAACTTATAGATATAATTACCTTATACATGTCAAGTTTTCTCGTCTATCAAGTAAGTATTTGTTTTAAACAAAATATGCTCTTTAACACATTCAAGTTATATGTTTCACTATTATCAAGTCTCAGTTATACCTTTGAGAATGTGTTTCCTTTCTTATTTTTAAGTTTCAATTTTATTTTGCCAACCCAACTCTGAGTTGGAATATGGGCATATGAAGAGTTAAATTTTGTCCCCACCCTTTTCTTCTGCTACTTTTACCAGGTTGTCTGATAAAGTCACAATGTTTACTTCTACACTATTCAGTTTTATCTGGTTTTAGAGGTTCAGGGAAATGATAATAAACAGAAAATTCATGGTTAAGCCACATTTTATTTAACTTAAGCTCTTTGTACAACATGAAATTCAATAAATAAATACATTTTGGGGTGTTCTCATTATTTTGTTGATTTTTCCCTCAAGGGAAAAAGGCCTGGATCCTATACTAATATTTGTGCTCAAAGAATACCTTCCCTCCATCAAAACTGCTCTGGAAAGGGGCAGCCTGGAAACACATCAAAGTAAGTATAAATGTACCTACTTTCCAACAAAATCAATACTTAATAACCAAAGTTTAAAAAAAAATTCAAGTTACATACTCTCACAGTTTTGTTATTATACTAATTGCATTGGTTACTATTTCCCTGGCACATGGAAACTTCCTTTTATTGTGTTTCCAGGAGTTTTTGAGTGGTAAAACACTGGAAGGTTTACATTCCATCAATTCATTTAACTAAGATAAATATCCACTCATTATTTCAGGTTTTTTGGGTCATGGTTGCACTACTATATACGTTAAGGAGGGTTTTGTAAAACTAATTTTTTTTAAAAAACGAGAGTTTTGTTTTAATTCTCTTGCCAGAGAAATGGCTGCTCGTTGGAAATTTACAGACACAATCAGACTTGTGTGCTTAAAATGAAAAATATTGTAAATGTCTGGATTAAGAGTAGACTCAAGTTTTTAGATGCCCTTTCTCCATCTGGAAAAATCTCTTTTTGCAGACCTAGCTACTTAAAATTATACATATCCAGCATTTTGCTCACAGCTGCAGGTATAACCTTAATGTTCCCCTTATTTAAATCAGGCAAACTGTAATTTGGCAGCTCTTTTAAATTGTAAGCCTATACAGATCTTAAAGACATTCCTTTTTGGAAATTAGTTTGTGCACCTTTGGAGAGAGGAGATTAAGACATCTTTACTTGTTTGACAATGAACATAAAACATTTTAAAAATTTCACTACAATATCCTTATTTTAAAAAACTGGAAAATTAAATTTATATGTACTTTTTCAAACTGAGGAAGATCCATTACAGATCAGTTCATATAAAAGTGTTTATAAGGGCAATCAAATTCAGATGAAGTGCAATGCCCAATTTTTTTTCGCAGAGAATTAAATAATGAAACATACTTTTGTCTCTTCAGTAGGAAGATACGGAATTATGGGTGCAGAATATCCCATATGATAAGAAACATATAGTTATGTTGCTGGTTAGTTGTGTTTATTTTTTTGTTCCAAGGAGGAGGTAGCATATTGGAAAATGACATATTGAAAACGAAAGACATCACTCTACACAAACATACAAGCGTGTACACACACACACACACACACACACACACACACACCACACGGGAGTATGATATGGCATAATAAATGTAAAGACCTGGGTTCAATTCCCACCTCTGACATATACTGGCAACCATACTTTGGACAAATTAGTGCCCCAGGCAACAACTATTAATTGCATAATAACTGCTAATCTGCATTGGGAGGATTTCCAATTACTACTGAAATCACAAATTAGGCCCCCAAAAGAAGTAAATTTTTTTTTAAAACAAGTGTTTTTGTGGTTTGTTCTTTAAAAATAATAAAGCAGAACAAAAAGGCAGGAGAGACATTTGAAATCTATGAAATCTGCAAAAATGACTATATGACCTTGAATAAAAATTCTTAATTTCTCTTTAAATTAAGAGTTTTTATTCAGTCGTATCTCCCAACCTTCCTCAAACAGGGCATAAAAAATATCATGTATATCTCTGCTGATTACATAGGGCTTGATTTTTTTTTTTGCAATTTCATAATCCAACTACATTCAGTTGAAGATAATCATGGGCAATCCCATCAGGAACAAGGAGAAATCTGCTGTTCTTAAAGAACTACATTATTTCCAGACGTCACTTACTTCAGGCAAAGATAAGCCCAATGCCAAGGTACCAGATACCAACAATCACTGGTACCAAAGTGAAGTCTCAGGAGACTCTGGGCCAAATAGGCTTAATACTATTTATGGTTTTTTCTGCTACTATAAATCTCTACTCTTAAAGTTCATAATTAGTTGTAGTAGCTTATACAGTATTAGCTTATTTCCCAAGATAAGTTCAAATGAACCTCCAAGATAATAAGTGTTTTAGGAATAAGCCCTTCATGCAAAAAGAATTCATAAAGTGTCACCACTGTGCATTACAGAATCTAATCACAAAATATAATCAAGCAAGAATGTATAATGGAATGTAGGAGGCTTTTTTTTTTTTACAAGAAGAAAATGAACAAACATTAACAAGGGATGAAAGTTTATGCCCATATTCTTTCATGGGGGCAAATTGAACTAAGAGGGAATTAAAAGTGTGCATGTTGCAGCTGTAATTGTTTGTTCGTGAAGCTATCCATCTGGAGGAAAGGGAGAATTTGGTGAGGGGGGACCACTGTATATCCTCACTTACTAGAAATGCCAGAGAGTTATACATCCTGCACACGTGAAGCTACAACATGCCCTCTCCTGGGCCTTTATTTCAATACTCAGAAGCAGTTTCCTGGCAAAAGGCTATGGGCAAAGTGCCATCAATTTATAGGCCAATGGACTTTACTTTTTTTTTTTGCTTAATCTTTCGAAGAATTTCTGAAAAAAAATTCACAAGTCACTTTTTAAATAGTAGAAAGTTGTGGCATAACCTGAATGGTCTATGTGATGACTTAAAATAAAAATGCTCACCCCTTCAAATGGCTTTGAAGCTTATTAGGCAGAACCAAAATGCTGCTAGATCCTTTGAATAACTAGTGCACAGGAGAAGAGAAAAGCAAGAAGTACAGAGTCTAGTGGAGAAAACAACAGGCAGGAACAGCAATAAAGCAAGAAGGTTTAAGAGAGAGTAAGGAAATCACAGCAAGTGGGTTAGAACAACGGGTACATTTTCATTTGAAGGTTACAAATTAGTTCTGACTTGGACAAGTTGGACTTCAACACCATTTCCCTCCTACTCCCAATACATTCACCTCTACCGTCAGCTCTATCCCCCTATCCAGCTCCCTTTTCTGTATTTTCTTCCTTCATTAGAATGTAAGCAAGAACCATCTTTGGCTTGTATTTCCATTCCCAGATCTTAGCACAGAGTCTGGCACATAGTAAAGGCTAATATACACTTGTTGCCTTGCCTTCTCTATATTACATTATTCATATATCCTCATGCTCATATTGGTGCTTGTTAGTATTTCAAATTCCTATTTCCATGTGGCTATGAAACAAAAGGAGCAAATGCTATTTATGATACCAAATAAGGTACATAAGAATTATTTTAAGTGCTTTTTAAACTATACATATTATAGTAGTTTTTTTAAAGTGCTTACTTATAGCTATCATAAGAAACTTTAGGTTACATAGACCTACGCATGAGAAAATGACAGCATTACATAGTAGTGCTTTGCATAATCAATATTACATTCATATTTCATGATAAATTCCAGAGATCACAGCTATCAGTAAAAATAACACTTACTGAATCAAAATAATGTGTACTTTGGAGCCTCGAAGAGCTTTCAGTTTTTAAAACCACCAAGGTAACTGATTAGAACAGCACTCTTCACATTCCACTAGTAAAAATGCTAAATGAAAAGTATTTCAATCTGGAATTCGGCTCATGAATCAGACATAATGCTACTTCTATGTTAAGAAACATCAAATGAATAATACTGAGGTAGCACAAGATCACAGACTTAGATGCAGAAGGAAACTTAAGGTCATATGGTCCCTTCATTTTACAGATGAGGAAACTGATGTCCAGATGGGAGGAGTGACTTGCACAAGAGGACACAGGCTGTAATTCCCAGAGTCCCCAGAGAGGTAAGGTGATCTGGCCATCCTTTGCTCCTACTTCTGCCCTCTAGAGCCAAGCAGAATAAATCTAAGGTGATCTGGCCATCCTACGGATTCTTCAATAAATCTATCCTCCCCCCTCAAATTTTCACTTCCAAGTTCCTTCAACTGATTATCATATGATGTGATCTTGAGTCCTTCCACGGTCCTGGTTGCCTTCTGCTAAATGCTCCGCAACTTACCAATGTCCTTCCCAAAATGTGGGGCTGACCACAACCCTAGAGAAGTGGTCTGACTAAAGGCAGAGGCACGCTGGGACTATCTCAGCTCTTTAGGGAAAGAGGCAGGATGGATCAATATGCAATTGTGGATAAAGAGCTGGACTTGGGATCAGGAAAACCTAGGATAATACTTTATTTTGGCCACTTACTAGATATGTGAGCATGGACAAGTCACTAAACCTTCCTAAGCCTCATTTCCCTCAGATGTAAAATGAAAATAAAAATATCTCTATTACTTATTTCACTGAATTGTTGTGTAGCTCAAAAGAGATGTTTGTCAAGTGCTTTGTGAACTTTAAAGCACTAAGTAACAACAATTACAGATGTTTGTAATCATTCATTATCATTTTGTTATATGTAGCCTAAGCGCAATTAATTCTTCAGTTATTTGTTAAATCCCTTTGTGCCCAACAGTGTGCTAGGCTTTGGGATACAAGGATAAAAATGAAACAGTCCCTGCTCTCATGGAGCTTATATTCTACTAGGGGAGTTGAAAAGTGCATATATTAAGTATCCATAAAATACAAATACAATAAATATAAGGAACCTACCAGAAAGCTACTCCTAAGAGGAACATCATTGGGCCTTCTCGAAGGGAGAAAATGGCTTCATCAGGAGTCATGAGCTACCCTGTGGCCACATGTGGGCTCATTTTCCCCACAGATCCAATGTATAATTATGAGGATGTGTCCTAAACTTTGGGGGAATATTTTGTACTAGCTGTTCTTCATTTAACCACCTTAGTAAATATCTGATTCTAAAAGATAAAAATAAATACAGGATAATGGGAGTGGGGAATGCTGGGGTGGGGAGTAAATCAAGAAAGATTTCATGTAGATGGTGACTCTTGAGGTAAGTAGAGATTCTTAAGAAGTACTGGTAAAAAAAAGAGTGCATTCCAGGCATTAAGGAATAGCCAATGCAAAGACAGAGAGATAGGAGATGGCATGTTACATAAGAGAAACAGAAATAAGACCAGTTTACCTAAACCACAAAGAGCATGGTATGGATGATGATCCAGCAAAGAAGACTAAGAAGGAATAGTCAGATATGTAGGAGGGGAGACAAGAGAACAGGATGACCAAAACCCCCCAAAGGAGAAAGTATCAAAGAAAGGATCAACAGTGACAAATGCTGCAGAGAGGTCAAGAAGGATGAGGCCTGAGAAAAGACTATCAGATTTGGAAATTAAGAAATCGCTGATTGCCTATCAGATAAGGGATGGCCAAACAAATTATTATGTAATGGGAGTATTATTATGTCTTAAGAAAGGATGAAAGGGATAATTTCAGAGAATCCTGGGAAGACTTGTACAAAGTGGCGTGAAGTAAAATGAGCCAAACCAAGAACACAACATAGTAAAGAAAATAATGTTAAAAGACTTAAGAACTCTGATCAATACATATCCAAGAAAGGCTCCAGAAGACTAATGAAGAAGACCGATCCCCACCTCTTGATAAGGTGCAGTGGACTTAAGGTACAGAATGAAACACAAATTTCTGGACATTTCTGGAAAATTATGAATTTTTTTTTGATTGACTATACTTGTTACTAGGATTGCATGTTTCTTTTCTTTTTTTTTTTAGGCAATTGGGGTTAAGTGACTTGCCCAGGGTCACACAGCTAGTAAGTGTCAAGTGTTTGGTCTGAGGCCAGATTTGAACTCAGGTCCTCCTGACTTCAGGGCTGGTGCTCTATCCACTGCACCACCAAGCTTCCCCTCATGTTTCTATTTTTAAGAAAACGGTAGGATATAAGCAAATGGGGGACAGGATTGCCAAATAAAAGAAAGGAGAGACATTGAAGTATTTCTTAAAAGCCACAGAAGTAAAACAAAATAAGCTCAAAAGAAAACTTAAGAGAAGCACAACAGCTTTAAAAATAACAAGATGAATTTGTTATATACTTTTAAAAAAGTAAGTTGTACATAACAGATTTGTTATCACATATAGTTCTTTTTCTGTTTTTTTTTAATACAGAAATGGTCTTTGTGGTGATGGTTAAATTCAAAATAAAAAATAAGGTGATCATTAGTTAACTTTGGAGAGTACAGTTTCAGTTAAGTGATGAGGTCAGTTGTTTTCGGGGGGGGTTTCTGTCCTTGTTTTCCATCATGTCTGACTCTCTGTGACCCCTTTTGGGGTTTTCTTGGCCATAATAATGGAATGGTTTGCTATTTCCTTCTCCAGATCATTTTACAGATGAGGAACTGAAGCAAACTGGGTTAAGTGACTTGCCCAGGGCTCACACTGCTAGTAAGTATCTGAGGCCAGATTTGAACTCAGGAAAAGAAATCTTCCTGATTCCCTATGTGCCCTTAATGAGTTAGGGGAAAAAATAAAAACAATTGAGAAGGGGGAATAAATGAGGGCCACAAAAGTAGACAGCCTTCTCTAGAAGTTTGGCTATCCAAGGGAAGAAAGATACAGGATGATTGAGGAGATGGGGTAGGTAGACTGTCTCAACCTGAAATTTCATCAAATTATAGTATCAGATTTCCTTGGGGCAAGGAGAGGTTAAGTGACTTGCTCAGTCACACAGGCAGTATATGACAGGGGAAGAACTTGACTCATATCTTCTTGACTCCACTGCAGCCGGGCTGCTCAAAGATGGTAGACCTAATCAAAATGGTTTGGTCACCACATCCCACTGTTAACTCAAATTGATCTTGTAATCCACTTAAATCCCCGGATCTTTTTCAGGTAAATTGCCATGACTCCTCCACCTATACCTGTGAGAGAGATTTTGTGAACCCGGGTGTGTAAGACTATATTTACATCGATATAATTTCATTTTACTAGATTCACTAAGTCACTTAACAAATATTAAACACCAACCATGTGCCGGTCACTGTGCTAAGTGCTGGAGATACAAAGAAAGGCAAAAGATAGTCCCCGCCCTTGTGGAGCTCACAATGTAATGGGGGAGGTGACATGCAAACAGCTATATTCAAACAAGCTCTATACAGGATAAATAGGAAATAATCATCAGAAGGAAGATACTAATAACCAAAGAGTTAAACTATCGAAATACTTTTGGATCCTAACACTGTCATCCAACATTTTATCTATCCCTTCTTGTTCTGAGTAAACCGTAAATTTGAGAACTTATCATCTATGCCTTAATCCAAGTCACTGACTAAAAATGTTAAGCAGAACCCTGTGACCCTGCAATAGACACCTTCCAAAATGAGATCAATGATTGCTCTTTTGATACAGCCATTTGACTAGTTCAAAATCCATATTTCTCCCCCTCATCCATAAGAGTGTGACACCTATTTTAGCTTTGCTAAAATCCAGGTAAGCTGTGGACAGTACTCCCCTGATCTACCCAAGCTAGTAACCATATCAAAAACATAAATGTGATTAGCCTGCCATGATCTTTTCTTGAAGTCAAGATGGCTTTTTGTGATTACTGCTTCCTTTTCTAGATGCTTACTAACCATTCCTAATGATATATCCTAGGATTTTAGCCAAGAATATAAGTCAAACTCATTGGCCTATAGTTTATGCACTCTATCTCCTTCCTTTTTTTTTTTTAAATCATGGTATTTATCTTCTACTCTTACAGCACTACTTTCATTTTTCATCATATCAGTGATCACTGACAGTGATCTACAGCAATTTTATCAAACTATTCTTTCAACAACTTAGGATGTATTTCATTTGAGACTAGGGATCTCAACTCAACATGGGTCGAGCTGACTGTGCTCCTTTACTCTCTCCTGACTTATCCTGGATTTCAACTACCAATGAGTCATTTTTATTTTGACCACCAACTCAAAGATTCTTGTTTTGTTTTGCTTTTACATTGGCCCTATGATTTCTTCCCAGTGAAGATATTCCCTCAATCTATGAAGATAGTTAACTAACTACAGCTTACAGTCTTAGATTATTGTTTTGGGGCACTATTGGGTTAAATGATTTGCCCAGAGGGAATGATTCTGAATATGTAAGAAGTGACAATTGAACTTAGGTGTTTTGTCTCTAAGGCTAGCTCTTTCCACACTATGTTACACCACCTCACCAACAATTACCCTTTTTAGCAGGGAAAAACACAAACAAACAAACAACAACAACAACAAAGAAAAAAAAACCGAAGCAAAATCAGAGTTAAGCAGTTCTGCTTTCTCTTCATCATCCATTATCATACATCTTCGTTGGTCCCCCTATTTTCCCAAACTCTTTCTGATTTTACCATGCAGTATTAGCTGTAGCTCATTCTTTACTTCTGCAGTTCAATCTAATGATCTTTCCACTAACCCAGAACCACTTGGAATTCCATGAGTTTCAGGAATTATATTTTATGACAATGACTTCATGGTTCTATCACTTTGTATTATGTGGAAATGTGTTTGTCAATGAGGTTACGATTTTTTAAAAAAATCTAGTATACATATGCTTTAGAAAGTGTATTTATTCCCTTTAAATGTAGCTGCATATTTAGTTGCTACCAGTTAACTTTTTCTAATGTTATTTGGAACTTTTCATTAAAAGAATATTTTTACTTAAATATCTCAAGGATGTGTGATTTTTCCAGTGTGAAGACTCTTTCCACCAATAGATCTCAACCCCTTTATAACTCAACAGATTGCTTTGGAGCATAACTATGGTCAAAAATAATTCATTACTCTATGACCAACCTGGTGATGGCATTCTCCAGTTACAGGTATGCTGGTCATCTAAAAACAGGCACACAAATCATCTGTAGATCTATACACAAAACCTTTCCAGCTTGAGGGAATTTGCCAAAGCTCTGTAGGGAAAACCTGCGAGAACCCCAAGTCACCTTCAATGATGCATTGAGGTGGCTGATTGGTAGATAAAAAGCTACACTGGGATCCAGGAAGAGCTGAATTAAAATACTGTCTCAATCACTTACTAGCTGTGTGAACCTGAGCAGGTCACATAATAGACACATCTGCCTCAGTTTCCTCATCTACAAAATGGAGATAATAGTAGCACTTGCCTCTAGGTTTGGTATGATGATCAAATGAAATTATTTGTAAAAGATTTCAAAAACCTTAAAATCACCCTATAAATATTAGCTATTATTATTGTTATTGTTATTAATATTATAACTATTAGAGTAGGACTTCAGTGGAAATTATAAAAAGGAAAGTGACTCCATTTTTTTGCATGGTTTTCATCAAAATCACTAAGTAGATACACACTCAACTAAGATAATATAAATTTCTCTTGTCTGTAAAATGAGAAAATTAACCTAGATGCTCTCTAAGGTCCCATTAAGCTTTAACTAAGTCTAGAACAAGAGTCCTTAACCTTTTTTACAAGATGGAACCTTTTAGTAATCTGATGATGGATTCCTCATCAGAATGTTTTAAAATGTATAAAATATATAGGATTACAAAGTAAACCAAATATACTGAAATAAGTTGCCACAATATTCAAAAACAAGTTCCCCTTTTCTAGGACCAGGACCCCTGGTCCAGAAGGATAAAGGGTCAAAGGTTGCCTACTCTAGGGTCTATATGGTACAATGGAATGAATGCTGAGTTTAAAATTGGAAGACCTGGGTTAGTGACCTGATTTTAATGACATCACAGGTGGTAGCACACACCTGTAATTCCTGCTACCAGGAAGGCTGAGGATGGTGCATCTCTTGAGCTCAGAAGTTCTGAGTTGCAGTGGGCTAAGCCAATTGGTATTATTATGGTAAAGGGGTTGGGGAAGGGGAACCAGGTTGCCTAAGGAATAAAAAAACTGGCCCAGGATGGAAATCAAGCAAGTGAAAGCTCCCCTGCAAATCAGAGCAGAATTAGGGTCATCTGGAGCCCCTCTACTTCTAGCCTGGGCAAGAAAGGGAAACATAGTCTTGAATTTTTTTTTTAAATTAGGGGGTAGCTAGGTGGCACAGGGGATAGCGCACTGGCTTTGGAGTCAGGAGGATCTGAGTTCAAATATGGCCTCAGGCATTTACTAGCTGTGTGACCCTGGGCAAGTCACTTAATCCTAATTGCCTCAAAAAAAAAGAAATGAAAAAAAATTTTTTTTTAAATTATCCTATACAAGGGCTGACAGGTGTAGCTCAAACAACATTAGAATTGGAGATAAGACATTGGTTCAGATCCTGCCCCGCAAATGTAGAAGCAATGAGACCATGATTAAGTTATTTAACTTCTCAGTTTCAGTTTATTCATCTGTAAAATAGGGACTGTAATATCTACATCAGAGAGGTATTATGAGGATTAAATGACATGATGTATGCAAAGTGCTTTGCAAATCTCAAACTAATCTATAAATGGCAGCTATCACCATCATTATCATCAGCAGTAGTAGTGATAGCAGAAGGAGATGGAGGAAGAGAAAGAACTAGGGACATTTAGCCTAGAGAAAAAGAAACTTGTTGGGGGTGACACTTAAGTTTGTCTTCAAGTATTTGAAATAGTAGGCTTGTTCTTCTTGGATCCAGAAGCAGAACTAGAAATATCTTCGGTGCTAAAACACGGAATCCTCTGGTACCAAAATATATGAATAAGCAGTTCTATATAGACACAATCCAAGAAGGGGATAGCAAGCAAACACAATTTTAGATAAGTACAATTTTAACACACAATGCTAACATGAGTAGATTATATGTAGAAATATTTATATTATCTCTTTTTCTTTCTTTCTTTCTGTCTTTTTTAAGGCAACTGGGGTTAAGTGACTTGCTCAGGGTTACACAGCTACTTAGTGTCTGAGGCCAAATTTGAATTCAAGTCCTCCTGACTCCAGGGCCTGTGCTCTATCCACTGCATGACCTAGGGTCTCCTTTCAAAAAAATGTCAAGCAACTTATCACTGCTGAAAAAGAATATTCTGCAGAGCTTCTAGGGCTTAAAATGTACAACAGGTCTCATGGTATTCTGAAATTTAATTTGTCTATAAAAATAGTAGCAGCTCACATTTACATAGCACTTTTAAGGTTTACACAGCAGGTTTACACCCTCACAATAATCCTGGTGAGATAGGTAATGAGTATTTGTTGTCCCTTAGTGAGTAAACTGAGGTTCAGAAAGGTCAACTGATTTGCCCATGGTGATATAGCTAGTATGTGGTAGGAGTCAGGTTTTGAACCCAGCTCTCCTGGGTACAAATTAGTTTTGTGGTTTTATGTGTGTAACAGTTTTTTAAAAAGCTGTTATCGATTTGGCAAAAGCTTTGGATTTGATTTTTACATGCTCAGAATTTATTAAGAACAACTTGGTGATATTTTAATTTTTTCTTAAAAAAAATTGGATTAGGTAACTGTCCAAGTCTTTCTAGGCATAAAGCAGTTCTTTAACAGCATGTACTGGGCACATGAACTTAATGGTACTGAATAGCAGATTTTAAAAATAAATTAATTATTCTGTAATTTTGAAGAGAAAAACAAGGACGTGTATCAGGCACGAACTGGAATGTGTTTTAATTGGAAGCCATGTATCGTAACATGTCTTACTTCATTCAGATTTAATTACTAGATGGTCAGTACAAGGGTTGCCAAGTCAAAACTGGTAGCTTTAAAATTAATTTGCTATTTTAATCCCTGAAAATGTAAAGGTTTTCTTACCTAGAGACTGGTAGAGCTCAGTCATTTTGGGATGATCCCAGCAGGTTGTTTGGGTCTCATGGCTAAAACACAAAAAGCATGAAGGAAATATTTTAGAATTTATAGGTGCAATTGATATTAGAAAAGAAGAAAAATTATTTTTTGGTTTGGAACCATCTGTTATTTTTCCTTCAAAGAATTTCCATACTTAATAAGTGTATAATTCAGTGAAAGATGTTCACTCTAGGAGCAGAAGTAAAGAGAGGTATATTTTAACCCCAAAGAAAAAGCACTGTTAATTAAAAGTGACACTGTTTTCCCACAAAGTAGCTATAACTTTTTTGTGCCCCCATCTCCAACAAAACAATATGTGGGCTCTTACTCCTGAAAACAAAACTCTTTGTTGTGTACTCAGCAGTTGAACTTCCAAGGTACTCACCAACTGCTTGGAGTACCAACCCAAGTTTTAAACTTCGAAGCACAACTGACCATCGACTACTGCTTAAAACTTTCAGAAACAGGACTAAGAGTCTAATATTTAAATCTTTTCTCATTACATTTCCTGGCAGCCTACTTTTTCTCTTTTTCCTCTAAATAGCCAGATTTCAAATCAGTTATTTTTATATTTCATTTGGACTTCAGTTGCAATATAGCTAAAATTCTTGTAAAATTCTAAGTTTCACAAATAGATCCTACCTCCTGCTTTTTCTCCCTCTGAACCTGTCTTTATAACTCAGTTTTCCATTACTACACTTTTCCCATGCATCCTTGAAAATGAACGGTGAATTCACAGTTCTCTTCCAATCCCGGAACTCTAGCTAACTTTAGTTTCGGGCTATCATTTTCTGCCTCTGAAGAGAACAAAACTCCATTGTTCCTGAATTCTATTATATGTATAGATCAGGGACAGCTATCTACATATATTTTTTCACAGATTAAACCATTTATATAAAATGTTAAAGAGTCATATTTCCAGTTTCCTAGGAGCACATGATAGAAAATGATAAACTAAAATGGAGCATAAAGACATCCTTGTGTATACAACCTATGCAGGATCCCACCCCCACTGCCTTTTTTTTTTTTTTTGAGAGCCTGGAATCTGGGCATTTATGTGAGACATGTCCAAGCAGAGTATATGAGGCCTACTCAGAGAAAAAGAGAGGACTAATGATAGTTACACAGCTTTGAAATTACCTTTACCTAAAAGAACGCTTCTTCTTTGTGAACTTTTGGCTAACATAATATCGAATGCAGGCTTAGCTGACTATCCCACAGTCAATCTCTTCCACAGAAGACATAAGTAACAAGCTAATTATACATAATGACGCCTACATAGGCCTTTCCACAAATGAGATAATCTATAGAAAAGTGTTTTAAAGTTCAATACAAGTATAAGACACTGAGGCAGCAGGGGGTAGTAGAAAGGTTTTGAATTTGGTGTCAAAAGACCTGGATTTGAGCCCTAGATTCCCTACTTACTAGAATAAATGGAAGAGTCCAGGCACCTCCCACCTGTAGGACCATGGGCAAGTCACAAACTCTCTGAGCTTCATTTTCCTCATCTACAAAATGGAGCCAATAATACATTCATTGCCTATCTCACAGGGTTATAAATCATGAAAAAGCAAAATGCACAAAAAAACACGAATTTTTGTGGTTATTTAAATATAAAGCCACATCTTTAGTAAGGTCTTCTAAATGTAATACAAATGCAGCTTCAAAGACTCAGGGAATCTCAGGCTTTCAGTTTCTTACCTGTAAAGTAAAGGTGTTGCATAAGATGCTCTGAAAGGTCCCTTCCAGCTCTAGAATTCTATAAATCTGTAACTGTCCCCATGATATGCTTTTACTGGAAATTGTGGTATTCTGGTAGCTGTTTATCCACAAGTCAAGAGTACCAAACTGATTTGAGAATGGTACCCTAGCAAGCAGCTCGGTTTCTACAGAAGTATTTCATCTGAAGAAACACAAGAAGTAATGAATGTTTTTTCTGCCTTATGCATCAGGGTAGACACTCTTTGATAAATAAGATAAAGAGGGCACCACTGCTACAAAATGTAAGTAAGGGGCTACTGCCACCAAAAATCACATGCCAAAGACCACAAAAGATAGTCTGCTTTTAGGAAGCCCTGTAACCCAGTTGCTATGAATGCTGGAAAGGTTGACCATCTGTAAGAATAGGGTTGGATTCTGTTAGCACTTTATATGCAGAGCACAAGAAGGCTGCAGCTATTTCACTCCATCGAAAAAGTGGTGCCTGTTCCTGAACATTTTTAGCTCAGAAAGTTATCAACAATTCCATAGACAAGTGCAGCTCAAGGAAAGGTTAGATTCCACTGAGACTATACTTCATCTGCCTCTGCCATTTCCAAAGGCCATATAATCGTGAGCACTGGGGTTGGTGAAGGAGAGTAGCAGGAAAAGAAAAATGTACACCTATGTATCTTTATAGATAGTCACTTATTATGATCATGTAAAGCAAAATGTCAATTCAGCGCAATTTCAAGTCCATTTGGGAACACTGTAGCATCTTTAATAGATCTGCAGAGAAATGTTTGCTAGAGTTGATAAAGCTGGCAAACAAATCCTTCAAAAAGCTAATAGTTTATGATGGTCTTAGAAAGAGTCAAAGAAGACTGGACTAGGATTCCCTAATAGCATATGAATGAAATTGCTGGAATAAGAAAAAAATGCAGCAAAACAAAGCCCCCAAAGCACCAAGGATATAATAAAAATAGGAGCAAATATTAAGACTACAAATTTCAAAAGAGAAGCCCACAAATACAATTTCCAGGATGATTATTTAGCCCATGATAGTCCTTCAAGAGGTTAACCTTTTCTGGATTCCCTACAGCAGCAATACTTCAACATTTGAAAGAAGTTATTTTAAGGTTCAAAATATAAAATAATAGAGCTTGTTTCACTTAAATCTATCAGTAGTTGAATTTAAATCTCCTTTTCCGAGGACAGAATGAAAAACCAACTACACCACCATTTACAATGAGCAATTCTCAGTTACTTCTGGTAACCCGAATACCAGATATATTAAATAAAGAAATCCTCAGAAATCCCCAAATCCAATTCAAACAAATCGCTTAGACCATCCTCTTCATCTCCAACTTCAAATCCTTCATCAGAAATGCAAAGTAAAAACAACAAAATCCTCTCAGAAAAACAAATTTTGGTTTTCACTGTTTCAGTTTCAGGTACAGGTAGGAGAAAGAAGTGGACTGAAGTAGCCCAGAGAAGAAAAAACAGACTCTATTCAAAAACTGGCTGAATATAACTAGCAAGCTCATAAGTGAAATAACTTTCTTTGCCCAGAATAGAATGAAACATTTTTTTGGATCAAGTAAATAACAATTTTATTTTACAGTGATAGTTTGAGTGGTCTCTACCTTACTTACTACCTATCTCCTCTCCCCCTTTTGTTACCCTGCAATGAAACCAAAAGGCATTGCAGAAGATTTAATCCTAAAATAGGACAAGACAAATGCCTTAGACAAAAAGTTCACTGAATGATGCTGCAGGCTAAATCTGCATTACCCTTATCTACATTATACCTTTCTGGACCTGACAGATTCCAAAGCCCAATATTTCTCACCGTTCACAAGCAGGGCCCAACATACATAAGTGCAGAGTTGCCTGAATGATGTGAGTCAGAAACACAGTGTCACCTTAAATAAACAGATAACAGAATAATATGCTATAATTTTTTGGGGGGGAGGGGCTTGATTTTTGGCCACTGCCTCAGTTCTCCATGTCCCACCTTCATCCATGTTCCTATAGACTATGTCTATTTAATCAATAACCAAGAAATACCAAAACCTGTGGATATGTTGTAGGACTACAGTAATTTTAAAATGACTTGGAAGTTATCTTTGTTCAGGATTAAGATTCCAAGACTAAAAACAGAACAACATTCCTATATTAGGGTAGGACTACATAAATAATCCTACCCAAAACTATTCTTATCATGTAAACCTTTTACAATTGTTACTGAGTTTAGTCTTGTGGGACCAAAGCCTCAAAGTTCTACAAGCCCTTGGGGGTTTTCTTCAAATCAACGTCCTTTTAATTTATATTTACTGTACATTACAAGAAATCTTCTCCTTTTCCCTTTAAGTATGCAAGAGGAACCAGATGTGTATGAGAATAGCAAATCATCTAATGTGACAAAAAACTCCAGCGACACCTACTTGCCAATAATTAGAAATTAAAGTATTACTCTTCAGTGCACAGCACTGACCTAATTTCCTATCACACAATTTAGATTCTCTCTCACCTTCTTTAGTTTCAAGTTGTGTGCAAGGTTATTATAACAGCTTCAGAGCTTCTGTCAGTGCTGGAATAATCCTATTTACTGGAATTGTTCTTTTAGTTTCTTAAAACTAACATTAAACACTTTTAAATAACAAATTTTTGTTACTGTTGAGGGAAATGGCGGTTGCCTAATTAAAATAAGATTTCTCTGCCACCACTCATATTGCGCTGAAAATATTTCAAACAGTTGCCTTTTTATATCTTTCTACTTCTTAGGGAGAAAACTAATCACTATGCAGTGATATAAAAAGGTAGCATTCTCTGGTGGTTTGCAGAGGATTAGAGTTGGTCTTCATATATAAACCTAGCGCCCATTGATCCACGTACAAAAATGATTTCCCTTTAATCTGGGGATCAGACTGCTTTTGAAAGAAAACTTGGCTTTTGCATACCTTATTGGCTCTGGATAAGTATTACAGGAATTATGAGGAGCAAGGGGAAAAACATATATCGAAAAGTTTTTGCTAAATGCTGATGGAGGGAATAGTGGTAGAATGTCAAATTAAGCATCATCTACTCCCAAGGTGCCTATTTCTCCTTCTCCAGGATCTTCAGCATTTATTTGATTTTTGTATCCTCTGTCAGGGACAAAGCTAACTGTTTCGTGGTTAAAGCTCTAACCCTTCCAGCTGTTCCTCCTCCAAGGATATATTTGCTTTTCAAAGCTTATCCCCTCTACTTTGGCCAAAGCAATTTCACTGCAGGGTCTTGTCGAATCCAAGATCAAACAATGATGACTGCAACCAATTCCATGGTGATAAAGGGTTAAAGACCTTTCATAGAACTGTTTCTCTTTTACTCCCTTGCTTCTTGAGAGAAGTTGTGGCTTTAAACCAGTGGTTAGCCAAAACTTTAGCTTAGGAGAGGGGTTTTGAGACAAAGGTACATCCACGTGAAAGAGATAAGGATGAAAAGAAAGGGGCAGAGAAGATAGGCAGGTGAGGGAGGAAGTAGTTGTAGATTTTAGACGAAGGTGGAAGGAACATTATAGGGGATTCCTACTTCTGAAATCAACTGTTTCAAACGCTATTTTAAAAGCACACTTCACATGTAAACATGGCTCCTATGGACCAGTAAACACCTTTAAGCATTCCTTTCACACAACTTATTAAAATTTAACCATGTTAGCACTTAAGGAATTCAAAGATAATTTCAATGAAATATTTTTATTTCCACGCGTCAATAAACACTCGGCTCCAAACTTAACCATAAACTTTAGTACCATCAGTCAGCTTGGAAGATGAAGGTGGGAGTGGGGGGTGAGGGGTGGGAGTGAAGCGAAGCGGAGAGGAGGGAGAGATCTCACACCCAACCCCAAAGGAAAAAGAAAAGAAGAAAAAAAAATCCTCCATCCTATCTCTGGCACGTCCTTGACTTCCTGGCTTAGCTTCAGGGTTTTAACTGTTTTTATTTAATTCACATCTGCAAGTCTTACGTGTCCCAACGAGACAATTACCGCGAAACTAACCCACAGAAGAGAAAATGCACGGGCATGAAATGTCATTTGGAATCCCTCGGAAGAAATCAGGCAGAAAGTTGACCTTTTAGCACTTGTAATACAATGGAAAGTAGCCCCGCTTCCCCCCTCTGCAAGGTCTTTAAATGAAGGATTTAATTACAGTGTTCGTTACTAATACACCCTGGCAGCTTCAAAGCTCCCTAGCCCTCCTCGGAAAGAAAAAAGGGCGAAACGCTTCCTTCCAATCGCTCCAACGCCCGCGCCGGGAAGCGCTGCCACTTCTTGGCACTGCCCGAACCTCTGGCTTTCCCTTTCGGAACCCCGCCCCGCCACCCCCGAACTCATTCGCACACGATCCGCACAGCTCCCTAAGCCGGGGGAAGGGGGACAGGTCCCCCAGGAGAGCAGAGCTTCTCCCCCACCGGAGCCGGAGGAAAGGGTTAAATCCCGGCTCCCCGTGGCCAAACCAAGCACCTGCAGTGGTGACCGGGAGATAACAGCTGGAAGGAGGCAAGCCCGGCTATCGAAACGATTCCTCGACGTCCCCGCCCGCCCCCCACCTCCATCCACAAAAGCCTTCCCCAACTTTCAGTCACCTCTAACCACCCCGCATTTCCCCGAGCCCCAGCAGAGCCACAAGTGTAAAGATTTTAGGGAGAGAAAACGTCTTAGGTCTGCAATCCACTTACCCTTTGAGTTGTTCCCTCATCGCTGCAAGAGATCAGCGACTGGGAAGGGAGGGCGGGTGGAAGAGAGAGAGAGAGAGAGAGAGAGAGAGAGAGGGAGAGGGAGAGGGAGAAAGAAAGAGAGGAAGGAGAGGAGATTCCCAGACTCAGCCCGGCTCACGGAAACTCGAGCACCACCAAAGCAGAGAATAGGACTGCGGTGAAACTAACGTTACAGGGCTAAGGGCATTAGGGGGAGGGAAAGCTGCAGGCTAGACAGGGTGGAGCTAACAGCCTCTGCTCCTCCCCCCACCTATTGAACCTGATAACTAAAGAACTCAAAGAAACAAAACAGTTGGAACTTTAAAAAAAAAAAAAAAGGGAGATTTAAGGTAGAACTAGAAACTATGTAGCAACATAACCACTGAAAGCATCCCCTTAAAAACACATCTAGACTACTTGTTGCCTACTGCCTTAATAAATGACCTAGGTGCAAATGACCTCATTCCTCATAATTAAGTGTGTGGGTTTGGGTGTTTTCTTTTTCAAGAAAGGGGAAAAAAACCCAACACTCCCCCGCCCCCATCAAATTAAAGATTAAAGTGGAAAGGAGAGCAGGATATGGATTTCACTGAAATCTGAAATCAACCCTGAATTTTTTGAGGGCTGGGGCCTGACTAAAACATTTTAGTTTAAAATGAGCTTTATACTTCTAAGCCATTGTAGCTTGCTTAATAAACATCGTTTGGGTTATTATATTTTAATATTTGAGACGATAGTTTTATTAGAAAAAATTAAGTGAGGCTAGGGTCTCAGAATCAGCCTGATGATTTGCAGCCTGACAGAGACCTGTAATTTCACTAGTATTCCCTTTATCAATTCAGCTGGGCACTTTCTCTGCAATTTACAGACTAGACGTTTTCTCAGGGTGATACAACCACTGTGTCCCAACAATGGAGAACTTGAACCCAGGTCTTCCTAGCTGAGATTAGACTTTAATTCCCTAAATCACGTCTCTTGCAACCTGATGCTCTTATTGAAAACCAAACAACAAACAAACAAACAAAACCCCATGCTTCAGTCTTGGAGAGATTATTGAAAAGAGTATCTTCTTAAATAAATTTCCTCTTCATAAACAAATGTAATGCTTAATTTTTAAATGCTCTTTAAAAAAGAGGGATTTCTATTTCTACATTCATTTTTAGTAGCGTTCCTTTTTTTTCCTAAGTCCCTTATTTTTTTGGTTTTCATTCTTTTTCACCTTTTTTATAGCATTCAAGAGCCCAGGTTCACCCCTCTACCATAAATGCTGTGAATAGGGCTTTGTTCGTAAAATGAAAGCTGCTTTAGTCACATTATGCATTTACAGAATTTTACAGATGAGGAATAAAGCAGTACAGATAGTAATATGCTGATGAAGCAGCAAAACCAGGATTAAAACCTAAATCTTCTGAGTCCAGAACCAGTACTCTTTCCATGATATGTATCATATTAGCTCCCCTGTGTCTATCTCTAGACCAACCCTCATAGCCAGGGAAATGTTTAGGGGAAGGAAGAAAGAAAGAAAAAGAGAGAGAGAGAGAGTCTGAGAGGGGTTAACTATATTTGGGTGCAAAAGTGCATAGATTTTGAGTAGGCTGTTGAGTAAGCTTTCCCCCCAAATCCACCCCTCTTCCAAATTTCCCTCTTACTCCTCATGAGTACTACAATATCAGTGTCATCCTTAACTTCTTACTCTTGGTCATCCTACATATCTAATCATTTGTCAAATCTTCTCTTTTCTTTCTCTACACCATATCCCACACTCATATCCTCTCCACTTCCATAAGCAACATCATAGTTCAGGCCCTCCCTAACTCTTAACTGGACTACATTGCAACAGCCTATTAATTAAACTCCCAGCTGGGAGTTATTACCTTTTACCATAACCCAGTGAAAAAGAAGCAATGATGAAGTAGGAATCATTTAGAATCTTATCATCATAGTATGCAGAGATATAAGGGTCTTAGAAATCACCCAGTTCAGCCACCTCATTTTACAGATTAGGAAACTGAGGCCCAGCAGGAATGATTATAATTGAAATGACACAGAGTCACAGAGCCAGAATTTTAACAGAGATCTTGTCTGACTTCAGTGCTCTTTTCATTATACCACACAACTCTACATCAATTAGTTGGCACCTGGAATCTATCAAGAAAATATATTTCAGCATATTAATAAAGAATAAGAATTCACAAATATTTGAAGTTGAGGTACTTGGTGTTTACAGCTATAGTATGATGTGACATCTTCTCATTTTTATCTTATTTCAAAGATCATCTCAACATTAAGGAAGCCCGGTATTTCCATAAGATTTAAATTGTTTAAGTGTATTTTCTGAATTCCCATCTGCAAGCCTATTAAAGATTTTACCTTGGACTGGCAAAATAAAATTCAAAAATAAAAAATAACAAGGAAGCATTCTTCAAGTTTTTGAAATTTGACAGATGGCTATCCTTAAAATAAGTCTTTAGAATTTTTTTAAACTGTGGATATATGAACATGAAAACTTATCTTCCCTTATACGAGAATACATCTTGAAGATTTGGGGTTTTATTTTTTCTGGTTGTTGTCTTTTAGTGAGTACTCAGAGTATCAGTAAGAAATTATGTGCATATCAATATAGATATTTTCTTCCTTTCAATCTGAATCACTGTTCCTTGCTTTGGGTACGAAGAAAAATAACTTAGGTAATATGATTGATATGTCTTTAGCTACTATATACATATATACTTGTAACTTATCTTCATGTACTATATAGATAAGTATATTATATAACAGTAGTATTGGAAGTATTATTATATTACATTTCTCAGATTCTTTGTGTGATGTTAATAGTTCTGTGATAAAATGTCAGTGTTAGGCAATTTTATCTCTCTAAAATATTAAGTATGGTTAAGTGTATATAAAATACTAATAATATGAAGCACTTTTTAGTAGGAAAAATTTCAGAATTTAATTCTATTATGCTATAGTATTTCCAGATTTCTCTTTATCTCAGGAGTATTCCATATGCTGCCCTTATTATCTCTTGGACCAACAGTTATGAGTTCCATATATTTCAAGTCCAAAAGTTTTCAGGGCCTAATTTGGGAAGGGATCCTATAATAGAATAATAGTAGTATCCTATGCATTATACTGTAAAACTATTTAAATCTTCCTATTATATAGTTACCTCTCTCTTCAAAAATCATTGGCTCAAATGTTTAATGGCCTCTTCTCAATCATCATCCTTCCTGAGCTATCTGTAGCATTTGCCACTGTCAACCACTCTTTCTTCCTGGATATTCTCTCCTTCCTGGTTTTTCATGACAGGGTCATCTCATGATTCTTTTTCTATTTGTTTGAAATTCCTTTTTAATCTTCCTCTTTCACTCACCTTGTCATGCCCACCAACTGCTGGTGTATCCTAAAGGTCTGTACTCGGACCTCTTCTCTTTTCTCTATAAACTCTCTCATTTTGTGACCTTATCAGCTCCCATGGATTCAGTTAACTTTCAATTAATATATCTTTCTTCTGGAATCCACGTCTAAATCACCAAATGTCCACCTGTTGGACATTAAAAACTACATGCCCCAAGGCATCTCACACCCAAGAAACTCAAAACAGAACTCATTAGCTTTCCCCCCAAATCCACCCCTCTTCCCAATTTCCCTCTTACTCGTCATGAGTACTACAATTTTTCTAATCACTCAGATTCACGATATCAGTGTCATCCTTAACTTCTTACTCTTGGTCATTCTACATATCTAATCATTTGTCAAATCTTCTCATTTCTTTCTCTATACCATATTTCACACTCATCTCCTCTCCACTTCCATAAGCAACACCATAGTTCAGGCCCTCCCTAACTCTTAACTGGACTACATTGCAATAGCCTATTAATTGAACTCCTAGCCTCAAATCTTTTCACTTTAGTCCACCCACCATTCAGCTGTCCAAACTAATTTTCCTAGGGCATAAGTCAGAACATGTCATCTCCCTACTGAATAAGTTCCAATGGATGCATATTATGCCTAGGATCAAAGATAAAGACCTATGTTTGGCATTTAAAGACCTTCATGTCCTGGCTCTTTCCTACCTTTCCAGACTTCTTACATACTACTCCCCTACATGTATTATGTAGTCCGGCCATTCCGGTCTACCTGCTGATCCTCGCACGTGATGACGCAGCTCCCATCTTTGAGCCTTTGCACTCGATGTTCCTCTTCATTGAATGATTTCTGTCTTTACTTCTGCCTTGTAATCCCTAGTTTCCTTCACAACTCAGCTCAAGTGCCACATTCTGTAGGATGCCTTTCTAATTTGCCATAGCCTTCACCTCTAAGACAACAATCCATCTGCCTTCCCACATATTTTGTGTGTACCTATTTATGCACATGTTGCCTTCTGAAAGCACAGACTATTTTCTACATCTTTCATTGTATCCCCAGGACTGAGCACAATTCTTGTCATGTAGTTAAGCACTTAACAAATGATTATTTTCCCATCATCTATAACTTGTCCATATCCTCATTTAAATCGTTCAAAAGAGGTCCACCCAACATGCTAGTGAATCTTTCTCTAAAACATTTGACATTTTATAGAAACCAATGCAGTATGTGGACTTCAGCAGCTAGGTGGCATAGTGGATAGAGCACTGGACTTGGAATTATGAAGACTCATCTTCATGAGATCAAATCTGGTCTCAGACACTTACTAACTGTGTGATTCTGGGAAAGTCACTTAATCCTGTTTGCCTCAGCTTCTTCATCTGTTAAAAATGAGCTGGAGAAGGAAATGGCAAACCACTCCAGTATCTTTGCCAAGAAAACCCCAAACGGTGTCATGAAAAGTCTGAAACAACTGAACGACAACAACAAAAATGTGGACTATCCATCACTTTTGCTTTATTTCATGAAAACCCATCTGTTTGTTTTGTGGTCAAGTATCTCTAATGATGTCCTTTATGCTATCACTCTTATGCAACTCCTCATTGCTAATATCTTTAGCCTTCTTACTTCCATACTTTTTCATTGTTCCTTGAGTAGTACACAACTTTAATTTTTCAAAGACAGGTATTTCAGGACTCCCATACACTTAGCATCACCATTATGATGTCATAAAAGGCACTATATAGCAGCAGAGCCAGTGATGATCAAAGAACAGGTACCCCCAAGGTACCTGTTACAAAAAGGTACAAAAGCAAAATAAGGGGAGCATGTACGCCAAATGTATTTTGGGGGATTATGTGTTTATTTTGTTCCACCTTTAAATAGAAACTAATCTTTGTTAAATGGTTAAATAGAACTAAGGAACTAGATTGATGGTTAACTGGGAGGGTCAAAATTAGGGAAAATATAAACAGTGGGAATTCAAGGTAGAAGACGACAGAGGGTTAATTATAGGTTGGAGTGAACAAAAGATTAAATAAAGCAGGATCAAGGAAGAAAGTATAGAAACTTATTCTGCACTCAAAATTTGGATCCCATTGTAAGAAGGGACTGGCACATGTGCTGAGGGTCTGTGATAGCATCTCCCCATGTGGAGAGGCTGGAGAATCAATTTCTAGTCTAGATGACACGCAATGGAAGTTCCTTGGAGAGATGTTGGCATTTAGACATTCTTTAATTGATTCCAGTTTGCTAACTACATAGTTAGGAGAAACTTCTTTGATTAGCTGCAGTTACAAAGCTGGAACTGGGGGAGACGGGAGTGAAGAAGGGTTTATTTTCTAAAATTTTTCTCTGCTATTTCTCTTTGGCTGCTCTCTCTTGGTTTGACTCTTTCATTCATGGTATATCGTGTTAGAACATTCTGGGGAGAGGCCTTCTTGGGCCTTTTCCCTTTTGGGTCCAACATTCCTGTGAACTTGAACTCAGTCTTTTTGCTTTTGTGTTTGTTCTTTTCCATTTTTAAGTGAAGGGGTTAGAGACTCCAATCTCATGAGTTTTAAAAAAAGTCAAGACAATAAGCCTCTGGGCATTCCACAATCAGAGTTTTATAGTCAGCCAAGCATCAATGCCACAAGAAACAAAGATGGATTTTCTGGATTGACCTCTGGGACCAAGCCCAGTGGTAGCTGAGATTTATCCAACTTAACCAAGACTTATCCAACAGTCTATATATGGATGTGAACTTGGTGGGAACAATGTTTTACCGAAATTGTGCTAAATTCTGCTAAGAATAAGCTCACTCTCCTTAGACAAAAGCAAAATAAGAGGAGCATGTACTCCAAAGGGTTTTTTGGGGGTCATGTGTTTATTTTGTTCCACCTTCAAAGTAAATAGAACTAATCTTTGTTAAATGGTTAAATGGAACTAAGGAACTAGATTGATGGTTAACTGGGGGGGGGGTCAAAATTAGGGAAAATACAACCAGTGGGAATTCAAGCCAAGTAAATAAGAAATACCTGAACCCTTAAGGCTACTTAACTCTGAGAGGGTGATATAGGAGGATTCACTCTGGAAGAGTGAGTCCAGAGAATCCTCACTATATATTAAATGTATAACTCGAGTTCCCTTTGTCAACCATAAACTTGAAAATCATTGGGTGGCATTTTAAGATCTTCTCCAGCCATATTCAGTCCAAAAATGCAGTGTATGAAGCCCTAGTTCAGTTGAGGAAGGAGAAGGCTGAAAAAGACCTAACACTGATATAAGTAAATAACATCAGACTATAATTTTCCATGATTATTATACACATCAATGAGACACAATGTTCTGCAAGGACCTTATAGGTGCTGATTACCCTCTTGTGACTTCTTTTTCTCTTTAACGCTGTTCTTGATTTTAATTTTGATGATCTCATTCATTCTCACTTATTCAACTATCATCATTACGCAGGTGATACCTAAATTGTCATCTCTATCTCTGACCTTTCTTTGTCGTTTCAGACTTGCATCATAAACTATATATAGCATATCTCATCATGTCTAAAGCAGCTTATTACCTTCTCCCAAAACATTCTCCTTCTTCTAATCTTCCTATTTCTTGTTGTTATCTTTAACTTCTTCCTCATCTACAATATCAAATCAGTTGCCAAATCTTGTAATTTCTACCTTTTCTGTATTTCTTAAATATGTTCTCTTATTTCTATTTCCATTACTAACACAATAAAGTTATCATTTCTGACCACAGCACTATTGCAACAGCCCTCTACCTGACATTTTTTAAATTAATCTCTTTCCTTTCCCAAAGTATCTTTTACAATGATGCTGAATTGATCTTTCTTATACATAGATTTGACTGTATCACTCCCTTGTTAAAACCTTTTATGTCTTACAATTGCTACCTAATAAGTTCAAATCACTTAATTGGCATTCAAGGCTCTTTATAATCTGGTACCATACTGCCTTTTCAGCTTTATCCAACATTATTCTCCTCAACTAAGCTTATTTCCAACCCATCTGGATGACTTGCTATCTTTCACACATGTCCCATTCTGTGGATATTTGCTCACTCTGTTCTCTTTATTCAGAATACTATTTTCCCAAAGCCAGCCTAGCTCTCCCCTCTCCTCCAATCAAATATCTACCTTCTGAGGTCCTATCCATGCATTAAAGCTCAAGGTCCATCTCCTCCATGAAACCATTCCTGATTCCTTGTATTATTAATGATCCTTTCTCTTTCATACTTTGGATCTCTTGGTTGGGATTCCTCCTATGTATTATCACATAATACATGTAGCTAGGTTGTAGAGTGCTGAACCTGAAGGAAGGAAGACCTAATTTCAAATCCAGCCAGAGGCACTTAATGTATGTATGAATCTGGGCAAGTCAATTAACCTCTGTCTGCCTTGGTTTCCTCATCTGTAAAATGGGGATTTTATGCCCACCTCTCAGGGTTGTTGTGAAGATTAAATGAAATACTACTTTTAAAGCATTTTGAAAACCTTAAAGCACTATGATTATACAGAGTGTCCCAAAAGTCTTTAGTGCATTTTTTAGTGTTGATAGAGTGAAACTATTCAAAGACTTTTGGGATATCCCTGATGATGATGATGATGATGATGGTGGTGGATGATGGTTTTTTAATTGCTGTTATTATTGGAACTCTTATACCCCTACTAGAATATTAGGTCTATTTCCATATTAGATTAATTAAAGCTTTGTATATTCCCTAAGGTTTAGCTCAGAATCAGAATAAAAATAAATAAATAAAAGCATGAAAATGGGTCAAGCACATATCTGAGCAGGAATCCTTTGTACACATTCCAAACAAGTGGCCATCTCACCTTCACTTGAAAACTTTTAGTAAGGAAGGACAACTACTTTTGATGACAATCCATTTCATTTTTGGATAACTCTAATTTTTAGAAAGTTATGCTTTTCATCAAGTCTAAATCTTCCTCTCTGTAGCTTCTACCAATAGTTGTTAGGTCTGCCCTCTGGGATCAAATAGAAAAAGTCTTCCACTTGACTACTCTTCAGATACTTAAGCCATATAACAACCCTACTCCCAACTCCTCCACCCAAACCTAGATTTCTTTCTCTAACCTTCCCTAATTCCTTCAACCTTTTCTTAGCCCTATCTCATCATTGTTTGGGCCCTGATGGCTCAGAGCAAATGTAAATAGTAACTGTTTCTGTTTTTGGCCAGAAACCCTGAGGGTGTTCCCCTCCCAGATTATTATTATTATTATTAATTATTATTATTATTTTTAACTAGGTAGAAGAGGCCATTCTTTGCCTCATTTATTACCTAGCCTTAATCACTGCCTCAATCAAACTGAGATCTAGCAAAGACTTTAGCTTAAAAAGGCCGAGGTCTCCCATTACATCTGAGGCCATCTCCAGTTATCCTGATTTACATCTTGCCACTAGCCCCAGATGGCCAGAAGGAGAAAGTGGGTCTGGTGACTTTGCACAACCCTTCCTCACTTAAATCCAATCCACTTTCAAGTCCTGGCATCACCTTCCTGATATAATGGTCCTCTTCGAGAAAAAAGGACCAGCAACAACATATGCAGTTATCCAAAGGCCCTTGACCATTTTGGTTGCCTTGGGATGGAAATTCTTCAACTTGTTGATATCTTTCCAAAATGTCATGCTTGGTCCTACACAAAGTATTTCAGACATGGTCTGACCAGGGCAGAGGGCAGAAGGACCATTACTTCCCATACTGTAGATACTATGTCTCTCTTAAAAATGCAAACTAAGGTCATATTAACTATTTGTTTGTTTGTTTGCCATATTCTACTGTTGACTCATATGGAGCTTATACTCCATTAAAACCTCCAGATTCTTTTCACGTGAAATATTATACAGTCATTCTTCCTCTATCTTGTACTAAAGACTTTTTTTTAAAAATCTAAAATGTAGTATTTTACATTTCTATATTTTAAATGTGATGTTTTTAGATTCAGGCCAGCATTCTAGCCTCTTGGCATTTTTTAAAGATCCTAAACCAATCATTCAGTAAGCTAGAAGATATATATCTCTCCTAGCTTTGACGCATTTGAAAATTTGATAAGAATTCCAGCTATACTTTCATTCACAGCATAGATAAGAATGTTCAAGAAATTTAAAAGCTTCTCTACAAACAAAATTAATGCATCTATGATAAGAAGGGATTGAATGAGGAAAAAAAATCTGTATCAAATTACTCAGATAAGAGTTTGGTATACAAAATATATAGACAACTTACACACACACACATACACACATGTATGTGTGTGTATGTTTCTATGTATGTATTATACTACCCACCACATTATGCATGCATATGAGACTAAAAGTCATTCCCCAATAGATAAGTGGTCAAAGGAGATGAAAAACAGTTTTTAAAAGAATTGCAGAGTATTAATAACCATGTGAAGACACTGTCTAAATCACTAATATAAGAGAAATGCAAATAAGAAAAAAAATCCCACTAGACCCGGAGGTTTCACTCACATCCGATAAATTGTTACAGATAATAAAAGATGGAGAATAGTCAGTGTTGGAGGAGTTATGAGAATCAGTACAACCATTTTGAAAGTAATTTAGAATTATGCAAATAAAATGACTAAAGTGTCCATACTCTTGACCCAGAGATTCTACTAATAGTCATATACCCCAAAGAGATCATTGATAAAAAGAAAGTATGTGTGTATGTGTATGTACGTGTATATTCATATGTATATGCATATATGTGTGTGTATGAGTATGTATATATGTATATATATATATTTATATTTATAGCAGCACTTTTGTAATAACTAAGAAATGGAAACAAAGCATATGCTCATCAATTGAAGAATGAATAAACAAACTATAACATGAATGTAATGTATTATAGGAAACAAAAATGATTAATTCAGAAAATCATGCAAAGAATTACGTGGACTGATAAAAAGTGATTAAGTCGAGTCAAGAAGACAATATGCACAGTGACAACACTAGTGGAAAGATTACCACTAAATAATCAAAAGTAGATGGTACAAAATCACAAAAAATAAGCATGGCCCTAACAAAGAAATATGAAAAAGCATCTCTCCCCTTGGTCCTGCCCCCTCCCTGCCCCCGAGAGTCTTCTTCCTTTATAGAGGTGGTAGTCCCTGGGAATAATAGTACACTGCATATTTTTAAATGTATTTTGTTTTTAAGAGTTTAAAAAATGTATTTGATTTTGCTGGTTTTGTTGGTTCTTTCTTTTTCTTTAAAAACATCTTTGTTATATCAGATGACTTTCTAAAAAGGGGGTGAGAGGGGAAATTTAGATGATGTGAAAACAAAAGATGTCTATAAAAATTTATTTTAAAACATGTTGAAGAGAACAAGGACAAAGACAAACCCCTGGGTCACTCCATTTTCAACCTCCCTCCAAGTCAACATGAAACCATTACTGCTAGCTGGTCATTCAACTAGTTGGAATCTATGTTACTATGTTATCATCTAGGCTTCATCTCTCCGTCTTGCATAATGTAAGAAACTATCAAATGCTTTTCTGGAATTTAAGTAATCTATGTCTATAATACTTAGCACAGAGTCTGGCATGTAGTCAATACTTAATGTTTGTTGACTGACATAAAATTTGGTACCAGGGCTACCAAATAAGTGACCCCATGGGAAAAAAAAGAAATTAGTTGAGTCTGGCATGATATGTTCTTAAAGTTCTTTAAGGTCTCAAAGAAGTCATACTGGCTTTTTTTGGTCACTGCTTTCCTTTCTAGATATGCATAATACATCCTTCAATAATGCTTCCTAGAATTCTGTCAGAAATTAGGTCAATTGGCCTCTGGCTTACACATTTCACTCTCTACCCATTTAAAAAAATTTCATATTTACCCTTTTCCAGTTCTACAGCACATATTATTCATCATAATATTTCAAAAATCACTTGCAAGGGCTAAGCCAGGGTTGGGAAACCTGCAGCCTTGAGGCCACATGTGGTCTTCGAGGTCCTTAAGTGCGGCCCTTTGACTGAATCCAAACTTCACAAACAGGTTCCCCACCCCTGGCTAAGCAATCACATTTGCCAGTTCTCTCAGTACCTTGAGAGGTTATTTTATTGGACCTGGTGCCTTGAACCCACCAAAGGCAGTTAAATGATCTCTGACTACCATTTTGTTTATTTTGAGTCCCTATTAACCATTTTTATTCTGTCCTTTGTAGTCTAAAGATCTTTTAGCAGAGTAAACAGAAGCAGAGTAAGAGTCATACTCTTCTGCCTTCTCTGCATTATCTATTACCATAGCCACATTCACCCCAAGCAATAGTCCTTTCCATTCTTCAACTCTTCCTTTTTTCCCCAACATGGCTTGAAAAACTCCCCTTTTATTCTGGGTATTTATCCACAGTTGCAGTTAATTATGAGACTGTACATCACTGGCACTCTTATGAGAGCCATGCTACTATCATGCTGCTCTCGTTAATTTTCATACAGTTGTGATGTCACTGTATACATCATATGCTTACATCTTTGCATTCCTAGCACCCTGTTTTATACTTAACACATCGTGTTTAACAGATGCTTGAATGATTGATTCTTCTATCTTCTATAAATTATTTTGTGTTAAGTTGATCAAAGAGCTTCCTAAATATCCATATTTTAAACTCTCTCTTTTCTTTCTCATTAAAAAAGTTTCTCTTAGTGTCTTCTTTATTGAGCTTCCCTTCTTTCTTGGATGGACCTTCCTTCTAGAATGTTATGTTCTGTGATCCTACCTGTCCTTTCTCTATACCTTTTGAAATCTGCTTTTCCAAAACCTAGATTTTCATTTCAGACTCTGCCCCTGGTTTTCCTTTCCTTCTCTGTTATGAATTCTAAGATGGAGTGGTCACTTCTTTCCAAGGTTCCCATTGTTTTTAAACTCTGCAACAATCTCATCCTTAAGGAAATAGGAGATAGTATTAACAATAAATAGTATGTTTTATGTGTATCTTGATAATAAAATATGTCCATAGAACTTTATGTTTGCATATTGAAATAATACTTCTCATTTCTCTAGGACTTCTTTTATAATCAAATAAATTAAATATAACAAGTATTATTCCCATTTTACAGGTGAGTAAACCGAGGCTAAAATTGGGTGATTTGTCTATAGCCATAGAGTTGGTAAGTATATGAGCCAGAAACCGGGTTTCTTAGGTATAATTCCTATCCTTTCCTAGGCACTCGGTTGCCTCCTTCGATAAATATTTTTTGAAGTTGAGCTTGATTTCACATGGGCAACAATATGTATGTGGCAGAGAATGGGTACAATTCATTGTGTGATTTGGACCTTACTCCTCACCACCAAAGATGGGATTTTGTAGTCTCATGATTCCACGTGTGTTTGTATATATGTATATCTGTCTGTATCCATATTTATTTCCATATGAAAATCATTTATATTTACATAATCTATATCACTATCTATATCCATATCTACCTATATTTATATGCATACCTATCTCTGTAACTACCCAAATATATTTTGTTTTGAATACAGGTTTTCCTGTATTAAATGTAATTTATCGTAAAACCCCCACATTTAAATATGCTAGAAACACACAGAAACTCCTGTTTTTTTTTGAGTGACAAAAAATATAGCTGCCATTTATTTAACACTTTAAGATATACAGAGCAGTTTGCACACCAAGTGGGCATATGCTATAAGAATTCATGCTGGAAGGTTCTGAGCAGTTCTGAAAGGTGTCAGGCCAGCCCCTCCTGCTAATGTTCTGGTGCAAAGAGGGCCCAAAGGCAGATATGTATAAAATATTCTGAACCAGGGCTTCTGAGGGAAAGCATTTATGAAGAATGAGGGATCTTCTGTTCGGGAAGACCATGTGGTAAAGAGAGAAACGGAGAGGTGCATAGAACTACCAGAGGCTGATGGGAGAGTATTGAGATGTTCCAGAGCTAAGTGCGTAATAGTAGTGAGGGGACCACACAGATAGTGTGCTGAAAGAAAGGAATGATGAAAAAGTGAGGAAGCCACAGCAAGTCATATGATCCCTACGGTTGCATCGGAGGCTAAGTAAGGATAAGCCAGAGAATCCTGGACTTGTACTAGCACCTTTCTAAATGTGGTACATTGAGTTTGCAGGTACTGTTACTGAACCCTGTAGATGAAAGGGAAACTGAGCTTGCAGAGAGGTACTCTAACTAGTGCTTTGCTAAAGGAGTTTAAATGAATCCCTCCTCTCTTCTTTACATAACTGTTAAAAATTCTGTTCTATTTTTCTGACTTTGGAAGCCTATTATGTGCAAAGGGCTGGGGGTCCCTTGAGTGATATGGGTCAGATTCTGGAGTTCCTGGGTAAGACTTCTGGATGAGGACAATTAGCCATAGAGACTATTAGAGAGAAGTCCTCACGATTAAAGCAAGTCTATCTGTCATGGGAGAGTAGACTTGGGGCTCTATAGGGAAGGGGAAAGGGAATAAGCATTCCTACAGTGCTTACTATGGGCCAGGAACCATGCTAAGTATTTTACAAATATCACTTTGCCATCCAAATCACATATCAGATCCCAGTAACAACTCTATGAAGTAAGAATATTATTATTCTTATTTTACGAACTAAGAAATTGAGACTTAGGGAAGTTATTTGCTTATAATTTCAGTTTCCTCATTTGTAAAATGAGCTGGAGAAGGAAATGGCTAACTATTCCAGTATCTTTGTCAAGAAAACCCCAAACTGGGTCACAAAGAGTTGGACTGAACAAACAATGTCAGTAGAAGAATTCAAATATGTTTCTCTGGATTCCTCATACAGAGCTCTTCATAATACCACACTTCCCTTATAGTTGCCATGAACAACGAATCAGACAACTAACACATATCACAAACTTTTTTAGCCTCAGTTTCTACATGTTTAAAAATGGGATAATAATAGCACCTAACCTTACAGTGTTGATGTGAGGTCCAGTGAGATAATATATGTAAAGTGTTTTGCAATCCTTCCAGTGCTATGTGAATGTTAGCTATAATACATTATTATAATAACAACATAATTATAGGGTATGAAGATATAAACAGAAGCAGCACATTGCAGTGGAAGAAGCCCCTGATTTGCTGAGCAAGATTCGAGTTTTGACCCTCTAGTAAATATATTACAAGTATGACTTTAGACAAGTCTTTTAACCTTTCTGGGCTATAATTTTCATTGGACTAGGTGATCTCTAAGGTCACTTCCAAATCTATCTATCTATCTATCTATCTATCTATCTATCTATCTATCTATCTATCTATCCATCTATCTATCTATCTATCTATCTAATTTTTTTTGAGGCAATTGAGGTTAAGTGACTTGCCCAGGGTCACACAGCTAGTAAGTGTCAAGTATTTGCTCTGAGGTCGGATTTGACTGACTTCAGGGCCGGTGCTCTATCCACGGCGCCACCTAGCTGCCCCCACCAAATCTGTATTTCTGATCTCTTGATCCTACAAATAGTCCCTGCTAGGGGAACTACCTAAAAAAGGATGTTAAATGCATTTAATCAAATGACACCATAAAACCTTGTGGAGGCAGATCAGTCAGGAAACAACACAATCTGCATGAGGAGATATGACTAGCACATCTTATTCTTTACAGCAGTGGTTCTTAACCTTTTCTGTGTCATGGATGCCTTTGGCAGTTTGGTGAAGCCTGTTGATATCTTCTCAGAATAATATTTTAAACACATAAAATAAGATACATAGGACTACAAAGGAAACCCATTACATTGAAATACAGCTATCAAATTATATATTAAAAGAGAAAGTTCCCAGAGACCTTGTGTTAAGAACTTATGCCTTAGAGGAAGGAACCATGACCAAGCTCTACAAACACAAGGAGCTGACTGACCAACACAGAGCTACTTCAGGTCCCTTACCCATTCAGGGCTGGAGAAGAGGAAGAAAGGCTGAAGGAAATGGGGTTGGAAGGTAGGAGTGGGTTGAGGTGGGAGGATGGGATCTCCCTTACCTAACAAACAGCCAGACCAACCAGAAATCTGGATAGGCAGAGCCCAGATAAATAAAGTTGTACTGCATGTAATTCACTGTTTTATGCAAGTTTATTTTAATGACATTTCTCATTGCTTCACAATGCCACCTATTTTAAAAAATGTGAAGTTTATCATCTTCACTAAAATAAATCCACACTTCATTAACACCATAGACCAGTCGCTTCTTCATGCAGTAGAGCTGGGTCTAACATTTAGCCTTAAGCCTACAGCGTTACAAAACAGATAAGAAAGAGATAGCGCTTCCAAATTGCTGATCTGATTCAGAAAGCTGAAATATATATTAGCAATAGTTACTGTAGTCCACCTTAACAGCAGCCTGCAACTGCCATCTCTCATTCAGTTTTCTTTTCCCTATACAATAGTGCCAAGTAATAGAAATTTTAAAATTGGTCTCAAATTCTGACACTTTGCATAATCTCTCCTCTCCTTTAGCTACTAATAAAGCATTGTATTCAATTAGGCTCACAGCAGGTGAAAACCCCAATTAGTGAAGCCATTCTCTGGGCCTCTTCCTACCTTACGCCCACATGCTACACTTTTTAAAAAATGCACACAGAACTGCTAAAGGAAAGTCTTAGTCTTGAGTCATTTCTTCATTCAGAAGCAAATTAACCCTTTGATATACCTAGTCAAGCCATTTATCACAGCAAGAAAATTCCATGAAAAATGGATAGAATGTTGAAAGTTTAAATCTCATTGATTTAATAATCTAGGTTGCAAGAGAATTTTTTTTCTGTTTTCATTGTTTTCTTCAGCTCTGAAAAGGCTCTAAGACTTTTTGATCTACCTAAAAATTATGATTTTTCTTTTCTCTAACAACAAAGTGATGCTAATATTATCTAAGGAATGATTAATGAATATTCTCTGGTACATAGAGTATTTTTAAAATATGTGTTTTTATTGAGGTAATTGGGGGAAACATACATTAAATTTTCTTTTTAAACTATAGGTTTCGACCTTAGGAAATGAAGAAAGTCTGTATTTCATATTTTGTAAATGTATATGTCAAAAGGAATTCTTTCATACATAAGGACATATTTTGTTTTGAGCATCAAGAAAGAAATATGACAGCTGTAGTGGTTCTTAGAGTGATTTACTTATGCTATGTCAATTACTTCTCCAGAAATAATTCAAAATATAGTTTTATTTATGAGTCTATGATTAAAAAATGTAAATATGTCTTTTTAAATTCTGTCACTTTTTTGAAACAAGTGGCGAATGTAGCTTTTAGAAGTAGTCATTTTTTACTGTCAAAGACTCCTTTCATTTTGGGTCTTTTTCAATTAAAATGTAACGTTCTATATACATTCCTGTTTGAATTATCCTAATCTGAAACACTCAAATTTCATCAAAATGTAGAGTGGTAGGATAATGTTTTAAAAAAAATTTAAATACTTATCACTTAGAGTTTTTGAGATTTGGACAAAAGCAAACAAAAAATTACAAGTAAATGAACTGATGAGGAAGGCTTCATAAACTGAAACTGACTGGAGAGAAGTTAATATTCAATAATTTGAGAACAGAAAAATTCAATTTTTCCTCCCTTTTAGATGAATAATGCCTACGGCTATGCTATTTTAGCAAATGCAGTTTTCTTCATCTTCAATAACTATAGCTCTTTATTCTAACAGGAGCCTAGAATACAGGTATATCTTCTTAAAATGCAACCCTCTGTGTGGAATTACACAGTTATATTTATAATGCAGGAAAGAAATTCAGTAAAATCACTTTAAATTTGCATTTTTGCAATGTTGTCAAAGACATAATGGATAGTCTAAGAGTTTCATTCCTTCCTCTGCTTTAGCAATCAGCCCAGAGGAATACTTTCCCATGAGGTTTTGTTTTTTGATACCTAAGTGGGATAAACATTCACTAAAGTCATATTGGCAAACCACATTACATAACAGGGGTAATACAGCTTTTCAAAGTCACACCATCTCTGCCAGTAGAGACTAAGTTAGCAGGTCTTGCCAAGCTGAAAATATTTTAAGGATGGGGCTAGAAACAGGCCTATAAAGGACTATGCCTCTGTCCTCCCATGATCAATCAAGCTAAGTTCAGAAAGACTTTTCCTTCTTGCCACAGCAACTTGTGGAGACTGACAACTAAGGTATGGAGGAGACTATGATGAGCACTAGTGAAAATTGTACTCATGCTGATGAAATTCCAAAGTTTTGAAGTAGGTAGGTGGGTGAAAAGGCTGAGTAAGAGAAATTCTTTGGTGAGTGGTGGTAAGAAAGGGAAAAGGAGGGAAGAAGAGATGGAAAACAGAGAATAAGAAGGAGGTGGGGGAAGGGATGAAAATGAGAGAAAGGAAGGAGAAGCAATAGAAGTAAAAGGTGAAGGAGTGAGACTTAAAAAAGGAGAGAGAGAGAGAGAGAGGTAAATAGGAAGACCAAAATATCTGTAGGACATGGGTACTCTTGGGGAAGACAGCTCTTAGGTAACAGGGGATGAGAAATAAAGCATAGACTGAGAAGAGAAAGACTGTAAATAAAGAACAATACAATAGAAGAAGTTGGATGTGATTGGGGAGAGGAATATAGAAAATGTATTTCACCAGTACTAATTATTTTACCTCCTCTTTCCCATGAAACCTATCTCTCTTCCTGAGTTTCTTATTTCTTTTAGTGTCAGTACATTCTTTCAATCACCAAAGCTTAAAACCTTGAAATTAAAATTACCTGCACCATTACTCAAGTCCCCCAAATACAATCATTTCCCACATTTTATCTGCTGATGTCTTCTTTCCATTCATATGTTTGCTGACTTAAAGAAAAATTTATTGCCATTGCTCTAGTCATCTGATGATTTTGGACAGACTAGGAGGCAATTTTGGAATACTTAAAAATTGCTATCACTATTGATTCCAACTATGCTTATTTCTTTACCTTTATAATTATAATGCCAAGAACCTCTGAGAAGAGGATATAAAATCTATTTACTTTATAAACATGTCTGTGCATTTTGATTGACAACAGTTGTGTTTAACTTAGTGAAATTTTGTTGCATTTATGCCCAACACCTTCTTTAGGTAACATCTCAGAATGTTATTTAGAAAGTGTTACTTCAATTTGTTTTGTGATTTAGCTTCTCTCTATTCATAAAAATATAAAATCATTGATTATTTATTCTACCATACTGATTTTTATCTAACTATTCTTCTTAAGGATTAAAAAATAATTGACATTTATTATATTTTGTCATCTTCAATGGCAATGTTAGATAAAAAAATACTACCATTATACTAATGTAAATACAGAGTTGAAGGAAGTCAGTTTGACTTTAGTTGCACAGACAGGCACCTTTCTTCAATAATACAGAAACAGAATTTTAGAACTGACAGGACCACAGAGATCATTTAGTTTAACTATCTCCTTTTAGAAAAGAGGAAACTGAGTCCTAGAGAATTAAAGTAATTTATACAAGGCTACACAACTCATTAGTGGTAGAAAAGGGACTAGAATCCAAGTCTTCAGATTACCAATCCAGTTTGCTTTCTACCAGGTCACACTGCACATCTTAGAACTCCAAATCATTTGTATGCTGTTAAAAAAAGAATAACTCTAGCACTTATTTCTCCCCACCCCCACAGCATCAATTCTATCCCACTTCTGGTTTATTGAATAGACTTAGACCCAGAGCTGGGGCATATGCCATAAATTCATTAGCCTTTGACTTTCCTAGTTTGGAGACCTCTCCCATGGCCACTTTAGGATCTACTACTAACTTTAATACATATCATCTCAAATAATTGTTTGAGGAACTCTGGACAGAATGTTTTTTGTTTTGAGTATCCTCAAAGTGGCTCAGTGTCTTTTTCTCTCCCAGATGACTTAATGTTATTGCTTTGTGGAAGGGAAAGCGTAGTTCTTAAGTGTACTATAATTGCCTACCTGCAAAGAAAATGCATTTTTCTTGAAGAAAGGAATTTATCAACATGAATAGTGAAATCATTTCTATTTCCACTCTAAGAACAGACCTAATTTGAAGCTCTAGTCATAATGTCTAGGACAATAAATTGAGCATGTCTGACATAGAGATCACTGGTAAAGGAGTCAATGATGAGATCCTCTCCATTATTGCTACCAACAAGGTGTAGTGAAAAAAACATTAGACCTGAGGTCAGAAGACTTTGGTGGCCTTATTCTTCTTGTCCTCTGCTGCATCTGACACTGTTCACAATCTACTCCTAGAGGATTCTAGTAGATTCTCTACTCTCTTCTCTGTGTTTTCATAACACTATCATCTCCTGAGCACTCCATACTTTGCAACCATAATGTAAAAGGAAGAATATCTATAACATGCAGGCTAGTTTTTCCTTAAGAAGTATTGAAATCATATGGAAGAAAATTGTTCAGTAATTTTCAAATCACAGATTTGAATGCAGTTTACTAATGGCCTAAGTACAAAAGCCAGTGCACAAGATGTCAGAAGTTTTTCCCTCAGACCTGTTGCCAATTTGTAATGATGGCAAATGCCCATCTGAATCCATGATACATGCTTATTGAGCATCCTTTCCACGACAAGGTTAAGTAAATCTCCTTTTATTAAGTTCTAGATAGTCTAAAATCATCTCCTTTCATTCCAATCCTGAACCTGAACTCACAGACTGGTTTGAGTCAGTCTTGGCCTACAACTTTTGGTTCGGTCTTCTTTTATATGGTTAAGAGTTTGCCAGTCTTCTTTGGAGAACTTTTATCATATCTTCCAACCACTTAGCCACCTACAAGTATCTTTGATATCATCTTCTTTTGACATAAAAAATTCCATTAGATGTATTCATTAGGGATTAAAGAATGTCAATAACATGCACATATCCCTGGGAGGGGTAATATAGTCAGCCTTTTCAACTCTTAACACTTTAGTGTGCACTTATTAATAGAGGAGAAGAAGGATTAAAGGAAGGGAAGGGAAGGGAGAAGGGAAAAGAAAGTAAAGAAAAGAGAAGGGGAAAGGGAAAGGATGGAAAGAAAGGGAAGAGGAAGGAGGGAAGGGAAGGAAGGAGAGGAGAGGGAAGGGAAGGAAGAAGAGGAAGGGGACGTACTTGATGACAGAAGAGATCCCTTCCATCTCTAGCTCTAAATCTAAATCTAAATCTATTATCTTATGCTGGCACAAAGTGGGTGCTTGTGAGTGACTGATAATGACATTCAGGAAGAAGAATGTACAAAAAAAAGAAAAAAATCACAAATAATATTTTACCAGAAAAGGCAACCAAGAGAACAGTAATAAGTATTGACCTGTGTGCTTGCTTTTCCATCTTTATAAATTTTTTTAATGAAAATGATCTACACATGTGTTAAGGGAAGACTTAACAAATATATGAGAAGGAAACAGAAAGGCTTTCACAAATGATTTTCCATAGCAGATCATACCATACCATGACCATACAATTGACTGAAATTTACAGATAATACCACTCTGCTATGTTTGTTGTTTCTTGATTAAAAAATGTAAAAATATAAAGTATCTGACTCAGTAGAACAAAATAATAAAATGTAGCCTCAAAGTTCTTCTGCTCGTGAGGAGTTTCTCATACACATGTCAGAAACACAGAAGATCTATTGATTAATTGCAGCCACAGAGATAACTACTCAACAACCTTCTGATTATCCAATCAATCAACAGGTATTAAGTGTATAAGCAAGGCATACACTGGGGAGACATATGCTTGACAAAGGTATTCACCACTGTCACGAATGTCATTCTGAAAGTCCAAATGGAAGAGGGGTTGTCTACAGATGGCAAGATTTTCCAAATATTCATGTTTTCTGATGCCGCTGTGCTGATTGTTATCAAGCTCCAGAATGTTATAGGGCCTGTTCAGTCACTCAAAAGAGATCAACCTAACGATGCATAAACAAAAAAGCCTGCAGGTTAAAAACAAATTCTTTTTGCCCAGAGTAGATTATGACATGCTGTTTGACAGGAAGCCTATTGAGTTAATTTATCAGTATGTTCATATATCTTGGACAGGCACTGCAATGGACCATTAGCTAAGATTCTTATTTTTTGTTTTAAACACTCTCCTCTTCCAAGCTTCTCTATTTCTGAGAAGATATCACCATTCTACAGTTGTTGGGTCAAAATCTAGGCATTATCCAGGACCCCATTCTCTCTTTTGCCCCACATAGTCAATCACTTAAAAAAAAAATCTTTCTGTTTCTACCTTCACAACATCTTTTTCATCTGACCCTTTCTCTACACTCAAATAGCTGCCATTTTAGTTTAGGTCCTCATTACCTCTTATCTAGGTTATTGCCACAGCCTAATTAATCTCCCTGCCTCAAGTCTCTCTCCATTCTAGTTCATCCTATATATTGCTGTCAAAGAAATTGTCCTTATGTGAAAATCGGAAAAAGTGACTCTTCTACTCAATTGATGTCTGTGGTTTCCTATTACCTCTGTATCAACTTCCTTGTTTAGTTCTTAAAGCCCTATATAGCCTGGCCCCAACTTATCTTTCCAGACTCATTCTATGTTGTTCCTTTTCCTGCACTTCTGTCTTTTTGTCCTTTTAGTGGCCATCCTGTATGCCTGGAATGCTTTCCCTTCTTATCTACAGCTCATCAAGGCCATATCTTCCTTAAAATGTAGATTAGGCACCATCTTCTTCATGAAGCTTTTCTGAATTCTCCCAAATTTTAGGGCCCTTACCTTACATTGAACTATTTATATAGATATAGACATAGATATAGATATAGATATAGATATAATTTTATATTTATCTTATATATATATTTTTATGTGTAGTTGTCTCTCCCATTAGAATGTGAGCTTATTGTGGGTAGAAACTGTTTGATTCTTTATAGTTGTATCCTTAGCATCTTTCCTGGAACTGGTGCTTAGTAAATACTTGGAGATGGATTGATAGATAGAACTGAATAAAGGAGTGTACTGTGTCACTTTTAAGAAATTGTTCTGTGCTTTTGAAAATCCCAAAGCTGAGGCCTAATATGAGAAAACTCATCTTTTTTCAAACTAATTTTCTCCCAATAATACTGTATGGTTGAAAATCATGAAGATTAACAATTTCTGAAGAAAGAAAATAGTAGGTAAAATGAAGGTTAATAGAGAGATGCACAGTGAGTAATAATCTGTACCATATTTCATATGATTACTTATACACATGCTAAATAGTCAAAGGGACGTTGGCTAGGAAATGTATAACTCAGAGAAGGAGGTGGTTTAGTATGAAATGAGTGACATTGTAGATTGTATTGTACTACTACCTACAAAATATAAAAAGGTAATTAATAATATTGAGGATTTATGGGAGTACAAAGATTAGAATAACAGAAGTTGAGAAGATATAAATGGGTTTCAATCTGCACCACTAGAGGCAATTGCCAGATCAATGAGACAGTGGATGCAGTAAAGGTTGGAAGTGTCAAATTAACTAAAGGCCCCACAAATACAAAGCTCTGGAGGCACGTGACTTGGCTCTGTTTTCACTGAGGGTGTTTGATCATTTTCTCAACATAGCAACTTTATTCGAAGATTAATTAATTCAGCCCATAAGGCTGTAAATAAACTTTCAGGATAAATTTTTGTATTCTGTCATCATGACTGCATTCTTTTCCACTCAGTAATGAAGGAAACATAGCAAAGAATTTTTAAAAATGCAAAATAACTTGCATTTTCTCAGGTTAGCTCTCTGAAGCAATACTGTCACTTATCAAGCTTTCATTATAAATATTCATATATACATATATATATACATATATATATATTTAAGGTCTACTAGGCTTTTTTATTTAAAGTTTTGAGTTCCAAATTCTAGCTCTCCCTCCCTCTTTCCCCTCCCACCTCCCCAAGATGGTAAGCAATCAGATATAGGTTATACATGTGCAATTATGTAAAACATTTCTATATTAGTCATTTTGTACAAAAAAGACTCGAATAAAAGGAAAAGAAAGAAAGAAAGTGAACATAGCATGCATCAGTCTGTATTTAATCAATATCAGTTCTTTCTCTGTAGGTGGAGAGTATGCTTCATCATTAGTCCTTTGGGATTGTCTTGGATCATTGTTTTGCTAGGAAGAGCTAAGTCATTCACAGTTCTTCACTGAACAATACTGCTCTTTCTGTGTACAATGTTCTCCTGGTTCTGTTCACTTCACTATGTGTCAGTACATGCAAGTCTTTCCAAGTTTTTTTTAAATCATTCTGCGTATCATTTCTTATAGCACAATAATGGAATACCATTACAATCATATACCACAGCTTGATGAGTCATGCCCCAATTGATGGGCACCCCTTGGATTTCTAATTCTTAGCCACCAAAAAAGAGTTCCTATAAATATTTTTGTACAAATAGGCCCTTTCTTCTTCTTTTTTTTTTGGATGTCTTTGGGATATACACCTAGTAGTGGTATTGGTGGATCAAAGGGTATGCACAGTTTTATAGCCCTTTGGGCATAGTTACAAATTGCTCTAGAAGGGTTGGATCAGTTCACAACTCCACCAACAGTACTTTAGTGTCCCAGTTTTTCCTACATCCCCTCCAACATCCAACATTTTCCTTTTTTGTCATATTAGCCACTCTGATAGGTGTGAGGTGGTACCTCAGAGTTGTTTTAGTTTGCATTTCTCTGATCAATAGTGATTTAGAGCATTTTTTATATGACCATAGATAGTTTGATTTCTTTGTCTGAAAACTATTCATATCCTTTGACCTAAAAGTTTATATTTTTAGGAATTAGCTAAGGTCAACCAAAATTCACAATTCATTTGAGTTTTATAATAGTACCTTGACTACTTCCTCTCAGCTTCATTATCATTTATTCTTATACTGGTAGAAAATTTAAAATCCTAAAATATATGGGTCAAATTCAATACAAAATGGTGGAAAATCTAAGATAAAAGGGAGTAAAATATAAGTCCTGGTCATATTGATGTGGCATCAGTATTGGTAAGACAGTCATATTTCAAAATCTAAACTCATCTTCCTTCTTCTGCCCCACAATAAGCAAACTGCATGAATGATTGTTTATGAAAAGATGAATTGGTTGACGTATAAAAGTATCATAGGTTCAGGCCCCACACTTATTTTGTACTAACTTAATGTCATGCCAGAGATATCTGGGGGATATCTAGCACCCAAGAGAGGTCTCAAAATGTGGGGAGTAGGAATAAAAAGGTAGGCAGTGGTGAATGTTCCCTGGGAGAAACCCCATTAACACAGATAGCCCTTAGCCTGGGAAATAGCTAAGGATCTGCCGTACTCTTCCTTTGTCACCACAGTCCCAAAACCTAATCCTAGTGGTTTTAGGGAAGTAGAGGAAGTAGCTCCTTACAACAGTCAAGCTGGTGGCTGCTGCAGCTCTCATCTCTCCATACAATATTCTTCACATACCTTCTCCTCCTCTCTCCCTCCCTCCCTCCCCCCCCCCATTTCTCTCTAGGTCCTACTACTTTCTCCTCTGTCCCTATGTTCTTCCCTTCCTCCTTTTCTTCTCATTTTATCTCATTTCAGTGGCTATTCTCTTATTTTCTCTCTGGCCTCTTCTCTATACCAACTGGTATAAAATGCGGGCACTTCAGAAATGACGTTTTGCAGCTCCAGTCATTTATTGCACATCGTGTAGACCCAGGTTTTAGATGTTAAGCCATTCAATCTGTCAATCTACTTAGGGAACATTCTAAATGTCTTTAAAATGCAATTCTGAAGCATTTAAAAGGGGGCCATCTGCAATAAGAATGATCTTTAGATGATGATATTCAGCATTGGGTCACAGATGGAGAAAGTAATAGTATCTGAGAGGCATTTTTCATGTTAATGGTATGGATTATACATTAAAGAAATGTGCTAGCAATGTCACCAAAAACGAAAAGGGTCATTGGAGAAAAATACTTATGCTATTAAAAGCAATGATATAATAAACAAAATGTCTCCAAGCCATCTGCTTTTTAAGTTTTCCATATTTAGACAAAGAGGATCATTACATTGTCCATATATCTACCAGAAAAGGATGCCAACAAAAGGGCCAGAGCTTAATATGATGGAAACCATTTCCAGGAGATTTAGTTTTATTGTAAAGTAGCTAACTTAAAACAACTGTACTTTTCTTATGTCAATTTGATACTTCTGGGGAGCCCTTCCTGTTAACTTAAAACTCCCTGATTTTGCATGGTAATAGCACTTAGTCTGCTGAGGCAGCAATGAATGGCTTCTACTCGCCAGGACTGCTAAATTCTAAAGAACCAGCTTTTTAGGATATCTATTACAGGTGGTTTAAGATCTTGAGATATATTTTGCTAAAAAGGAGAAGTTGCACAGAATAAAGATCTGGATATGTGGCAATCTGTCTCAGTGGCAAGAGTACGTACACCAACGAGATCATCATTCCATTTCAACATTGAAGGAAGTTATATGCTTATTAAAATAGACATAAATATAGATAGCTATAGGTAGATATATTTATACACACACATACACAGTGCCTTTCATATAGTTAGTACTTAATAAATGCTTGTTTACTGATTGCTTAAAGAGGCTTTTTTTTCATATATGTAGTTATCATAATGAATCTCTTAATGAAGTCACTTATGGTTCGTAGTATTTAATTGATGCAAATCATAATGCAGAAGAGAATAGGAATAGATTCATAAGCTAATATCATAGCTCTAGAACTGGAAGGAATCTTAGAAATCACCTAGTCCAACCCTTTCATTTTACAAAGCAGGAAACTGAGGCCCAGTGAGGTCATACAGGTAGTAATGGCAGAACTAGGGTTTGAACCCAGGTCCTCTGTCTTCAAGTTTGGCATACTTTTTTAGTATTCTACATTGACTTAGCAGATTTGTAGGGCACTTTTTTCCCCTTAGGCGATTGGGATTAAGTGACTTGCCCAGGGTCACAGATCTGGTAAGTATCAAGTGTTTGGTCTGAGGCCAGGTTTGAACTCAGGTCCTCCTGACTTCAGGGCCAGTGCTCTATCCACTATGCCACCTTGCTGCCTCCAGTAAGGCACTTTTAAATACTGGCTTTTTCAAATCCTTTGTTCTAATGCAATGGCTTCAGCTATGGGTATAACGCATATTAAAACGTTATATTTGGATTCAGTCATTTGGAGCTTGTAAAGGGATAGCAAGAATAATAATGCTTATGTATTAGGGGCATCATGAGCACCAGCTGGCATGTCAGAAGACTAGTTGTGTCAAAATAAATAAATGATCAAAAATAATCTTATTAAAAAAATCATGAAGGGATTTTGAAAAATAAATTCAAGTAAAACAAGTGAAATGAAAATGGGGAAGATATTAAAATTCAGAAACTGATTGATTATGCATTAGCCAGATCAAAGCCTCTTGGTGATAATGAGGCACTGAACAGGGATTACCACCTGTCCTGTTCAACTTGCAGCTGGAATCTGCCAAGAACAGCTGTACCAAGGCATTTAATATAAAATTAGCCTTTGGAAGCATGAACTTAAAATTTCCACCTCCTTTTAAGTCCTACATCTTATGTATCTATACTGCAGGTCAAAAAGCTTCATACATTATGAAGTCATTTGTCCCTTAGGGAACACAAACCTTTGAACAACAAAATTCCCTGTAGTCTGCTGCAGTTGACTTCCAGGTCTGATTAAAATTCTTATAAATAAGGTTTTTTTTTAAAGTTATCTGTGTATTTTTTTTCTCTTAACATTTTTTTCCTTTATGTTCTTTAATTTTAAAATTATGAACTAGAAAAACCTCAACAAATATGAAAATTTCCATATACAAACAAGGACTGAAAAAGGATTCTATGGGAAACTGTGAATCTCTTACATACAGCTTGTATATATGTGTATGTATCTGTATAAATACATCTATTGTGGTTGTACCAACATTGACCTGCTTGTCTATATTCCCTTTTAAACTTTTTTACTTGATTATATAGGTTTGTGAAAGTCTCATTAGCACCCTTTTCTTTTATAGCACTATCACCTCATTCTTTCTTTAAATTTAGCCTTAAAATAAAAGCCAACAAATAAAAAATGTTCAAGAAAAATAATTGTGTGTCATATTAGTTGTGTCTGAAAATGTTTGGCTAATTCTTCACCTGTAGATTGCATCACCTCTCCACAAAGAGGAGGGAGGTATGCTTTATCATCAGTCTCCTGGAGTCATGATAGATAATTACATTGATCAGTCATTAAGTCTTTTAAAGTTATTTTCCTTTTCAATGTTGTGGTAATTGTATGAATAGTTCTTCTGGTTCTCCTCACTTCATTCTGGATCATTTCACAAAAGTCTTCCCTGATTACATGGAATCTGGCCTTTTGTCATTTCATTTAGCACAATAATATTATTTCACGTTCATATACCATAATTTGTTAGATCCATCTAATAGTCACTCACTTTGTTTCCAGTTTTTTTTTTCTACAACAAAAAGTGATGGTACAAGGTTTTCATTTTTTTTTGTTTTTTGTTTTTTTCCAATTTATATATGGATCCTTTTCTATTTTCTTTGATTTCTTTAGGAGCACATCTAGCAGTAGTATCATTGGGTCATAGAAAAGGTATGCATGGTTTAGTGATTCATTGAGCATATTTGCAATTTGCTTTGTACAAATGGTTGCATCAATTCACAGTTCCACTAACTATGCAGTTGTGTGCCTATCCTCCTACAGCTCCTGCAACAATTGTCATTTTTCTTTTTTGTTATCTTTGCCAATGTAATGAGTGTGTGATGGAAATGAAAAATTGTTTTAATTTTGAATTTCTCTTGTTTGTGCTTTGGAATATATACATACACACACATATATATGTTTGTTTGTGTGTGTGTGTGTGTTTGTGTAGGTTCATTTTTGGATATACTAGGATTTGTTCCTTTGAAAACTACCTACTCATAGCTTTTGACCATTTATCTACTAGAAAATAGTCCCTATTCTTATGTATTTGCATCATTTCTCTATATATCTTAGATAGCAGGTCTTTCTTAGAGTAATATGTTACAAGATTTTTTCCCATTTAACTATTTTCCCTTCTAGTTCTGTGTTGATTTATTTGTACAAAAACTTAAATTTTTTGTAATCAAAAGTGTCCTGTAGCCTATGATCCTTTCTATCCTTGTTTAGTGAAGAACACTTCCTTGACATAGCTGTTTTGATAACTATTGCCTTGTTTTTCCCCCCACTTAATAGTATATTATTTTTTCCAATTACATGTAAAGATAGTTTTCAACATTCACTTTTGCAAGATTTTGAGTTCCAAATTTTTTTCTTCTTCCCTTCCCTCCCCACTCCCCAAAATGGCATGCAATCTGATATAGGCATTCGTGTACAATCATATTAAACATATCTCCACATTGATGACTATTGTCTTGTAATATAGTTTGAGATGCTATGCAGCCCATACTTCCCTCTTTTAAATAGTTGATCTTTCATTCTTTCAGATGAATTTTAAAGTATTTTTTCTAGTTCCATAAAATAATACTTTGATAATTATATTGGTATAGTACTGAATCTGTAATTAATATAGGTAGTATTATCATTGTGTTATATTAGCAATGCCCAGTCTTAATCAACAAATTCTTCTTCAATTATTTAAATCTTTCTTATTTCAGTAAAGTGTTTTTTTTTTTGTTGTATATATCTGAGCATATCTTGGTAAGTAAACTGCTAGATTTTATATATCTGGTAGTCATTTTAAATTAAATTTCCTTTCCCAACTCTTTTTGCTGCTTTTTGAGTAATGTATGCTGATAACTGTGGATTTACTGCATATTTTGTACCTTTAATGAAGTTATTATTTTTCCATTAATTTTAGTTGAATAACTAGGTTTTTTCAGTAAACCATTATATCTTCTGCAAAAAGATATTTTTGTTTCTTCTTGCCTCTGCTTATTTCCCCATTTCTTTTTTTTTATCTCACTGCTATAGGCAGTATTTCTAGAATGATATCAAATAATGGTGGTGACAATGGATATCCTTGCTTTACCCTTGATCTTAGTGGAAAGACCTCTAGTGATCCTACAGTAGAGATAATGCTAGCTCTTGGTTTTAAATATATAGTTTTCTATATTAAGTAAAGGTCAATTTATTGCTATGATTTTCTATTTTCTTCTTCTGAAAGGATATTACATTTTGTCAAAGAATTCTGTATCTAATTAGATAATCATGTGATTTTTGTACTAATATGGACTAATATTTATAATTTTTCTAATATCACATCAACTGTACATTCCTATAATAAATCCAATCTGATTATGGTATAATAAAATGAGATAACACATGTAAAATGCTTTGTAAGACTTCAAGAACTATATAAATGCTGCTTATTATTGTAATCTTTTATATAAATTTTATATATATATATTTCATTCAGTATTTTTGTATACTCATTGAGATATTGATCTATAGTTTTATTTCCCTGCCTTAATTCTCCCTAGTTTAATTATAAAGACCATATTTGTTTTACAGAATGAATTTGGTAGGATGGCATCATTTCCTATTTTTGCAAACAATTTATTTAAAATTTAAGTTAATTGTTCTTTGATTTTCTGATAGAATTAAACTGTAAATCCATCTGTACCTATTTTTCCTCCTTTAGGAGATCCTTATGATATGATTAATCTCTTTTTCTGAGATTTATTCAAGTTTTTAAAATTTTGTTCTAATAATCTGGTTACTCTGCATTTGTCTAAGCATTTATTTCATTTAAATCATTTTTCTTGCTGGCATATTAAAAAGTAATTTCCAACAATATCCTTTATTTCCCCCTCATTTATTGTTATCCTTTTACTTTTTATATATTGATGATACATTTTCATCTCTCTTTCTTTGGCTTAGATAACAAAATGATTTGTCTATTTTACTAGTTGTTTTTTTTAACAGCTTCTAGTTTTACTTATTAGTATTTTTTGGATTTCAGTTTTTTATTTCTTCTTTGATTTTTAAGATTTCTATTTTTTTATTTTTTTTAATAACAAACTTAAGCCATCTAAAATCTTTCTGGAAGTAGGTAGAATATAGCATCCTAAATAAATAAAAAATTCATATTTCTTTAACATCTATCAATGTATAATAGTATTTTATGAAAGTCTGCCAGAAATCACAGGAACCATACGTATTTGAAAACTTTTATTATACACTACAGATCAAAACCAAAAGCAATGAAAAATGTCTTTTCTACTATGGCTAAAGGGAGAGAGAAGAAAAAAGGAGGGGAAGGGTGAGAGGAAAGGGAATGAGAAAGAAGAATAGAACTGGAGATAAGGAAACAGGGAGTGAGGGAAAGGGAGAGAGAGGGAGCTGGAAAAAAGGAGAGAGGAATATGAATATTCCTTTCCTTATTCCTCTCCAGTCTGGAGTATGTTAAATAAGACACTCTAGTTAAGTGTCTGGGGGAATCTGAATCATCTGTTTAGGTTGGGCAGGGCAGTTTAAAACCTTTTACCTTTTTTTCTTGTCCAAAAGTCTGAGCTCATCTAGAATGACAGAGTTGCACAGTCTGACATTCAGCTGAGAAAGTTCATCCTTCAGCTCTTACAAGATAAAGCTTCAGCTGCTGAGTGGGAGCTGAGAGTGAATTTAGTGTAATTCGGAGGAGAAAAGTGGGTACGTTGCCAATTGATCATCAGATAACCAGGTGAAATTCTATTAAGATGTTACACCCATGGGTTAGATGCTGTATAGAGCTAGCTGTCAAAATGTTAAGGGGCAAAGAATCTAAATAATAGAGTCAATTCTCTGCCCATAGATAGTAAGATAAACTAGAAATCAGATTTTATGTATACTAAATTCATCTTATCTAAAGTAAGTATATGTTTTTAGCTGGCTAGGTTTATATTCAAGTGTTAACTTTGGAAGTAAAAGTGAATTATTGGTAGATAAAATCTTTGGAAGAGATGTTATTGGGAGAAAATAATATAAAACAAACATCAGTGCTCATCTAGTTAATTCATTTGATGTAATGTAGCAAAATAAATAATAGTGCAATTAAGTATTTATCTTGCTATAAAGGAAATCCATGAGAGGCAGTAGGTGTAGCAGGCAGTAGGTGTAGCAGACAGTGAGCCCACCTCTAGGCAGGAAGAGCTAGGCTCAAATTCCACCTCAGACACAACCTGGTTGACTGGTTAAGTCATTTAGCTTCTCAATGCTCCAGAAAGCACCCAGAGCCCATAAACTGCCGAATAGTGGCTAGTCTACTTTGGTAGAGTTTCTTCACCTGGAGTTCCCTGTGCTAATGGAGTCACAGATATAACCAAAACCAAACCAAATCAATCAAACAAAAATGGAAATTTAAAAGAAGGGTCCTTAACAAAATCTCATTTTTAATTACATTTAATCAATGCTTTTATTTATTATTTTTAAATTCTATTTTTAATTTATGGAATAAAAGAAGCATTTCCATAACATAGTACAATAAAAAGGATGATTGTATATGAAACTGCAAAGCTACCTGGCACAATTTGCTATTCTTTTCAAATATACAAAATTATTATGTAAATTTCTTTTTTTTCCTCCCTCCCTCCCTCCTCCCACCTTAGAGATGGCTACCATTATACATACATACTTATATATATACATATAAATTATTTTATACATACTTCTATTTATCAGTTCTTCCCCTGGAAGGAAACTATCGTAAAGAAAATGAAATTATCACTCAGAGGACTTGGTTTCGAATGAGAATTTTGACACTTATTAGCCAGGTGCCTTTTGGCAAACAATACAACCTCAAACACTTTGTCTTCCCAGTTCATCACCTTCCTCACATCCTATGATCTACACCTTCATTCCATTTCAGCTACACAAGAAAGGTCAAATCCATGATCATCTCTTATAATCCATCACTTCCTGGATGCAGAAGTTTAAATTACTGTCTCTGACCACAGTCTTTCATCCTTCCTTTTCTCCTTCGGACTCCCTCTTCCTAAAGTGTTCCTTTGTCCTCAACACCAGCTTCAGTCATTCGACCCCTCGCCTCCCTCTGCTCTGTCCTCCCTGTCTTCCCATCATAATTTTGGCTCAGTAGCTAACCCTGACACTGCCTTCCATCCTTGCATTCCTTACTCATTTCTTCTGTCACATTTGCTTATGTTTTGCCAAACCACAAACTTGGGATATCCCTACCAGTTACCTGCCTTTTTCTATTCCTACTCACGGTACTTAATACTGCTGGAGAAAGGCACACAATTATGCTGACAAGATCATTTAAAATTCAGTTAGCTAATCTCAACTGGACCTTTACTGCTGCTCAAGAACATTTTTGTTCTCCTCTGTCTGACTAGTTAGATTTCATTTAGTCTAAGCTGTTGTCAAATTGAAATACTTTGTGTTTCCTGTAAACAAATTCCCATTTCCAGTCTCTGGGCCTTTGAACAGACTGTCTGCCACGACTGGAATGCTCTCCTCGGCTATCTCTCTTCTCCTAACCTTCTTTTCAGGCTCAGCTCAAAGTTGCCATCTCTTACTGAGGATTTCCCTGATTCCCATCCAATAGTCAATACTCTCCTCTCTATATATTACTTCAAAATAAGAACTGATAGTAGAGTTCCTGGGTCTAAAATTATAATCAGACTTGTGACTCTCATATAGGCGTTGCTCGCCATGATGTTTGCTTTAGTTTACAGATGCCCCAATAGAGTGCCTATTTCTCCATGTGTCCATCAATATTGGGTTTTATTTGGGGGGGGTCATTTTACTATTCTTTTGGGTAAAAGGTGACATTTTAAGATTTTCTTGATTAGCATTTCTTTGATTGTTAGGGAATGTGAGCATTTTTCATGTAGTAACAGTTGTACTTTAAATTATTCCTATCATTTGACCATTAGTTAGTTCATTGGAGTGTTTATTACTAAACATACACACACACTCACATATATGTACCAGTTTTTTTTAGGAATTATAAATAGCAGACTTTAATATAATTATTACAAATATTTTTCTCAGTGTTTCTCCTAGTTTGAGATATTGCTTTTTGTTGTGCAAAATCCTTTTGTTTTTGTATAATCAAACCCAATAATTTCTTTCTCCAGTGATTTCTTATATTTGTTTAATGAATAAAAGTACCCCTTCTCTCCATAAGAAAAGAGACTGGGCCTGTATTTTGTTAATATCGGGAGCTCCCAGATAAGGAAATTCTTTCTATCAGTTCAGGTTGGCATACACTCTGAAACATATTTTTGAAGTGATGCCTAGAGCACTGAGAAATTAAGTGACTTGCCCAGGATAACACAGAACAGAATGTGTCAGAAATGGGCCACGAGCCCATCCTTGATGGCTACTTTGATGGTTTCCTACCTTGATGGCTAGTTTTTTATCTGCTATGTCCTTTTACTTTTTTTCCCTTTCCACACTTGAGTCAAAAATATTATTCTTTTTTTCTGTTTTTTTTTGGGGGGGGGGTGGGAATACCTTTTTTCTAACATTTAGATTGTTGATCTAGTTAAAGCTGATTATGGAATATGATATAAGGTTTGGCTCCAAACTTATTTTTTGACATAGTTTTTCTAGTAGCTTTTATTGAACAGTGATTCCATTTTTCAATGTTAAGTAGGTAGATTTATTAATATTGGCCTCTGTGACTAGCTTTTTTAAAAAGTTTATTCCATTCCCTACTTTCTCTATTTCCTCCAAGATCAGACACTCTTTAAAATTAATATAGTGTATTTTGAAATCTAGTAGAGAAACCTTTGCCAATTTTCTTTTTCAATTTGTAATATTCTTGCCTTTTTTTATACTATTTTTGTATAACTTTAATTCTATGAAATAACCTGTTAGTATTTTCATTGGTATGGCATTCAATTGGCAAGTTAGTTTGGAAAGTATTAGTATTTTTTATTATGCTTCAAAATTATTTTAAGGTTTCTTTTTATTTATCTCTTATATGTCTTTGATAAACTAATGCCTAAACATTTGATTCACATTATATGATATTTGATACATATTACATATTTATTATATTATTAAATGGAGAATTTCTTTAGCAGCTTTTCTTGATTTTGGTGTTGGCACACACACACACACACACACACAAGCACAAACAAACATACACATTTGGTTTGAACCTGTGAGTTCACTGGTAGAACTATTAAGTAAACTCCCTTTCAACAGGAAGATCAGCAACTCTTCCATAACTTAAAGAGTTACATGGAGCACTGAGAAGTTAAATGATTTGCCCAGAGTCACAAAACCAGTATGTTTCAGAAATGAACCCAAGTCTCCCTGCACTATAACCACATTGGTCCAGGTTCTTCTCACCTCTCAGCCATACTAATGCAATAAGTTCTTAATTACTTTTCCTGTGTCCAGTCTCCTCTCTCTTCCCTCTATAATTCATCCCCTCCACAACTGTTAAAACCTTGTAAAGCACACTTGACCATGTCATTCCACTGTCAAGAAACTTTGTTAACTTCTGATTACCTTCAAGATGAAATAACAAACTCCCCTACTGGGCATTCAAAGCCCTTAGCAATATGACTCCAACCTATTTTTCCATGCTGGTTACAAATTATTCCCTTTTACAAATTCTAATGTGGACCCAAACTTGCCTACTTGCTATTCTCCATACATTATAGTCCACTTCTGCCATCTGTGTAACTGAACATATAACCATTGCTTTAAATGTCTGTGTCTTAAAGATTACAGACGTTGATGATGCCATTTGGGAGTGACAGTTGAGAAATGTCTTTCTGTGAAGCATCTTCCCCTATCCAGTCAGGGAGAAGATGTTTATCAATAGTCCATGAGGATCTAGGAAGAATTTGTACTATGTCTGTATTTCCCTATGGAATCAGGCAGAGAGTACATGTTTTTTTTCTCTTTTATCTATGAGGATAAATTGTGCAGAGAGATTATTAAAAATGTTAGTTTAAAAGAAGATGGAGACAGTTTTCCTGTCATTGCTAGAGAAAAGCTGAAGAAGACAGGGAAGAAAGATGAAGAGATCCTTTCTGAGGGAACTGTTTTCAACTTTGTCTTGCGAAGAGGATTTAAGAAAAAAGACTTTATTTAATGTCTTGAGAGAGAATGAATAGAGTAATGCTGAGTTTTCAGACAAGTGAAGAGGAATCAATTGCAATATTTTAAGAGTTTGAAGTGATTTTGGTGGTAATATTAGTTATAGGCAAAATGTTCCATCTGTATGTTATTATTCTCATTTATTAATAAATTAGATTTGTGTTAATATGCATATAAATACACATAAGTGAAAGTAATTAGTAATGGGAAACATATTGGTGGGGGCTCAGGAGTGACAGTGTTAGTTTTGTGGCCACCCGAAAGGGTTACCTCTAGAACCTCAGGTAGCAGCAGTCTCTCTGGGACACCATGACCTATGAGAGTTTGAACTGAAGGTGGGGAGTAGTGAGCCTAGATGGATTACACTGGCTTTAATCTCCTCCCTTCCCTATTTTGATCTCTTGATGAACCAGTTCAATTCAACACTAGAGGGGTCAAACACAAACACTGCCCACAACACTCCTGAGTGTGAACCGAACAAGATTAAAATGTAATTGGAAAAATTTTAACAAACAAAAATTCAATAAAACATACATAATGTTAATATATAGTTTTCTAAAGTCAAAAGGCATCATCAGGGATCCTTATGCATGGTTTAGTTTTCAGAAATCAGAAAATTTTATAAATCAGATCTTAATTGATTATTTTGTTGATTGCCTAGACTTAAGCAAGTGATGGAGAAAATAATACAGATTAAACTTATAAGTGTGTTGTGAACACTTTCTTTTTCAACAGATTCAGTTGTTAAAAACATTTATGAGTGCATTACTGGTTATATCTATCAACATTTGCCATATTAGAAATTAAAACAGATAAATTTTAAAAGTACTCATGTGCAAATTCATTAAAATAGCAATAATAATCCCATTACATGTGAATATACACATTTTTATGAAAACTATATTTTAAAAAATTAGTAAGATGAATGGAATTGTTTTACATATATTTTGGATTTCTCTTTAATATCTGACTTAATGAAAGCTAAATATCATATCTGCTAATGATGAGTGACCCCCAAAGCTCTGTCCCGGGCTTTCTACTCTTTTCCCTCTGTAGTGTTTTTTTTTTGGGCAATTTCATCAATTCCCATAGATTCAATTATTATCTCTATGCAGATGATTCTCAGATCTATATTTCTAGATCTAACATTTTCCCTAGTCTCACATCTGCAACTACTTGTTAGACATCTTGAACTGGAGGTCCTATGGCCATCTTAAACACTTTATGTCTCATACAGAATTGTTATCTTTTCCCCTCAAACCTACCCCTCTTTTGAAATGCACTATTACTCTCAAGGATACCACCATACTTCCAGTCACCCAAGCATGCAACCGAGGTGACATCCCTCACTCCTCTCTCATCCTCCAAATCCAATCTGTTTCTAAGTCTGTTCTATCCATTCACGCCACTGCCACCCTGGCACAGACCTTATCCCCTCATACCTGGACTACTGTGTGGATCTCCTGGCCTTCAGTCCATCCTCTACTCAGTTTTAAGTGATTATCCTAGGTGATTATCCTAAAACCAAGGTCTGCCTGTGTCACTGAAGCTCCAATGGTTTCCTGTCACCTCCAGGATCAAATATAAAACCCTCTGTTTGGCTTTTAAAGCCCTTCATCACCTTTATAGCTTTCCAGCCTTCTTACATTTTACTCCCCTCCATGGGGATCTGTGATCCAGTGATACTAGCCTTCCTCCTCTTCTTATGTATCACTCCTTCTTCTGACCCTGTGACTTCTCACATAGCTACCTCCTGGCTTCCTTCAACATTCAGCTCTAATCCTACTTTCTGTAAGTGCCTTCCTTCTGAATGGCTTATACATATCAGTGAATGGGAAGAGAGATCATTATGTGCCCGAAGGGTCAGGGTATCTTTTAGGTCCAGGCTTTTCCATCACATCTAGGTCAGGAGTTCTTAACCTTTTTTTGTGTACGTCATGAACATGTTTATAGGATGATATTTATGACCTACATTTATAATCAAAGGAATGCCAATTTCAGCTATAAATTTGTAAAAATGAAGATATAATTTTTCCCCCATCTAAGTTCACAGACCCAGTATTGGTGGACACCCAGTTAAAACTCCTCATCTAGACTGAATCATCTGATCATAAAATATCTGGAATAAGAATATGAACAAAAGTTATCTAAGGGTCACACCCTCTTTGTTGTTGTTCAGTCATTTCAGTTGGGTCCAATTCTGTGACCCCATTTAGGGTCTTCTTGTCAAAGATACTTTTCCATTTCCTTCTCCAGCTCATTTTTACAGATGAGGAGACTAAGCCACAGGGTTAAGTAACTTACCCAGGGTAACACAGTTATTAAGTGTCTGAGGCTAGATTTGAACTCAGGAAGATGAATCTTCCTGACTCCATTTCCTGTACTCTACGCACTGTGCCACCTAGCTGCCCCAATATTCTTTGGCACAAGAATATACAGTTTTGTGGAAATGGGGGAAAGAGTAAGAGTACTAAGTAAGATATGTGCTTTCTTGCTTCAAGTTATGGGAAAAGGAAAGTTTTAAAATGAAAGTGGCTAAGCTGTCACTCATATAATAGCATCAGTAGCAGAGTTCAGCTTCAAAATCACATCTTTGGCCTGTAAGTAAAGTACATTTTCCACTACGCTATGCTGCCATCATAGTGGCTAATTGGTACTTACTGAACAAGATCAAATTTGTGGGTCTCCTGAGCCTTCTGACTTGCCCTGTACTGTTTCAATATTGCTAGATCATCTTCAACAAATTAACATTATTTAAATTTTGATTTATAAAATAGTTAGCGGCTTTCTCTGAGTCCTTACTTTCCTTGCTCACCTTTCAACATTTGAAACTATAGAGATGTACCTTATACTCAAAATTCTCCCTTTCATCAATTTCTATGACATAATGCTAATTGTGATTTTTTTCCCCCTACTTCTTGGACTACTCTAGATTTGTTTCCTTCACTGTAATTGCTTCTTCTTGACATACCTAAGTAAAGCCATTTCCCAAGGTTGTCCTGCCTGCCCTTCGTTGGTCAACTATTTTTATATTCTCTTCTCTACCAAACTTGAACCTCAGAATCGCCTTTGACTCCCACATCCATTCATGGCTATTCCTACACCATCTTTCTTCTGTGCATTCTTTTCCCTTTCCCACTTCCATTTCCTTAATTCAATGTTTCTCCTCTGGATTATTTAATAGTCTTCTAATTAATTTCCTTGTTGTTCCCTCTCCAATCCATGACTAAATTGTTAAATTGAATATTTCACAAATATTTATAACAAAAATTTAATAGCTACTATGTGCAAGGCCTTGAATCCATCCCACACTTCAATTCTATAGATGTCTGTTACATGCAAGGGGCAACGTTATACTCCAGAGAGACAAAGAAAAAAAAGTAGTTCTTCTAATATAACTCAATATTGAATTTTTTAAAAAAATTGTTACATTTCCAAGCTTTATCTACAGCATAATAAATGTGCCTATTTTTCTATAAGTCATGCCAACAATGAACTTTATTTAACTATCTTTTCTAATTTAGTGGGTTTAAGGCATCATCTGACTTATTTTACATTTGATTATTACAGAGTTTGATCTTTTTTATGTAACCATAAATGATTTCAATTTATTTGGAACATTGTTTACTTCTTTTGATCATTTATTGAGGAGTAGATCCCAACACATAAATTAATTCAAAGTCCTCTGACATTAAGGACACTCTAAAATCTTACCTCAATTAACCTTTCTCCTACTATTCCCATTCACTTACTATACTATAGCCAAACTATACTATTTACCATTTCTGGAATATATCCTATATCTTGCTACCTTTGCTTATGCAGTTTTTTTCTCTTGGGGTATCCCTCTTCAAATCCTAACATCTTTGCTTCCTGAAATCTTACCTTGTTCTTCTTTGTATATTGGGATGTTTGTATTTTTTCAATTAAATTAAAAATTTTTAAATTACATTTTAAATGTTGAACAGTTTCCCTCCCTCCCTCACCCCCTTCTCCCCCCCTTACTAGAGAAGGCCACCATTTGACACTGATTTATAAATATATGTAAAACCATACTATGGGTACTTCTATTTATATTTGTTGATGATTATTAGATTCATAATAAAAAGAAATTCAATCCATACTTCAAATGCCACCTTCTGCATGAAGTTTTTCTCTTTCCCTAAACTCTTCAGCCATTAAGCAATCTCTTTCTTCTTTGAATGCTAGTTAACAATTGTTATCTCTTATTGTATTTAGGTTCATGGGATGCCAGGCTGAAAGTTGAAAGGATCTTTAGTAATCATACAGTCCAGAGGTTCTCAAAGTGTGGTACCTGGACCCCTGTGACTCCCCAAAACCCTTTTAAAGGCTCCATGAGGTCAAAACTAATTTCGTAGTAATACTAAAATATTTTAATTTCAAATACCACAAATACTACAGATATAATATAACCCATACAAACAAAAGCTCTTCAGGAGGTCATCAATAATATTTAAGAATGCAAAGGGGTCCTGAGACCAACAAATTTGAGAACCATGGATTCTTATCCAACTCCCTCATTTTATAGGTGAGCAAAATGGAGGCCCAGAGAGATGAGTTGACTTTTCCATGGTCATCACATTCTACTATGTCTTATCTTCTCTATTAGATTATAAACTTTTTTTTTTTGCCTTTTTGGTGAGGCAATCAGGGTTAAGTGATTTGCCCAGGGTCACACAGCTAGTAATGGTCATGTGTCTGAGGCCGGATTTGAACTCAGGTCCTCCTGACTCCAAGGCCAGAGCTCTATCCGCTGTGCCATATAGCTGCCCCTGGTTATAAACTTCTTAATGGACTTATATTTTACTCATATTTATTTATCCTATCTATAATCCTTCTTCGGAAGCAGTAAGCATCTTTCACTTCCCTGTTCTTGTATGGTATTACCTTCCTTGGTTTCCATGAAGGCAGCTAGGTGGTACAATGCATAGAATCTGGACCTGGAGACGTGATGATAGTTCAAATCCAGGCTCAGACACTTACTAGCTATGTAACTCTTGGCAAAACACTTGACCTCTGTCTGCCTTAGATTCATCGTTTGTAAAATGAAGATAATATAGCACCTATGACCAAATGAGATAATATGTATAAAAGCACTTAGCACAATGCCTGATATTAGACTCTTAATAAATACTTATTTCCTTCCTTCTTTTCCTTTCTTCTCTCTCCTAGCTCTTCTTGCTATCTCATTAATCTTTCTCAGTTTCTTTTACTGATCCACTCACTCTTTTAACTTAAGTATGAATGTTTCCCAAGACTCTATTCTAAGCCCTCTTCCTTTTTTCTGTCTGCACTGTTCATCTGAGTTCAATTATCACCTCTATGTGTCACCTCTATGTAGATGACTCTCAAATCTATATATCCAGTCTCAATTGGATTCTTTCTCCTGAAATTCAATTTTGAATCTCTAAATGCTTTCTGTATGCAGATACTACAAACTAAACATGTCCCAAACTGAACTTGTTATCTCCCTCCAAAAGCTGTTTCTGTTCCCAAATTACCTATTTCCATTTATCCTAACTCTATTCTTCAATTTACTCAGGTTTGAAATTTTATAGTGATAATTGACTCTTAGTCTTCATTTATTCTTCCCCCACATCCTATCAATGTCCAAGTCTTGTCAATTGTTCTTTTATAACATCTGTCACATTCATTCTTCCTCTCCATTCACACTGTCACCATTTTAATTCAGGTCCTCAATACTTCTCACCTGAACTATAGCGATAGTCTTCTAACTAGTCTTCCAGTCTATCTTTCACATAACTTTTTTGAGGATCAGTAAAAAAATATCTTTCTGATTGTCAGGTTTGACCATGGCACCCCAGCCCCCTCCCCCTGTCAAAAAAACAAACAAACCAACTATTTATTATGTTTAAGACAAAATATAAACTCTTTGGCCTGGCTTTTAAGGCCTTTCCCAACTTCTCTCTGGTATACCTTTCTGGCCTTATTTCATAATGGCCTCTTTTATATATTTTGCATGGCCAAATTAAACCACTAGCCATTTCTCACTTTGCAGTCCCCTGCCATCATCTGCTATAGACTTTTTTTTTAATTTCTCCCTGTTGAAATCATCCTGGAACTTCAAGATTCAGTTTGGGTCTTATTTCTTCCATGAAGCCTTTTCTGATCCACCAGATGAAAGCAACTACTCCCTCCTGAAATTTTCCTGAAGCACTTTGCCTGCATTTCTTCTGCCCCTAGAGGGCAAAGACTGTGCCTTTTTTCATTTTTATGCTTCTAGCATAATAGTATTTAATAATGCCATTGAATTTTTATTGAATTAATTGAATATGAGTCCAAATAAAATATAACCTATGCTCTGAAAATCAGAAAAAAAAGACAGATATAAACCCTGAAAAATAGGTAGTACTCATATTTGATATGTCACCTTTGGGGAAAACTGAATAACTAGCTATTCCTTTAATTAATAGATCCTCACATTTTACTTTGATGACATTATCATCACTTCTATTTACTTAACCCCTTTGTTAACATTTACTTAATTCATTTGTTGTTGAGACCACTTCAGATCTTGAATTTTAATCAAAACAATACTGACTATATGAGTCAAAGAAAAAAAAGAGTTCCCTTTTCATACTCAGTTCAGCTACCAAAATGGCTTTTCTTTCTTTCTTAAAAAAAAAAAAAAAACAACACACCTTAATTATAGCCTTGCTCTAAAGAAAAGGAAGGCAAGGTATGAGTTAGACAGCCATGACAGTTTAGAGTGAGGTCAGTTCAGCTGGGCTCAGGTAAGACTAGTTCACTGCTATAGTCTGAAGGTATTGACATGAGAACTAGGAAAAAAACTGCTTGTTCTGGGGGCAATAAGGAAAAATAGGATACTTTTTCACCGTGTGACCTCAATGTTTTTTTCAAAATTTAATTTAAAATTTTCTTGGCTCTAAGAGCATTGGGCATTCCCATATTCAAATATGTTACTAAAAGCATTCCAAAGCTAAATAAATTTACATGCTTTGGTAATTACCTGCTGTGTGGAATTGTCTCTACTACTACTCTCTTTGTCAGCTCAAATAAGCAAGGGCTGACTGAATTTAATGATACTCTGAGAATATCCCTATAAGGTATAGTGTTGGAAGGCATTTCCTATACAGTTCCTTGTATACTGTAGGTATTTAATCAATGTTTGGAGAATTAAATATATGAAGGATCTGAAACCCCACACCCCAAGTTAAATGATTCCTCTGAGGATATTACTTTGATAGAAAGACTTGGTTGGATTGAAGGCTGAATGGAGATTTAGAGTGACATTTGACAAAGAATTAGAGAATTTAGAGTGTATGTTGTTTTGTTGTTGTTGTTGAGTTATGTCTGAGCCCTTATGACTCCATTTGGGGTTTCTTGGCAAAGATACTGGAGTAGTTTGCCATTTTCTTCTCCAGCCCATTTTACAGATAAGAAAACTGAGACAAATAGGGTCTAGTAACTTGCCCAGGATTACACAGCTAGTAAGTGTCTGAGAACAGATTTGAACCCAGGAACAAGAGTCTTTCTGACTCCAGGCCTGCTACTCTATCCACTATGGCACCTAGCTGCCCTTTCAGAGTATATAAGGTACCTCAAAATTCATCTAGTCCAACTCCTACCCAAATCATGAGCATCTACGATGTCCCGTAGGAGTGATCATCAGTCTCCACTTAACTACCTCCATTGACACAGAATGTATTGTTCCATGATGGGGAGGGGACAATTTTATTTTGTAAACAATTCTGTTAGGAAGTTTTTCCTCTTGTTGAATTGAAATATGCTTCCTTTGTAATTTTTACCTGCTAGATCTTTTCTGAACTCTGGATCAAAATAGAACTGTGTGATGCATTGGAGAGAACTTTGGATTTGGAGTTAGAGTGCCTGGGATTGAATCCTAGCTCTGCCATTTACTAGTTGTGTGACCTTGGACAAGTCGCTTAACTCTTCTCTGGAACTCAGTTTCCTTATGCAGAAAATGAAAGGGTTGGAAAAAATGACTTCCCCAATCCCTTCTAGATCTGGCTCTCTGTTTTTAAATCTGATTCCTAGTAGAAAGAGAATAAACGTTTATGTATATGTAAGGCACTGTGATAAGCATTTAAAAATATTATCTCATTTGAATCTCACAACTCTCCAAGGTAGGTGCTATTATTATCCAAGTGACTTATTGTCTGAGACTTCATTTAAACTCAGATCTTCCTAACTCTAGGTTCAGTGTTCCATTCAAGTAGTTCCTGACATCTAAACGTACAAGATATGTGCAAGTGACAACCAATCTGCTGAATTAAATTATGAAATATCATAGATTGTATTACACATTTGGGTATCTGGAAGGTAATTGTAGGTATAAAGAAATACCTCCTTCTCTAGATTGTGCTGTTTCTTTGATATTAATGTCTTTCGCTGGACATCAACTAAAAGTAGGGTTTAGAAATTCTTACACGCAGCTCAGAAGTATCCATCCAAGTTGATGATGGGCAGTAGAGTAAAAGGGATAGTGAGAGAAAACAACAAAACTGTTAGAGAAACAATCAGGATTCAGAATGATTTGATCTGCCTCAAAGGTGGATCACTGAACAGTCAAAAAGGTATACTTTATCAGCTGACAATGGAGGTCAGTTAAGAGCTACCCCTGAGAGTGAAGACCATGGCGGCATCAAGGCCCTAGGCAATAGCAGCTTACTAACAAAGTGTTGAATAGAATTTGAGGGAGGATAGAACTGTTTTGTTATATCAGGTGGCTTCCAAAAAAGGCAATTTGGACCCAAAACTGAATAATTATACATAATAGCTAAAAGAAAGACAAAATGTTTTTGAAAGCTAGGGTTAAAAGCGAATTTCTCTGGAGAGGAAATTGTTATAAAAGTCTGTGCATTGAGTTGTGATGGATTAAATAATGAAACTATACCTATCAATCACCTATCTACCTGTACGTGATTTTTCCCTGGACATCTCCTTACATAACAGGGAAATCACTTCTGCTATTTTTTCCTGTTCATCTTTTCAGACTGAACACTGTGTCAGACTGGTGTCAGAAGACTTGAATTCTATGCCCAGCACTTACATTAATTTTCTATGTGACTGTGTAAACTATACCTAACATCTCTAGGTCTTAGTTTGCTCTTAAAAAAATAAATAAAGGGCATTTGGCCTAGAATATCTCTGAGGTTTCTTCTAGTTCTAAAATTCTATGAGAGTGTTTCTTGAACAACCACTATTGTGAAGATAGGATATGAGATACAAGTAGAAGAAAAAGTTATAGGGATCAACCTTTAGAGGACACACCTTCAGGAAAGGGTGGCTGAAAATTGCTCACAGGAAAAAAAAAACAAACAGGGAGCCTTTGATTTGGTAGGGAACCGGATCCATTTTTTCCACATAACATCATAGGATTATTACTGTGACAAAATAAATCTGTTTGCTTACTTATAGCCTACATCAGGGGTTCTTAACATGGGGACTGTGCAATTGTTTTTATAAACATTTTGATAACTATATTTCAGTACGACTGGTTTCCTTTGTAGTTCTATGTATTTTATGCATTTAAAACATTATTCTGACAAGGGGTCCACAGGTGTCACTAGACTGCCAAAGGCATCCATGACCCAGAAAAAGTTAAGAATCTTTGACTTAGATAAATTCAGTTTAATTATTAGTAATAAAAACCTATTGTGTGCAAGGCACTGGTGTAGGTGCAGGAGACTGAAAGAGAAAAGCAAAAAATTGTCTCTGCCTTCAAGAAGTTTAAATTCTACTGAGAAAGGGTCATTTTAAAGGACTCAGTATAATTGATTGTTTTTGTGTTGTACATTAGTAGAGATTTTGTGAGCTTGTACCACATCTTGGTAGGGGATCATATTTGTGAGAAATCAATTTAAAACTCCTTTTTTTGGGGGGGTGAAGGCAACTGGGGTTAAGTGACTTGTGCAGGGTCACACAGCTAGTAAGTGTCTGAGGCTACAACTGCTTTTTGTATACCTACCAGGGTATTTGCATTGCACTCTGGGGCATGTGGGGTGTGTGTGTGTGTGTGTGTGTGTGTGTGTGTGTGTGTATGAGCACTAATGACACACAAAATGGTACATTGTGCCATTTTGAGAAATAAATTTAAATATTAAAACTAATTAAAATATTTGAGATCATCTATACGATAGGAGCGCTCTATAATTGTATTTGCTGAAAATGCAACTGTCAGAAAAATTAGTTGGATAATATAATAAATAGCTCTTTTCATAACTTAAACCTAAAATTAAAAGCAAAAATGTTAAACATGAAGAAATTTGAACTGAAGTGTGAGAAAGAGGGGAAACAACATCCAAATTTGTCTTTTAGCATAAGGAGAGTTTAAGTGTGTAATAGGATATACAAAGTTTGACAACTAGCTGCACAGTACACCCCAAGGCCATAACAGGAAAAATGCTGAAAACTAGAAGACAGCCATTAAGAAGAACTTCCTTACAGTAAAAGCTGTTAAATGCTATAAATGAATTTGCCTAAGGAGGTTGTAGAATTTCCTTCTCTGGAGGGTTTTAAAGAAGAATCTAGATTTTCATTTCTCTAGGATGGTTAAGGTTCAGCTTTTCAGAGGAAACTGACTAGGTAATTGCTCAATCATTCTATAGTCCTTTAAACTGCACTCAATAAATTCAATAACTATCCATAAATACAGCGTTTTAAAATAAAATGGATATCTCTGAGATTCTTAGATGCAAAATTCAGTGAAAGTTTCATTGATCAGGTAAGGTTTTTAAAAAGTTCCTTTTTAAATAGTAAAAGGGATAGGGATTGGATCTCTGATTTGATTATTATAGGGAATTCCTAGATAAAGAACACCTTGTCTTAATGCTCATCAGTACTCTCTGCAATTTCGTTTTAGAAAGCTGCCTAGAGGACTGAGAAGTTAAGTGACTTGCCTAGGGTCATACAGCAATTATGGGGCAGAGGCAAGACTTCACTCCAATATTTCTTACTCTATCCATGACTTCAGCAAAGATAATTTCATCTGTGATTAGATACAATGCTGGTGATATGCAGTCCACAGGAAAGATTCTGTGAGGAAATGCTGTCTATTTCCCCTCCTGCATTGGAACAAGGCAGAACATAGTTTTATAAACCTTGATCAGAATGACACTGGCAGTAGGCAAGAAGAGGACTTCACTTAAAAAAATAGTTACTTTCTGCTAAAGTAAAGAGCTTTTCATCTGACTAGTGTGAGCAAGTAAGTCTCATAAATGCAAACATTATTCACAGCAATTTTTCACATAATACTCCAGGTGCCAAGTCATAAATGCCTTCACATCTCCTCTAATTTCTTGAGCTTTCTTTTTTGACACTAGATTAGTAGGCTCAGTGACTTTTAATGGGTCTTCATTTCTCATATTCTTCCCATGTAATGACACAGTTGTAAATGGGGGAAAAATCTTGGAGGTCAATACAAATCTTTCTAAATATATAATATATTAAGAATTCCCAGTCACAACACAACTTTGAATGCAGGATTTGGTGCGGAAAGAAGCTCAGATACCACCTAGTCTAAATGCCTTATTTATAAATGTCAAAACTGAAGCACACAAAGGTTAAAAAACTCATACCGGGTCTCATGTTTTAAGTAGAGGATCCAAGATTTGAACTTAGGTCTTCTGATTATAAATCTACAGGTATTTCTACTATACCACACTTTACATTGGTAGAATATTTCTAAAAGAGGGGTTATTAACTTTTTTATTGTGCCCCTTGAGCAATCTGGTGAAGTTTAGTGATCCATTCTCAAAATAATGTTTTTAAATTTATAAAACAAAATACATAGGATTACAAAGGAAACCAATTATATTGAAACATAGTTATCAATATTTATATATATGTATATATATTTTAAAAAAACATGTTCACAAATCCTAGGTTAAGAACCCCTGATATAAATAATATGTCCTGGTTACACATTGTATAGTATTGTACAGCACCCCTTCTTTCCCTAGATATGTGCTATGTTAGTGTGTGAAATATAAGTGTGGACACTTGCAAATGCTAATTGGCTGACAGGGAACAATAATAATGGAACAGCTAACCCAGGATAATGGAGTAATATTGCTGAAAGATAGGACAGACAGCTAGCAATGAAAGAAAGATAAGTAGAGGGGAAAAAAGGTCAAGGGAAGTCTGTAAATGAACAGGGTATTGAGTTAATAAATAATAGAAGCTGAAGAGCATTGTTTGGAGAAGTTGCTTGGATGTCTAGGAAGATAGATTAATTCAAGGCATTTCTTTTGTTGTTGTTGTTTTAATGTTACTTTGTTTTTTCAGTTAACAAACACATATTTTCTCTCACTCCTGACTGCTCACCCATAAAAAAAAGAAAGCGATTTAAAAGAAAAAAGAAAAACGAAAGGACATTTCAGGGTATCTGAGAGATGCCTAGAAAAGAAACTTCTGCCTAAAGCCAGATATTCTCCTCAGTACTATTTCCTCAGGAAACCAAGAGAATGAGGAAAGTAGCCTAACTTTTTTTCCCCCTTTTCATCTAAACCTCTGATTTAATTGCTCCAGGGAGGAAACTCCTTTCAACAATGCAAATCAGTAAGTGCTCTGCAAGCCAGAGTTTCTTGGGGGCTTTGAAGGAGGTTCAGTAACTTACTCCAGCTCATGGTTAGTATATTTAGAGGCAGGCTTTGCAATCAGATTGTCATCACTTAGATATTTGGCCTCTAGCCACTAAACCATTCTGTAAGCCAGAACTAAGTTAAGGGAGGATAAGGCAAAGAATCCAACAGGATGCTGATGGTGGGATCTCTACTGTCTTTTCTGCTTAATCTTACTTTCTTGGCTGAATGAATGGCTCTAAAATTTGCAGTCTTTTCATCTAAGTTAGTTTCCCTCACTCATCTCTCCCTTTTGCAATATGTTTCCCACACAACTACCCAAGTGATATTTGTAAAGCACAGGCTTTACGTTACTATGTTACTGCTCTGCTCTAGAAACTCCAATACCTCTCTATTGTCTTTAGAATAAAAATGCAAACTCCTCTGTTTGACATTTAAAGCCTTAACATTCTGCCTCCAGCTTATCTTTCCAGGCCAATAAAACATTAATCCCTTTCATATCCGCTACATTACAGCCAAAATGGCCCGATTTTTGGTCTTTTATGACATTATGCCTGAATTACATTCTTTTCTCACCTCTGATTTTTAGAATCCCTTGTTTTCTTCAAAGCTCAAGTACTGCAACTTTCACAAGTCCTTTCCAGCTGCTTTCTTCACAAATTTATTTTGTATCTCCTTGGGTAAGAGGGCATATACAGAAGGCTTTGCCTACTTTGAGCTAGTCATGCGTGCTGGCTCAGCCCTTGAGTGCTTTGGCGATGGCTCTTCCTGAATGGCTCTTTCTGGATGGCTTTGTGTGGTTTAGACAGATTATAAAGAGGGAAGAAAAGAGGACTAAGGACAGAGCCTTAGAGGACCCCACAATTAGTGAGTATGACACACATGATGTCACAGCAAAAGGAACTGAGAAGAAGCAGTTAGACAGATAGGAGAACCAAGAGAAAGAAGTCCCAAAAACCCAGAGAAAAGAGACACTCTAGGAAGAGAAGGTGATTTACAGTGTGACAAATGCTGAAGAGGTGTCAAGAAATATGAAGACTGAGAAAGAGGAGGATCCAGGTCTCAGTGAATGCCAGAAGGTGGAAGGAGTGAGAAAGAAAGTGGTGTAAGATGAATTTGCTAATTTTGGAGCAGGTATTCTAGAGAGCACAGTGGAAGGGAAGACAGATTTGTAGTAGCAGAATAGGATTGAGGCGGATAAGAATGAGGGAGCAGATAGTTGGGGCTGAGTGAAAGGTTTGTTTTTTCAGCATCCAGGAGTTCAGTATCACAGGGATGGGGAGGGTGAGAGTGGGTAGGAGTACAATAATCCCTGAAGCATGAGTTCAGGAAGATTCCTGAGATCCAATGATGAAGGCATTTTATTAGCAGGTTCAAGACTGATCCTTGAGGTTTTGGCACAGCCCTCAACTGCCCTACCTGTCTGTCCTAGAGGCATCAGAAAACATGTCTTGTAGAAAATATGAATAGGAGGTGATTTGTTTCCGGCCAGATGGTTGTTGTCTCCCAGGGTCTGAGTTGGGGCAAGCTAACTTGCCTTTTGGTTCTCTAGGCCTCCAGAAGCCTAGTGAGGAGGTGAGACATGGTATGGTCAGTCTGGAAGTCTAGTATTTGTTGACTGGCCTTTTAAATCCCCTTATTGGCCAATAAGCAAGAATAGCCTCAAGATACCTTTAAAAAGGAGTGATTCCTCCTACCTCTTCAATCTTTCAATCCTCTAGGTAGTGAATCATGCAACTAGCCTCTTTGGCCCACTAGATCTATGGGCTCGTTGGTCACTACATCAGCCCATGCTTCACCTTCATATCCTATCCATCCATCTTGGCCCAAACCGTCGTCCCATTTTGCTTCCACAAATGCTTGTTAGTTTGTGCATTAATTCATTTAATCATCCATCACTTATCATATCAGTTGGCAAATCTTATCCTTTCTGCGTTCATATCTCTTGTGTCTATCCTCTTCTCTCCACTTACATAGCCCCTACCCTTTTCATATCTTTATCGCTTCTTGCCTGGACTTTTGCCACAGCTTTCTTAACTGGTTTCCCTTATTCCAGTTTTCCCTATTCCAATCTATCCTCCACACAGCCGCCAAAGAGGTTTTATCAGGTCTGATCAAGTCTTTTCTTGACTCAGTAAACTCTAGTGACTTCCTATTTCCTTTACAATAAATATATAGTCATCTGTTTGACATTTAAAGCACTTCATAACCTGAGCCCAACCTCTATTGCTAACCTTATTTCATGTCACCTTCACATACTCTATAGTCCATCCAAATTTGCATTCTTGCTATTTCTCATATATATTGTTTTCTTATACATTCATACATGACACTCCATCTACCATCTCCATATCTTTGCATTGCCTCTCCCTTATGCCTGGAATGCACTCCTTCTTCATCTCTGCCTCTTAGCATCTACTGTGTCTTTTACAAAAAAACCTACATTGTATTTTTTTGTATATACCTTGTAAATTCATCTATATTCCCACCCCCTGCTCTGTGATCTCCCCTAGAACATAAGATCCTTGAGAGAAGGGACTTCTGTTTTTGTGTCCTGATCACCTAGCAGACATGTAATAAATGCCTGTTTTTCAATTGATTTGCATCTTCCTATATTTAGAATTTAAGCTCCTTGCTTGAAGTCAGGGACTATCTCATTTTGGAATTTCTATCCCCAATATCTACACTCAATAGTGCCTGGAACATCCTAAGTATTTAATAAAGGTATAGTATCATGGAACAAGCTCTGGGTTTAGTTAGGACTTGGGTTCAAATTCTGCTTCTGTGTGATAAGTCACTTAGTCTCTTTGGCTCCCGGTTTTCTCATCTGTAAAATGAAGGGACTGGATTAGATGACTTTTGAGATCACTTTTGGCTCTAAAACTATGATCCTATGATTGATTGATTGATTGATTTGAAAGCAAAATCATATTTAAGTTGAAGGAATACTAGTGGGAAAGTTTGTTTTAATAGCCAGTTATCAAATGAATGACTTTCTAATAATACCTACCACTTACATAGCACTTTCAGATTTACAAAGGGCTGTCATTTTATGTTTACAACAACTGGTGGGGGGTGCTATTATTATCTCATTTTACAGATGAAGACATAGAGGTAGACATAGGCTAAGTGACTCGCCGACGGTCACATAACTAGTAAATGTCTGAAGTGGGATTTAACCCAGGTTTCCTGACCCTAGGGCCAGTACTCCACCCACCATGCCACCTAGTTGCTGTCCTCACATAGGCTATATTGTATATATTGTTAGTTAATTGACTTTTGGTAATGTCACTTTCTTTTTCTTTCCCATTGATTGATTTCATTCATAAAAATGGGGTGTATGCTCCCACTAATGCATGTAGTATCCATCACTGAGAGCATGCACAAAGAACTATCATTTTCTAAGAATCATGGCGGCTAGACAACTAAGAGGCAGGATCTCTTATAGTAAAGTGGTAACTACTTGATAATGTCAAGCATAAAACCAGGCTAATAATCTAAAAACAGGCAATGATTATTTAAGTCCAGGTATTGCCTGTGGGTGTCCTGGGAATCATGAATTATAATATTCATAGCTGACATTTATATATGGCTTTAAGGTTTACATAGTGCTTTATGTACATCATTGCATTTGAACTTACAATAACACTATGAGGCAGGTCCCAAGAGTACCTCTATTACCCTAATTTTATAAATGAGAAAACTGAGGCTCAGAAGTGAAGTGACTTGTTTATGCTCACAGAATTAATAAGTGTCAGAAAAGGGATTTGACTTCATGTCTACTTGATGTCAAGTCTTGCTGTCTTCCAATTGTACCATATTCCCAGGAGGACAAATTAGGGTTTATAGTTCCTAAGGCTGGGAGGGAAGGGAAGGGAAGAAAATAACCCTTTTCTGGGTTACACAGGCATCACAAGAATATTATTTGTCCATCTGTTAACCAGGGGTGCTCTGTGGACCAGCATAACTCATCTCAGTCAGTCAACAAACATTTATCAAGTGCCTACTATGTGCCAGGTTCTGTGCTACATGCTGGAGATCCAAAAAAGACCATAGTTCCTGACCACAAGGAGCTCACAATCTAACGGAGGAGACAACAAGCAAACAAATATGTACAAAAAAGCTATCTATAGGATCAGAAATAATCTAAAGAGGAAAGACACTAGAATTAAGAGGGGTTAGACTTCCTGTAGAAGATGAGATTTTAGTAGGGATTTTGAAGGAAGTCAGAGAAATAAGAGAAGAGGAGGGAGAGCATTCCAAGCACGGGGGACAGCCAGAGAATATGCCAGGCTCTGAGAGATGGAGCGTCTTGTTCTTGGGTCAGCTTGGAGGCTAATGTTACCAGATGGAAGAGTAGACTATGCGAAGTTGGGGAGTAAATTATATGAAGGCGGTAAGAGGAGTGGGTGGTCAAAAAGTTTGTTGAATGCCAAACACAGCATTTTATATTTGATCCTGGAGGTGATAGGGAGCCACTGGGGAGGGAGAGAGACAGAGACAGAGAGAGACAGAGAGAGAGAGAGAGAGAGAGAAAGAGATGGTCAGTTGGACCTGCTTTAGGAAAATCACTTTTACGTCTGAACAGACATTTGACATTAGGCTGTATAATTAGAAAACTGCTGGTCCATGACAGTGTGGCTCAATCAAAATACAGATTCATAAATTATAGGGCTCAACTGACATAGGATACCATCCCTAAATGAAAGCTATGTCATTTGCTCCACTACATTTTATTTGTATTAGCTAGTTTAGGCATGCCTTTAGACACCTGAATGGAATGAGCAGTTTCTGGCTCTTACATGTAATGGGGATGACTCTATGATTCATTTGAAAAATAAGGGACACACACTATTCTGTATTCAAGCTAGGGTCAACCTAGGCTTTAGGTTTTGACATTTTAATAAAATGATTTAAAAGTAAAATTGTATGTGAATTTCATAGTTATCTACTACTGGTAGCTAGTAGATAGTATGGTTTTATTTTTATTATATACTGAGAAAACAAATGTAGTTTTGATGTTCTTGAAGTTTTTAAAGATTTTAGGATAACATATTTTTAAATAAGGCAGCAAAGAATAATAGCTAGAGGATCAGCAAACTTGGATGCTTTTTCAAGATCTATCATAGTCTCACTTTGTGAGGCTGCAGTATCATGAGCTTGCTTTGATTTTTTTTTTCATTTGTAAATGGGGATAATACCTCACCCACATTCATTACATGACTCTTTTGGTGGCCCAGTAAAATATGAGCTTAGTGGAGGACCTATATAAAAATAAGCTATATAATTACTAAGAATATAAAAACTCTCCCCCTGAATGAAATGTAAAATCCATCAATGTGTATAACAATGCTTTAGAATAAATGGAATATTTTACTTCATGCAAACTCCTTTATACCAAGATAGAAATCATCATAGAAAACCGTATTGGTGAGAAGTGGGTTGGCAATGAGAAAACACTGCTCAGCAGGTTAGACATGTACAGCTGTACAGATCATGAAATTTAGCTTTTGTACTTGGAAAAACACAAATCTGGGGAGCAGAAGAACCACGTGGCTGTTTAAACACCCCCACCCCTAAAAAAACCCAATACATAGACTATGCAGTACACCTACAGTAAGACATATAAATATCTACTATGCATGTTTTGGCAGGCTATGCCCCTGATGATTTTTTTTCTTTTTTTAGAAAACAAAACACAACAAAAACACCTCCTGTTGCCCTGAATGCTAATGATGGAAGACTGTTGCTATGGTGATGCTAATTTCAACGCTGTTGCCTGTGGACTTCACATGAACTCCCTGTTTTAACTTCTGCAAATGTCATTTACAAAATGAAAACCCATTAATGACTAGCGAGGGCACAGTGTTCCACTAATTAGAATAATAAGGAATGCTGATGCACAAAGTACAGGTTTGTGAATCGCTATAGAGCCCAAACTGTCAAAATTAATGACCATGCATGAGGATTTGGTTCTTTTTTTAATTTTTTTGAAGGAAGCTTTTGAATAGAACAGTTGTAGTTTGACTTGAAAGAGATTTTAAAAACTCAATCTGTTTTTTTGAAGGTGAAAAAGAACATACATCTCTTGAGTGGAGCGCCTAAGAAACAATTGTGAAAAGCATGGCAAAGGTCAAAACCAGGGGTGAAACATTATTTAGCTAAAGAAGAATTACAGTGATGGTGAAATATGTTTCACTTTTACCAAATAAGTACACAATGCTTCTACCAAAGGGGAAATTTAAAATATTTAGAAAGAAAACAGGAAAATAGTGCTGTATTAGTAGCCTTATCTTGACTATAATTTTAATTAATTACACAATTGATCACAGCAGCCATTTAAAATGAGTGGAAATTATAAAACAATGAAATATTATGTACTATCCTAAGGCAAAAGGCTGACTTTGTGTTGTTTTTTTTAATCAGTAAAATTTATGATTTAAAACACATAGAGTGTGAACTTTTGAGAATATTTTCAAGCTGTTGGCTGCCAAAAATTAGCTTGGAGGAATTTTATTTTCAATGTTCTAAAATCCAATTTTCAGTCAACCCCTGGCCAGTGAGTTCATTTATATCACTGGTTGCAGCCAAACAAACATAGGTCTGTTTTCACTAGATTAGTTGTAACAGGCATCTTTTTTGTTTGTTTGTTTTTCTCCTTGAAATTATCAACTATTATTCCTGAAACACATAATGAAGAAGTCTGGTGCATCACTGTGGCAACTCTTAAGAGAGCCCCAAAGCATGGAGATGGGGGTGGGAGGAGGGGAAGGGTGGACAGAAAATCCAGGTGAAAGGTTATGAAAGGACTGAGAAATCCTGAACGTGCAAAAAGGCTGCCTTCCTCATAGCCTTGGGCCAGAGGAATAACACACAAAAAAGTATTTTCATCTCTGATATCTGCTTTCCAGAGGGCAAAGTAGTCATTTAGGTAGTCTTTTTTTTTTTTTTTAAACAGGTTATCTGGGTTTCATTACTCTCGACTCTCTCCCAACACCAACTGCACAATAAAGGAGTGACCCAAAACAATGGTATTTGCCTGAGGGCTCACACTTCTTAAGAGCTGGGTTGGATCTAGTAGCTTGCCTTGTTTAATTTGAATAATTCTTCCAAAGTGATAAAGCAGGTCTCTAAGCAATAATTGGGCTTATTGGATGGCGTGCCAGGCCTGAAGTGAGGAAGACATCTTTCTGAATTCAGATCTGGCCTTCACTTACTAGTGACCCTGGGCAAATCACTTTTAACCTTGTTTGGTTCAGTTTCCTCTTTTTAATGAACTGGAGAAGGAAATAGCAAACCACTGTAGTTATCTTTGCCAAGAAAACTTCAAGAGGGATCATGAAGAATCAGGCATGATTGAAAAAATGACTATCCGTCCCCCACAAAAAAAGCTATTAGTTGGACCCCCTGAATAAGAAATGGAGTAGGGGGAGAAGGGTGGAGGGAGAGGAGAGACCATTAGGAGAGGGAGTGAAGGACTTTATATATATGGAGTGGAATGGGGTTCGGTAGTTGGGAAGAAAATTATTATCTGTAGCCTAGGGGCCTGGTTGAGAATCCCAGCTATTCACCACTTGGATAATCTTGCCTAAATCCGATGGTTCAGCTCTCTAAACCTAAAGTTGCTTTTCTATTAAATGATCTCTAAAGTCTCAGGACTCAATTAAAAGGAAACATAGTAGCTGAAGGAGCCCAGGGCTAAGTGTCTATGAAAATAAATGGTGGCAAAGCTTCAGGCATAGAAGATAATGCTGTTGGGAACAAGTGTGTCTCCTGCCAGGTCAGAAGAACTCTTTAGGATTTTGTCTTTTTGCCTTATTTGGTGGGGATACTATTGAACAACAGAGACGTGTTAAGTTTTTCCTCATTTGACTTAAAAACTGTAAAATGTCAGGTTCAAACCATCTGGGGGCAGCAGAGAACAATACATAAAACCACTTTGGGGGAGCAGGGGGCACGGCAGTCATTAGGGCAAAAGCTATAGGACATCAGGTGTCAACAAAATAGAGAGCTGGAAAACCCTAAGCCAGATAAACATTCATATTTGTGACTTGTACAATGCAAAGAGCACTGAACCTGGAGTCACAAGACGAGATAGAATCTACTCTGTGACCCTGGTGAAGTTGCTTAGCTTCTCTGGGCCTCAATTTCCTCATCTGTAAAATTAGGCTGGTTGATTAGATTACCTGTAAGGCTCCTCTAGCTCAGTGACATTATAATCAATCGATAGGGTTCAAATTTTCTTTTATTTTCCATGAAGTTTCTTTCTGTAATATTATTCTTGCAAGTGGGGGAAGCTTGGTCTTAGTAATGTTGAGTGTTACCATGAAGAGATTTCCTAGTTTGATGAGTGTGAGGTGGTACCTCAAAGTTATTTTAATTTGCATTTCTTTATTAGTGAACTTTTTTGTTGTTATTATTAACATTTTGTGTTTACTCTTTTGAAACTGTTCATATTTTTAAATTATTCATCTATTGTGGATTGGGAGTTGCCCCTGTGACTTTTTTTTTACCTGTCCCGCATATATTTTAGTGGTATTGACATGCCATATGGGACAAAAGAAGTGTTTTGATCATTTATGCCCTGAAATGAATTAATATAAATGTAAATAGTTACTACTAGAAGAATAATTGTATTGACATTTAATGTTGTTTCTAATTTTTTTTTTTAAAAATCAGACTTTTCCTTAGGTGTCTCCTGCAAAAATATAAAACTACATACATACACACACACATATATATATACATATATAGTAAAAAGTATGAAAGTATAAAAATCCAGAGAAAAAAGAAAATTTTGGGCTCTTCATGCTGTGGAAATGTTTGATATGAGGTATATACATGTAAGTTTTTTTTTTTCAAAGTATTGATCGACAAAAGAATTGGCTCAGAATAGTCTTCCATTTTTCGTTAAAATTTTGCTTGTTCATTACCTAATTTTACCTAGGCTTTGATTACTTTCCCTCACGTCTTGAGCCAGCACTAATTTTGCTTGGCTGATTTAAACATAAGGAAGAGCCTTTGCCATCCCTTTCTCTCCACCTAATGGCTAGTTTTATAATGATTTTCTATCCTCATTTTTTCCCTAAAGGTAACAGAATAAAAGGGAATGAAAATTAAAAATTTTACTCAGCATCCAAGCTTACATTTACACAAAATCCATTTCAGAAATTGGTAGATAAGATTTTAGAGTACTTTGCCAGTCCTTTGGGCTTCAAATTGGAACTTCTTCCTCAGTGTCTATGTACCTTCTCTTCTACCACTCATTATTCCAGAAGGCCAACGGGGGCCCCAAACTTTATCTAATTATAGCTCCTCCAATCCAGCAGTAATAGAATATAATAATAATAGTTAACACAAAAATTTGCAAAGTGCTATATAAATGTCTCATTGGATCTTTACAACAACCTTGTAAAGAAGGTGCTATTACGGGGGCAGCTAGGTGGCACAGTAGATAGAGCACCAGCCCTGGACTCAGGAGGACCTGAGTTCAAATCCAGCCTCAGACACATAATACTTCCTAGCTGTGTGACTCTGGGCAAGTCACATAATCCCAATTGCCTTACCAAAAAAGAAGGTGCTATTATTTTGGGAAACTAAAGGTGAGAGTGGTTAAGTAAGTCACCCAGGGTCACACAAATAGTAAGTGTTTGTGGCTGAATTCAAATCCAGATCTTCCTGACTCTTAGTTCAACAATCTTTCTACTGAACCACTTTGCTAGCAGTTTTGATCTCACAGTTACCAGCGGTATGAAAGGCAGCAACTATTCCTGATGCCTATGGTATACATTCAGTGCCTTACCTTCCTCATAATCCATACTCCTCAACTCCATTCAATGTTTTCCATACTTACGTTTTTACTGAAATTGTTATCAAATTACTATCAAAGGCATCTTAACATGATTTATGTTTTTATGTAATCATTTCCCTTTCATTCTTCTATCTCCACATCCTTCCTTTATTGTTATGAAGAAGAAAAAGTCAAGCAAAACCGACTAATAGAATGACTATATTTGTCCAAAACCAGATCTTTTAAAATGTGTGGATAATATGATGGTTTATTTAGAAAACCCAAGTGAACCAATAAAAAATTGAAATAATAAACATATTCAACAAAATAGCAGCATAAGGTAAAGTGACAAAAATTATCATCGGTAAGTTCTTTTTTTGTTTGTTTGTTTTTTTAGGCAATTGGGGTTAAGTGACTTGCCCAGGGTCACACAGCTAGTAAGTGACAAGTGTTTGGTCTGAGGCTGGATTTGAACTCAGGGTCCTCCTGACTTCAGGGCTGGTGCTCTATCCACTGTGCCACCTAGCTGCCCCAGTTTTTTTTTTTTTTTAATGTTGGTTTCTACTTTCTAATCCAGTCTGCTATTATCTTCCATTTTATGGTTGAATCTATCCCATTTATATTCATGGTTATGATTGTTAATTGTCTTTCTCTCCATCATGTCCTCTTATTCTTTATGATGTGAACAACTCTCAGACTGATGCAAAGCACCAGCCTAAGGTGACAAAAGTTCTCTTTTGTGAAACTTTTCTATAGTAGAAAATGTTTTTTGCTGAAGAGAGCAAATATTTAACCACAGAAAGAGCATAACAGGTTTGCACAAAACTACCCTGCCTGTTTCCAACTGCTCCCGTGTTTTAAGTCAGTGCTTGGGAATTTGGAGGATGATGAAGCCCTAGGTCTTATTCCTTTCCCACCCCCACCCCCCATTCTACCATGTATGAGTCAGCACTTAAGGGCTTGGGAATTGTGGGGATGACTACAGCAATCTACTTATTAGTCACTTAGCAGGAAGAGCCAATAATTTTTTAAGAGGTCTTGACTTTCCCTTACTAGTCCCTTTTCTTTTCTTTTCTTTTCTTTTCTTTTCTTTTCTTTTCTTTTCTTTTCTTTTCTTTTCTTTTCTTTTCTTTTTTCTTTTTTTTTCTAACTGAAGATTGTGCCAGGACTGTTTGAGTCTAATCTGCCAGGAGTGCTTAGTAGGGGAGCCTTTCTGTCACCCTGGCAAAAATGAAGATTATTCCCACATAGCAGCTAAAGCAAGCTCTTCTTGAGGCTCTTGGCTGCCTTTTCTGCTTTATATTTCTTTCCCTGATGACAGCAGTCTATCCCGAGATGGTCGTGTCTAGGCTCAGAAGTAACCCTATGAGTTACATACTGAGACATACTGAGTCTTCAGTCAACGCTGGTTGTACTCAGGATAAGTCCCTGGCAACTGTTCTACTGTTTTATGGAGATGACTAGCCAGAAAAACCCCAAGCCCTGGCCAGGCTTGACAGAAAACAGAGGCTTTGAGGGAGAGAGTGAAGAGCCAAGGTGAAAATATAAAATGCCTATCCAGCAATAAAAAAAACAAACCCCCCAAAAACTGCTTCATGGTCTGAAGTTTAAGTCTCAACCTTCCAACAAACTATAACTGTAGTTATTATTGCTGCTTATTTAAGTTTCTATCAATGCGTTCTTACAAGAAGTGCCTTTTGTGTTTAAGCATTTCTTTTATTTGTAGGAAATAAATATCTATCCCATGCCTGATTCATATTTTACTATTAGCTTTTACTCAGCTTCCTTTTGGTGAGACCTTATACATGAGCCAAACCTAAGCTGTAACTAAACCTTTTCCATGGCTGGTAGGGCAGTATTGGGGTGGGTGGTATAATGAGTCAAAGAGTAGAAAAGGATTCTGATCCATCTTTTAGGTGGTCAGTTTTCCCCAGCACTGGACTTGGTCCACACCATATTCAGAAGTAGAGGTGTGGTGTCCCAGTCCCTTGGGACCACCTGTGGTTCTAATTGTTGAACTTGAATTTCAAAGGTCTTTCCTTCTAGGCTGTGTGCCAAATGCAAATGAAGAGCAAATAGGGTTAGTTATCAAAAGAGTATAATAAATATAAAGTAGCAGCTATTGGGGCACTTAGTCAACTTGTCTGAAAGTAAAATTTGATAAACTGGAAAATCTGTACAGTAATCAAGAACTGAATGGTTTAGTGACTAAGTATTTCCTAAGATTTGCTATAAAATTGGACTGACTGGATATATAATTGGATAGAATTATACCTAATATTTCCCCACTTGGTTAAACATCTCTTTTGGGCTAATTTAAAAAGGCAAATACTATTATCGTTTCTCACTTTGCTATATCTTTTGGGATTCGGGACCCCTGCTTCTACTTTGAGTAAGAATCACTAGGTAATAAAAATCATGCAAATGAAAATATATTATTCTACAATTTTTATAGAATTTGTCTCTTTTTATTCACCTGCTTATACTGTAACTCTGAAATCATTATGCTGATTGAGAGTATTTTGCACCTATATTTTCTCAGTGTTCATATTTGCTCTTAAATTTCCTATAGTTTCCTCAGGAATATTTGCACTATAGATGGCAATAATAATATGCTTACTGCCACCACCACTATTCCTTAATAATATTTGTAATTATTTAAAATTTTTCCCATTTTTATGTTTTAGAAGTTGTGTAGAGACTAGTTCAGCCAAAACCTTCTAACCTGACATCCTAGACTTAACTTCAGTTGAACAGCACATAATCAAAACCCAGTAAATCACCCACTAAAAGCACTACAAACCAAACCTGGTTTCCTTAAGCAAATTCAGCTTGAAGGGCATAAAACATTATTTTCTTAGCTCAGCTCTTGATAAAACTTTGTGCTTATGGAATAGTGAGGCTGGGTTATTTAGATCCAAATATTTCTAAGGAAAGATCCATACTCCTACCAAAGCACAATTGGCTTGCCTGGGGACTCTCTCTCCCCCACCCCTTATTCTAAGTTTTTCCTTTGGAATATTTTATGTTTCTGATGTTTTATTGGATTAATTCCACAGTCCTCAGACCTCAGCCATAGCAACTATAGCAATGCTGACAAAAACTGTTAACTTATATTATTCAAGTCTCTATTGCTTGTTCAGGATTCTTCTGAGATATTTATTTAACACATTCAATTGGATGACGTGATTTTTTTTTACATTAAAAAAGTATGGTGACAGAATCTCTTGATACGTTGAGGTACAGTTACAGTCAGACAAACTCTCAAAAAATAACTTCAGAGTTTGAACATTTATTCTCCATCTGCCCATATTAATTTCTTTTCTAATTCACAAGTCAAAGCAAGGTTATTATGTTTTCTACCCACTAGTCAGCACAGCAAGATCAAACTTCTATCTCAGACTGAGCTGCCTACTTCCTTTTGGCTTTTATATCTTCATCTGAAGCAACATATTTCAGGACGTGGAGTATAATTGGCAATTTTGCTGATGATGAATGAGATTGCACACCATCCAGGCGATGTACTCCTTTCCAGTGTTTATCGTATATATAAAAAAAGCCAAACAAAACTAATTCTGTCTGTAAATAAATGTGTTAGGATATAACCTCATCTTCTGTTGATTCACTGACACCATTCTCTACTCAAATCTAGTAGCAGATGGAATCATAAGAATATCTACCTCATCCTGCTCCCGTAAGATTTTGATATCTTCTATATTTCATTTTATTTCATGGAGCTTGGATATTTTATTTTGTAATGGTAACATCTATTAAGTACATGGATTTTAAGTTTTTAATCAGTCAATATCTTATCCAGGTGGTTGTATGCAAGAGTTCAGTCTGTGATAATAACCAGTTTCAGTATAGTTTACTGATTAAGTTCTCCAAGATATTTTGCAATCTGTATTTGTAGTGTGAGATTTTGTTGTGTAATTCTAGTCAAGGGCTGATGTATTCTAGAAGCTAGGTATTCAAAAGGTGCTAAATTTTTAAGGCTTGTAAGTGTTGTGTTACAAAGTCCCTTAACATTTCCTGGCATAATCTATATTGGTCCTCTCCATTACCACAAACAAATCCCACGAGTCTCCACCATGTATTTCACACTTTCTTTCCAACCTATTGTTAGCTGAGTTCATGTGGATGTTGCCCATAGAGGATCCTTTGATTCCATTCTTGGATCTTGGTGAGTCAGGCTCTATCCAGAGGCAAGCCACTTTAAGTTATATTCAACCAATTCAATGCTTTATACTTTTTATCAGCCCTTATTATTGTTTGGTGAAATAATGTCTGCTTATTCCAAAAGTATTGTTAGTGATTTCTTTTCCTCCTTTTTGGCAAAGAATGATAATGGATTTAGGAATTTTTCTGAAGCTGCCTTGAAATAATGGGCCTATGTTAATAGGGTATAGTTTTTTTGTTAAGACTCTTTACATATATGCTGGAAAAATTAATTTTATAATTCCAAAAGTTTGCCTTAAGATAGGTGTTGCAGAGGTGCTGGTAGCTTAAATATACTCTTCCCATTTAGCTTTGATTTTAAAATTCCAGGGAGTCTCTTCATGATCTTTATGTTTGATGTATCTTGCCTGGGGACCAGAATATTTGTAGATACTCCTTCATCTGTTGGTTTGGTGAGAATTCTAAATTTAAATTTGGAGTTTTTGTATCTATCTTTCCTTTGTATACATTGATAATTTTACACTTTTCAAGGGTAGATGACATTTCGGTGTCATTGAAGAAAGAGTCCATGAGATGAAATAACTGTTTAAATTGTTTTTGGTAGGGCCATATATCTTGATGTTGTCCTGGTATATCAAATGATTCAGATGTTTTGGTTTGACTTCATCTTTGTTAGAAGCCATACTTAGTTCTATATAGGATCAATGATAATGGATGTAAGGCCAGGCAGAACCATAATGAGATTAAATTGTCTTCCTAGAAAATGCATCATTTTTGTATCAGTTGTTCTTGACATTTTTATGTCAGTGGCATATTTCAAATAGAGAACAGTTTTCTATGTGACCATCAAATATTCTAGTGTTTTCACTCTACTTGGGTCCATTTTATATAGTTGCAGTAAATAAGTAAACCATGAAAGAAGAACTGAGGCAAATGCTTTGTGATAATCAACAAAGTCAGTATAAGTGTTATTTTAGTTTTGGGCAGGTTGTTCAATATTTGTCAAATCTGTAAGTTGCTTTTTATATTCCGGGGCCTTTTTGGCATGCCTTTTTGCCCCTTAATCAGTATGTTTTCTTGTGTTTATGGATTTTTTTTGCAATGTATGAATGTTTTGTATAAAGTACATAAATACATAATTGGCCTATATTTAGAGGGTGACCAGTGTTATCTTTTGGTATTAGATATGTGAAAACTTCTGTTAAGAAAGTTTCTTATTAATGTTGAGGGCACCACCATCCTCCCAGTCCCCCAGGCTCACAACCTAAGTGTCATCTTCAACTTCTCACTATATTTTACCCCCTTATATCCAAATTATTGTAAAGTCCTGTCGATTTCACTTTTGTAAGATCTCTCCACTCCATATCTCAGCTACAGGCATTTTTTTTCTGGCTGTCCCTCAAGTCTGGCATGCCTGTCCTCCTTCTCCCTGCCTCCTGACTTCCCTGGATTTCTTCAAATTCCACCTTCTACAGGAGGACTTTCCCAGTGCCTCTTAATTCTAGTGCCTTTCCTCTGTTAATTATTTCTTGTTTATCTTGAATATAGCTTGTTTGCACATATTTGTTTGCATGTTGTCTCACCCATTAGACTATAAACTCCTTGAGGACAGGGATTAGCTTTTGCCTTTCTTTTTATCCCTAGCACTTACCACAGTGCTTGGTACAAAGCAGGTGCTTAGTAAATCCTTACTGACTGATAGATATATAGAATCAGGTTTTTAACTTAGAGGAACTTGGTAAAGTGCCTTGCTAATAATTCAGGTATCACTGTGAAGGGCTTGAGCCAATAATTGTAGCCTTTTCTGGACTTAGTAATTTTCATTTTTGCAGAGAAGCTCTAGTTTCAGTCATCACCATCTGTTCTGGTATTCATTTTATTAATAGTATGCAAGATTTCTGTTTTTCTGTTTGATCCAATTTATAGTTTCACTTTATTGGATTCCTGACCAAAGAGATGAAGAGACATTTTCTACCTCCTCTTACTTCAGAGATTCTCCCTCACCTCTTTTTTTCTTTACTTTTCAAGCCTGTATACTCAATATTTTGACTGATATTAAAACATTATCTTTTTCTTTCTTTGTGGTGTTTCGATTTCTATCATCTTAATCTTTTGTTTTTAGGTGGTAGTTAAGGAAAGCTAGACTTTCTTATATGCTTCTATTTACTGGATTCCTTCTTGCATATTTCTTTTTTTTGTTGCTGTGTTGAGTTGGGCAAAGTGGTGTTTAAGTTTTCTACTGCATTTACTAAGTAGACATTGATGTAATCTTCCAATTGCTTTCTGTCAATCTTGAATAGTTCTTACAGGTGGCTTCTGCTGTGATGTTTGATGCCTGCTCTTAGGGGTATTCCTTGCTAGCCCTACCTTTCCTCCTATGATTCTTACTGTGGCAATGGCTGATTCAATATCCTGCTGTGTGTGGTGCTGAAATATTTTTGCTCTTTCTTTTAAAATAAGAGAGAATTATTTATTTGTGTTGGTTACAGCAGATACCAGCCTTTAAAAATTACTCTGTTTTGACATAATTAGTCTGCTACTTGGATTCATTTCATTAACCTCAAAAGAAGCTTTTTAGAATTTCCATCTGAGTATGCTCATCTCCTTTTCAAAATCACGTGAAACTGTGGGGCTAGTTTTGTCATTTGTTTTGTTATTAGGTAGAGTTCCTGCAGTTTGCTTATTTAAAATGAACATTTTCAATGACCTTGGGGTCTTGGATTTTATCAGCTTCCTAATTTCACATCTTATTTTGTTTAATCTTGTCTTTGGGATGTAGTTGTTTGTCATTGTTGTTGTTGACTGCTTTCTACTGATTAGCAATATATTTCTGCGTGACTTGGAGCTGAGTATACTATTGATTTAAAAAAAAAAATCCCTTGCCTATAGCTGGTGAGATGTTTCAAGTTTTATTATGAAATAGTACTGGAACATAATAAAAGCATTAATATCTATAGGCCATGTCACACTTGTGAATTGCCTGTTTTACTGGCTAGCACTATCTGCTCTGAATCATTTCTTGTAGGTGAAGCATATTGATAGGCCTGATTTATTCCAATGTATCTTGCCTTTTTGTAGTACTAGAACACAAAAAGAGTGCCATCTGATCCTCTGTCCTCCATGTTATATTGGTCATCACAGTAGTTTCAAGTAAGGCCAACCTGCAACTTTATGCCACCTCATCTATTTCTTTGACTCCTGGGAGCAGTTACATCACAGTATCTAGATTGCTGACCCAATCAGTGGAGTCACTAGAGCTCAATTCACTAGTGTTTCAAGGTTCCTGCCAAACCTGTACAACTATTATGATGGCTTAATGACACTTGAAGTCCCTGTTATATATCACCTTGATTGGCAGTCCTTTATTTTGCCATTGTCACCACATCATGGCACGGAGAATGGCTTGAAATTTGAGGGAATATTAGTAATAGGCATACTTGTAATGAAATTAGTAGTAGCATCAGCATCATCATCATCATCATCAGCAGCAGCAGCAGCAGCAGCAGCAGCAGTAGTAGTAGGAGTGGTAATGGTGAGAGCTCATATGACCAAAGGCACGATGGTGAGAATGCACAAGGGTTTTGGGCAGATGAGATTCTGACTAGTTTTACTGTAGCAGAGGACTCATAGAGGGGCATAATGGGAAAGGAGAATGGGGCTCACTTCTGATTGAGCTGTCACCTTTAATGAATCAGTTGGCAATAAACATATAAATGAATTTTCCTTTATTGGCATTGTTATCAAATAGTATAAATACCCAAATATACTTGGTGCCATGCAGCCCATAATACAAAGAAAGTTTAATACACATAGTCCCTTTCCTTGAAATGGTTATGTTACAAACCAAACAACATTACTGCAGAATAAGATATCAAAGGACAGATAAAGAACCATTCAGCAACTAAGTGATGATGCAACAGGAAGAGCTGAGGGCAGGAGTGAATGAATGTTTATACTGAGTATAGGGTATTCTTGTGCACAACTGAAGCTCTGGATTTAATTGCATTAACTTAGCATTTTTTCCTCTGAAAAAAGCACAAAGTAACCAGATCAGTGTTCCAAAGGCTAACATTAAGCAAGTTATCAGTGGGAAGAGTCAGTAAAGGGTTTTTATTTGTTGTTAAGTTATTTTTAAAATATGTGATCTGGGCTCCTGATGACCAAGATGAAGAGAACAGGAAACAGCTTCCCCCGGGAAAGGATTAGAAGCAAAGAGGAAGGCAAAGGGCCATCGTAGAAATGTTTGAGAATTCCTAAATACTAGAAATTATGTGGAAAATTAAAGAATGAAGAGAAATTATTTAAATAAAGGATGTATATTTAGGACCTAGAAGAAGTGCTCAGGATTTAGTTCATGCCTGGCTAACTGTAGAAAAGGTTTCTCAAAAACATAAGTCATTGTGTCTTATAGGTCAAAGACTTCAGTATAGAATAAGAGATTGAGGAAAGGGAAGAAGAGAAAGAATAGAAATAATATAATTCCATTCTTCTGGGAGAAGTGAACGTGGTCCATGTACACTATTCCTTCTATCCTCACAACATACATGTGAATGAAGGGAAGATTACCAAAGTTTCCATTATGGTATCGCAATCATTCTCAACTTGAATAATTTTCCAAATCATAGCGCCAAATGTGTGCTGCATGAGACAGAACTGCACTCACAGTTATTCAAAAGACCCGGATGTGAGTCCTACTTTTCTTCTTTGTAGAGCTCTGAGCCTGGAGTCAGGAAGACTTGAGTTCAAATATGGCTTCAGACACTTACTAGATGTGTGACTTTGCCTGGTCTCTATTTGCCTTAGTTTTCTCATCTGTAAAATGGGGATGATAACCTACCTTCTAGGATTGTAGTGAAGATCAAATGAGAAAATAATTGTAAAGTGCTTAGCACAGTGCCTGACATATAGTAAGCACTATATAAATGTTTGCAATTATTATTATGTTACTTTGGGCAAGTCACTTAAACTAATTGAGATTATCTAAGTCTGGGGCAGCTAGGTGGCAGAATGGATACAGCACAGGCCCTGGAGTCAGGAGGACCTGAGTTCTAAAGCTACTTGCCTTGTCTACTTCTCAGGATAGTTATAAAGCTTAAGTGAAACAACATGCAAAAATTGCTTTGTAAACTACCATACAAATAGAATGATATTCTATTATTATTGTTACTGAATCTACTCAGACTGGCTCTAACACACAGGAAAACAGTTAATGACTATTATTACGATGTTTTCAGTTTTCTGGTCAGAGAAAAAGAGCAAGAGAGAAAATTGGCCTCAAGTTTACCTTTGCCTTTATCTATGAAAACTTTGGGAAAAGTTGGAGGATATGCTCTCTGGTATCTATTTCATCAATGTGATTGCTCAGAGAATTTCACCATTATTTTCAAACAACTACACTAAAGACTGAAAGCATAAATCAGACTCCTTGCTCCCCGTCAAATCCATTCTGATCACTAATGATCACTACTAGTGGTAATCAACAGAATTGAGTGCAATGCTTAGTATTATTGCCCCTTTTCTACAGAGGCCTTTTCTGTATGCCCCTTTTCTGATAGGATTGATGAAATAATGAGGGAACACAAAAGGAAGCAATGTGAAGGTTAATTTCTGCTTCTCTATAAAACTATTCTCCCAATCCTCTCCTTTGAAGCTCTCCATTTCAGAACCACAGAACTTTAGGGCTCGAAGGGAATTAGAGATATCTATTCCAACACAACCATTTTATAGATGAGGAAAGTGAGGCTCACAAAGCACAGAGCTGGTTAGTGGGAGAGTTAGACAGACCCAGAGTTCAGGCCTCCTGGCTCTGAGTCTGGTATTCTTTTCACTACGATATGCTGCCTCAGGAGTTCTTAGAAGCACATACTCACCAGAAAAGCTTTACAAAAATGCCATAGAATTACTGGCTTACAATAAGATTGCAAAGTGATAAGTCACATACCAATCTCTACCCATCCAATTACACAGGCAACTAAAAGGATCATCACTGACGGAGAAATAAAATTCACTTTAGTCGGCTACCTTGGCTGCAGTTGTGTGCAGTGATGCACAATTGGAAATGTAGGCAGAAATTCATGTCAAGAAAGCAAGATTATAATTTTAAAGACTGACAGGGATGGTAATAATGACAGCAGGAAGGAAAATCAAAATTTTCAGAGCTAAGCTGTTATTTTATCATCTTTATGGCAATGAGACCTACTACTGTTTTCATCTAACCAGTGTCAGTTGATGTCCATATTCAGCATTACACTGACAGTGACATTGACACGGCCATCACACAGGAAGTGAGAGAGATATGGATGCAAAGGGAAGAACTAAGACAAGGGTCACAGTGATGGATCTCAAAGGACAACTAGTCCAACACTTTCATTTTCCAGTTAAGAAAAATGAGGCTCAGGGAGGTTAAGTGATTTGCCCAAGGTCACACAGGTATTAAATATCAGAGGTGGGTTTTGAATCCAGGATCTCTTAACTCTAAAGCCAATGTGTCTTCTGTCACAGTGCAAGATAGGGAAGAGACAAGGGAACCTACTAGACATGGGGATATGTTAGAGGTATAGTGAATCTGGGGGCCGCTAGATGACACAGTAGATAGAGTGCTGTGTCTGAAGTCAGCAAGACTTCTCTTTGTGAGTTCAAATGTGGCCTTAGACACTTAACAGCTATGTGACCCTGGGTAAGTCACTTAATCCTGGTTGCCTCAGTTTCTTCATCTATAAAAATGAGCTGGAGGAGGAAATGATAAACCACTGCAGTATCTCTGCCAAGAAAACCCCAAATGGGGTCACGAAGAGTTGGCCACAAGTGAAACTACTGAACAACAACCATGAAGTTTTTTCTACACTGGGAGTGTGGAAAAAGGTCCTGAAAAGCTAGTGTATTGTGCAGGGAATTTACAAGATTAACAGGTCATCAGCTGGCTGTACTAATCCATCGAACTGTGAGAGAGTCAAGGCAGAGGGAATGGAGGTGGGGGATGTGCCTACATGGATTAAAGTCTGCATGATGTGGGTACAAAATCAGGGACAAAGAATCAACAGATCAAAGCAAGTTCAAAGTTCAAAGACAGACAACTGACAAGCCCTGAAGTACCGAATCAAAAGGCTCAGCAGGAAACTCTCCTTTAAATTAACAAGCAGCAAATAAGAAGTCAGAGGAGTCCACGCAGGATCAGAAAAACAACACCGGGGAAGGAACAAGGTGCTTTCAGAAAGATAATTTGCTTTGGGGAGAAAAAAGACCACTATGTATTCTACGCCCTCTCTTTCTACACCTTTCTCAGCCTTCTTTGGGCTTAGCTGAAGGCTGATGTAGCTGTGGGTTTAGTCAAGTACAGGGCATAAATTGGAACCAGGTGAAAACTCCCTCTGGCTTACACCACCAACCTGCATCACAGGGGCACATTCACATTCACAATTCAGGTCCCCAGAGAAGCAACTGCCAATCCCATTCTAGGAGTGACCCTCTAAGGCTGTCTTTTTAACACTGATGCTCCCATTAATAATTAGCCGGCAGAGCAGCCTTAATTAACTATTAACAAAGGTATTTACTAAGAAGACATAAGAACAGTTGGTCTAAAACATTCCCTGCTTCCACTCCTTCCCCCCAAATCTGATGTTCATTCTCCCATAGATACAGTGTTCACTGGAAGAGAGGGCTTACATTTTTCTTACAATGGCAGTAGGCACGCATATAGCAAAGGATAATTCACAACTCCCACTACTAGAATTCTTTCTCTTTTTGTAAAGGTGTCACCCAGCTCACCTTGGGGGATGCTTTCTGGTGGAGGGGGAAGGCATTTAGCTGGGCTTGCAGGCTGGCTCCTTTCTTGAGTCCAAGAGGGGAGGCACTTTTCTTGATGCAAGGTTGGGGGTGAGGGTCACATTCCTTAAAGGTTTCTCCCTTAGGTAGCTACCTCTCAATATCAGTGTCAGGCCTCAGGTGTGTGTGTACCTCTGCTCCAGGCTGAATGCATTATCTGCTACTGTTCTTAGTAGCTCCAATATTGTGGTTGATGGAAGGAGGAGGGGAAAAAAAAAAAAGTCCTTTCATTCTCTACTGTAGGGGGCTGCCTCTACAAAGCTCTCCCTATCCTGGAATCCTAAATTCCAGAACTGGCTAGTTGTTTTTATATAAAGGCCCAAAGGGTACCACTGATTTTTCTCTGCAAACCACAAGTTTCCTTCGTGATTCAATCAGAGAAGTTCCACCTCATAAAGGGATCACAAGGGGTAAATATATTTTGTTTTCATAACAAAAATCTTATCCTGTGTTATCCTGTGTCACCCCATTGTTGTGGGGTGGTGGGAAAATTCCTTAAATTCCTTTACACTTTGTGATTCTGGACCCTCTGTGATTATGTCATACCAGGGCTGGGGAAGGGCTAAGGGAAGCAGGAGATGGGGAACTCTATCCCTTCCCCCACTCCCCACCTCCTTCCATGAGAAAGGACAAATAGGAACCACTTTCTAAATCGTGACATGTTGGTACAAATATATATCGTTATTCTCTATAACTAACAGAAGACAGGGCACACTGTACATTAAAAACCAGGCAGGCAAACAGTAATGAGAAGGATAAAGTATGGAAGGATGGTACAAAGGAGTGGCAAATATGGAAAGATGGGACAGAGGAGTGGTCATAAGTCCTGGCAGATAGGTTTCAGTAGATCTTGAAATAAAGGCCAGAAAGGACAAGGGTGACTAGAAGACATGTAAAGAGTGTGGGAAGCAGGCTGTGAGTGTCAGCAATAAGACCCCTGATCAGGGTATCAGCCGGAAAATTTACATGTATCACACTAGACAGATTTTGGGGCACTGCAGTCTCAAGCTTCTTGCTGTTCGCCCTTTGTTCTCAAAAAGGACCAATGACACTGGGAGGGTGATATCTTGACTTTCAAGTGAATTGGATTTAAGTGAGGCAGAGCTGTGCAAAGTCATCAGCCTCTCTCTTCTGGATCAGAACAAGGATATGGGTGCATGTGGCTAGAAGGCAGAGGTAACACTGAAGAGATAAAGATGAATCCTCACAGTTGGATCCATCATGCCTTCCTTCCCCAGGAAACTCATAATTGGGAAAACTCATTATGCTGCAAAATTGAATCTGCCTGGAACTCACATCTCATCAGTACTCTATGCTTTTCTGATTGCACTCTATGCCTGAAAGTCCAGGTCATGCACTCCAGGGCCTCAATTTAAAGAGAGGACTCAGTTTCTCTCCCCAGCTACACTATTTTTAGGTGACTCTGGAACTCTCCATCATGCACCCAGCCTCCTTTTAAACTTCCTTTTGTGTGTTTTCTTCTCCTATTAGATTGCAAGCTCCTTGAGGACAAGGACTGTGTTTTTATATTTGTATCCCTCTCACTTCACCACAGTGCCTGGCGCATAGACACTAGTTATGTGACCCTGGGCTAGTCACTCAGCCTCAGGAAAAAGGGGGTAATAATAGCACTTACCCTATAGGGTTGTTGTGAATATAAAATGTTGTGCAAATCTCAAGGGGCTGTATATATACTAGCTGTTATCATTATAATACATAAGAGGCCATCTAGACCAAACCAAAAACAAATTTTTTTGAAAGAACCAATTAATTTCTTCAGTTTAGGGAATGCCTAATAAGGAAATTCTACCAATGGAGTTTTGAACTTGCTATTCGACTTATAATCTAAACCATTATGCACCAGAATCTTCTGGATTCGAACCCAGATCTTCCTGATTTTGATGCTAACACAACTTTTCATTCTAACCCCTACCTGCATAATAATAATAAGAATAATAATAGCTGATGATTACAGACAGTTTTAAGATTTTGTTGTTCAGTCATTTCAGTTTGTTTGACTCTTTGTGACCTCATTTCTCTAGCTCATTTTATAGATGAGGAAACTGAGGCAAACAGGGTTAAGTGATTTGCCCAGGGTCATATAGCTAGTAAGTGTCTGAGGTCAGATTTGAACTTGAGAAGGTGAGTCTTCCTGACTTCTGGCCGGTGCACTACCCAGCACAATGGCAACAACTAGTGGCCCTGTTGTCTCACACATATTTATCTCATTTGATCTAGCAGTAATCCTGGGAGGTATGAACACCCAACTAGTAATGGGTAGAATGAGGACATGAACTCACGTCTTCTGACTCCCAAGTCCAATATTACTTTCTCCTACAGACAGTATGGATTGAACAGCAGCATGGAGCAGTGTGCTACTCTGAAGTGAGGCAAATTTCATTGGGTATGAGAGATATAAAGGAAGAGAAATACTTTTCAGGTTACCTTTTTTTTTTTTTTTTGGCTGTGAAGTACAAGGATAAACATCTAAATGGACAAAGAGTAGTCAAATGAAACACAGAAAAAATGCCTTAAAAGTAAGCTTGAAACCATTCGTTGATACTGAGAAAGCCAAAATAGCATTATCTTTTATTGATTGGGTGCTCTGTAAATATGATACTAACACAGTGTCTCTAAAAGGGAATGGGAGAGAGTCTCTATCTTTGCCTACCTACTATGTCCTTTTACAAGTCATCTCACAGAAATATAAGGGTAAATCTTTCAGCTGGCTCCTGCATATACTTCAAATCCTTCATAGTATAATGGCCCCTAACAAACTTTTAGATGTAACTGATAAATGTGGTACAGGGTCCAAGTCCTGAATTTGTTTGTTAATTCTCACTTCTATGAGAAATAATATCTACTTACATCATGAGGGTGCTGGAGACTATTAATTATGTAATCAAACTCCATAACCAGTTCTTGGGACTACATACAAGAAAGAGACAACTGAATTGGAGGAGGTCCGGGGAAGAGTAACTAAAATAAATGAGGGGAAAAAATAGCTTTCATATGAGAAGAAATTAAAATAGATTAGAACTTTAGGAGATATGAATGAAGTCTATAGTATAAAATAATGAAAAATATGAATAGAATGAACTTGGACTTGTTCATGAAATCTACAAATTTTAAAGCTTGGGAATACACTTGAAGCTTGAATGATATAGTTTTATAAAGAAGGTACCTTTATATTTGTTTATACATGCATACATACTTATGTATACATGTACATACATACATATATATATATATGTTTGCCAGTATCATAATAAAAATTTTTTAAATAATCTACTTAAAATTACTTAAGAGGTCAAGGAATATGAAAAAAATGCATATTATTTTATGACTTACGATGATTAACTATACAATACTGGGTAAAATGTAAAACAACTAAATTTCAAGCATACCCTCCACTCTCATCTCACTGAAGTTGGTTTGAATATCCCTTTGAACCTCTCTATGAAAGGAATTTGGGCTGGGGGAAGAGGGAGACTAGAGAAACATTTTTTAAGAAGACTGAAGGTAGAAAAATATGCATATAGACTTAGAGACTTTTGTCTTTGATTAACACTTGATTTTAGCCTCAAGATCAAAACATATAATAATAATAACTGAAGTATAGTGCTTTAAGGTTCACAAAGTGCTTTATATACATCTTGTTTGAGCCTCGTTAACAACACTATGTGGCAGATGTGTGACCAGTTTATGCATCAATTGTTTGCTGATATATGTAGTCACACAAATCCACTGAAAGAATGCAAATATTAGGCAAAGAAAGCTCTTCCTTGCCCAGGAAAGAGTAAAACCACTGGAATTTATTGCCCCACAATACAATGTTAAGTGAGAGATGGAAACTAGTTTAAGAAGAGACTAGATAAATTTATGAATGATAAATTCTAGGCAGATTACTGAGTTCAGTATCATCATAGTACATTCATGACCTCTTGATACTAATACAGTGGAGCAAAAGAGCTGTGTTGTCTCACGACATGTTCCTTGGTGTCATTGTCTGAGACAGAATGTTAATCTGACCCAATGTGGTGGTTCTTCTCTTCCTATAACAGGTGTTTAGGGACATGCTTCACAAACACTCAGAATTTCTACATCTTATGATAGTCCAGCATGCAGACAAATAATTTCCCAACTCATTAAGAAAACAAGAGAGACAACTTTTGGCTCAATTTGGTTTCTCCATATGGGAGCATGCTACAATAAAAAGGTGAAAGAAATCCTAACAGGATGCAGCATCTGGTTAAAGGCCATTATATTGAAATTTTCATGAGATTGTCAGTAGGCTAAGAAACTTCAAAATGGCAGCAAATGAAAAATAAACACTTAGAACAGGTTGAACATTGTTGGTGATTATATTTTCAGGGGCAATGAAAACTGCAATGAAATAACATTAAAGCGATGCTGGCAGGAATAAGAAAGCCCCAAGGGAGCAGAAATATGAAAAATGTAACAATGATCTATGTTATAGACTAATAAACAAGACAAACATGAGGTTTAAAGTATCAAAATCAAGGTTTTTAGCATTTCATGTGAAGCTGGTGCTCAGATTGCAGACAAAACAATGCCTGATTTACTATCTAGGGAGAAAGATCCTAGTAATGAGTTAAAAATTCATGGATGAGCACAAAACTGGTCAAATATACACCCAGGAAGTAGTGTAGTATTAGGAGAGGGGGTACTTATAATCTAGATGATCCTCTAACCTCTACAATAAAAAGGCAGATTATAACAGCAATAAGAAAATGACTGGGACAGCTAGGTGGTGCAGTGGATAGAGCTCTGGCCTTGGAGTCAAGAGAACCTTAGTTCAAATCCAGCCTCATATACTACACACTTACTAGCTGTGTGACCCTGGGCAAGTCACTTAACCTCAATTGCCTCATCAAAGAGCAAAAAAAAAAATGAGTAAAGAAGATACTTGGTTTTGCAATTGGGCCTTTGTGGTAACTCTGATGTGGAAGTTAGGATAAATAAAAGACAAGAAGAAAAGTGAGTAGTGAAATAGTATGTCTTTTTTTTTTTTTAGACAGAAAAGGAATCAAATTCTTAATAAGCTGTAAAACTACATGGATTCCATTGAATCTTACATATTAGTCCAGGGGTCAGTAAACTACTGCCACTGGACCTGATGAACAAAGAATACTTCTGACATTTTTAAATAGAGTTCTATTATATTTAAAAATATAAAAACCATTCTTAGCTCCAGGCCTGTACAAAAACAGGCAGAGGGCTACCTTGGGCCATATGGCTTGCCTATGTAGTTACCCCTGTACTAATCAATCACACATCTGTACAACTGTGTATACACACAAATTATAAGGTTATGAACTGACTTCTACATAGCACTTTAGAGTTTGCAAAAAAAATTCCCAAAGTAGCCCTGATACGTTGGTAGGTATGGTGGGAGCAACGTACCAGTATCTCTGCCATGTAGGCTCAACTGGATTTTGGGGTTTGCATTTTCCCCTAAAAATCAGGGAAGCTGTCCTTTACTTGTGACTAGTTCAGGGGGCTAAGGCTCAAGTCAGTAATGAGGCTTCTTGGCTACCTAAAGGTATACAAAAGCCAGCCTATAAGAGGTCAGCGCCCCTCAGTCTTTGAGTATATCTTGCTATCTTGTACAAGTCACCATACACATCTGCCCCAACACATTGTACTAACCAAACATTTCCCTATGAGATGAGGGCTGTGTCTACTGAACTAGGGTTGTACCCTTGCTGATTATCTTTCCATGTTATTGTCAAGTAAATTTCTTTTTTTGTTAATTTTTGAAATGGTCTATATATGACATATTTTGTTTCAGTACCAAGCCTGTACCATCTGATCAGTTTGAATAAGACCTGGCCTACAATAGTTGTGTAAATATTATTATCCCCATTTTACAGCTGAGAAGACTGAGGTTCAAAGTATGATTTTTCTCAAGGTCACAATAAGTGTCAGAGGAGGGGCTCACATGCGACACTTGTATTCATGCCATTTGACCTCTTATCACTTACAGTTTTTACATCTTATATGACACAAGCGAAAAAGACAATTTCTAACTCCAAGGACTTTACCCTGTCCCAAATAAAATAAAATAAAATAAAAAAGAAAGAAAAAGCTTTTTATGCATCTACCTTCATCTATTTATTTTCTTTTTTTTAAGTCCATATTTAACGTTTTCACTATGGAGCTGTTTAGAATATAGTGCCAACTTTGGGCTTCTCAAAGAGAGAGGTGTATGGAGAATTTGATAGACTGAGGGGGGAAAGAGGGGAAGGGAGGCAATGTGGTATAGTGGATAGGGCACTGAACTGGATGTCAGGAAGGCTTAGGTTCAAGTTCTACCTCACTCACCGGGACAACAGGCAAATCACAACCTCTCTGGCCTCAGTTTCCTTATCTATAAAGTGAGGGGGTTGGATTTGTTGGCTTTTAATGTCCCTTTCAGTTCTAAATCTATGATTCTCTGATCTATTGGGCAAATACAAGAGAAATGGAGGTTTTCAGTTTGAAGAAGTGGATTTGTTGAATGAAGGTCAATCACATAGATTGTTTTCTCTCTATTACCACTGAAGACTGATTAAGTAAGAGTAGCAAATTTCTTGTTAAAATGTGAATTATTTGCTTCTGTCACAAGTTGTAATTTTTCTCTGTACTCTTTTTACCTACCTCCTCTGAGTGTCAAGAGAAAAATGACACACAGACCTGAACCAGGGAAAGACTAAAATGATATTGAGGGCCATCAGAAATCTCTGTCCTTCATCAGCCTCAAATATATGGCAATGTGAAAACACAATCATAGAGATTTCAGACACCTAAGTGTCTTTAGATGGATCTAGAACAAATTACCCCAGAAGGAGAAGAAGGAAGTCCTTCTTTTGGCTCAGAAAGAAAAGAGATTAGATTACATCAAAGATATAATTTTTATAATCCCAAATTCCCTGCCTTTAAATTCAGATCCATTCAATGACCAAATCTCCATAAGACTTAGAAAGCACATGGGAAAAGTCTTTAGTTATTCCAGTGGGCATGAAAATTTTAAACTGTTTTATAGGAATTATCATGCATGTGGACACTCAAGCCCAAAAGGAAAATGAAAGGAAATTCTGGAAGCAAACCAGTTTCCTGGTTTAGTATTTGGTTTGCAAATGGGTTTTTTCCCCAAAGAATTGCTGAAATTAGAAGAGAAATATACAATGAAGACATAATAACTCACATTTTTATAGCATTTGTAGATTTACAAAGCATTTCCCTCACAACAGCCTGGCAAAGTAGGGAACATAAGAGTTATTGTGTCTACTGTAGAGATAAAAAAATTGAAGTACATAGGGTTAAGTGACTTACCCAAGGTAATATAGTCAGAAGTGACATTCAAACCCAGACCTTCTGACTACAAGAGCAATGGTCTTTCTACTACATTTCACCTATTAAATCCTAATTAGGCAATGGATAGATCAAAAGAAACATATGTACTTGCAGTATAGGAGGACCAGAACTTTTCTTGAGACAACCCAGTATTGAGGATGAGATAAAACTTCAAAAATAAAGACCTGGGGTTACTGTTAAGAAGTCAGAACTGAGTTAAGAAGAAATTGATGGACAGCAAAAAACAAAACAAAACAAAACAAAACCAAGCCTGATTAAAAGCCATCAGTGTGAGCAAGTAGGAAAGTCTAAAACATTTTTAGTTAGCCTTGTGCAAAGACTTCAAGTGCTTCCAAGTGCTTTTATTTTTTTCTCCTCTCCATGATCTCTATTAACTTTCATTGTTGGTGTAGAAATAGAATCACATCTGACTAAAGGGAGTATCTTGCTATATATCAGACTTCCCAACCTTTTCTGTGTTGAGGACCTCTTTGGCAGTTCATGAAGGCTATGAACCCCATCTCAGAATAATGTTTTTAAATGAATAAATTAAATTAAAGTAAAATATTCAGGATTACATAGGAAGCCAATTATATTGAAATAAAGATGCAATTTTTTTCCTATCCAATTTCACAAACACCCTGAAATCCATTCATAGAGCCCTTGGACTCCAGGTTAAGAATTCTTGCTATAAATTGTGAAGCAGCTAGCAATAGAACCACTAAAATAAAATCTTTACTTTTCTATTTCGTGCTCCCCAATTTGTATTCTGGATGTCCTACTTCTGAATGGTGTCTCTCACCACTTCTCTTGGTTGGTACAAATGTTTCTGGATAACAATAGTACTTTTGCACAATACTTAACTAGTTAATATTAGACTTTGTCTGTAGGGCCCACGAATTTGGATTTTTCCATTGGAATACAATATCGGGTGCTGGTGATTGGTTTTTTTACGCAGAGAGGCATTCCTATGGGCTGCAGGATCACATAATCATAGATTTAGGGCTGGAAGGGCCTTTATAAGCCTTTTAGTCCAATCGCCTCATTGTAGAGATAAAGAAAATAAAGCCCAGAGAAGCTAAATGAATTCTCCAAGATCACACAAGCCATAAGTAGCAGAAATAGGATTTGAATCCAGGTCTAGAAATCCTCCTTTTCAGTCTGAAGGAGGAAAACCGTAAATAATTAGCATTATCTTTTCAAATATTAATTTCCAGTACTAACCAAGTAGTCTGAAGCTAAGCAGAGTTGTTTTGTTGGAATAAAAGACTCCTTTGGCTTTATCACAAAGCAACATACATGCTTCCTTCGCCCTCTTCTCCTCTCCCCCCCTCCGCCACCTCCCTCTACTCACACACTTAAAGGCTTCTCCATAATGCATCAGCAAATTTACTGTGGTAATTTTAGCATGTAGTTTACTACCTTGTTGCTTCCTCAGGAAGGCTAGAAATAAGAACGTTGCAGACCAAGCAACGTCTGCCTCATGGGAACAAATGCATATTTGAATACACAGATTAGCCACAATAAATATTTCTCTTTCACTTTAGTCTTTACTTACTTGATGTAGTATGGCACTTTGTTTGGTGAGATTGCTCTCTCCCACGGACCCTGGACAGAAGCTGAGGAAGAAAAAGAAAAAGAAAAAAGACACGGAGGTCAAGCTCAAAGCAAACAGGAAAGACAACATTAATCTCTGGAATTACAATTTTACACTGATACTGGTCTGTTTGCTCAGTTGTCCATGAAGGCAGGAAGGATTAACCTACTGTTCTAAAATTTCTGTCATATTCTAAATGAAAATGAACTCATTCAGCCACAAAGATAAAGAGAGAGAGAGAGAGAGAGAGAGAGAGAAGCAAGGAAGGAAAGAAAACAAATCGAGGAAGGGAAGAAGAGAGGAAAGAGGGATGGAAAGGAATGAAGGAAAGTGGGAGGTTAGAAGGAATGGAAGAAAGGAAGGGAGAAATGGAGGAAAGAAAAAGGGGAGAAAAGGAAGGAAGGAAGAGACAGAGGGAGGAAGGAAAGAAAAGAAAGGAAGGCACTGGAAGGCATTTTCCACCACCAAAATTATAGGATAGATAAGAACCCAAACAAGTAGCTGTCTTCTTCATGTTATTATACTGGATTCCTATGATACTTCCTATTTCGTATAAGCGTGTCTCAGTTTTTTTTTCTAATTTGATTGACTAGTCTTACCATCTAACAACAAAAATAGAATTTTGTTTATATTTTTATTCTCTGTTGAATGAAGCTAAACTGCAATACCTTGATATGTTTATTTTTCTCTTGGCTTAAGTAGAGTCCAATTTCATTTTTATTTCTCGCATTATTAACTGTGTATATGTTTTATTTGTTTTCCAAATTCAGGGGACCAACATAATCATATCAAAGAGGGTTTTCAAACAGAAAGAGAATGGTAGTGCATAGCAACAGTTTTCCCAACCTAGACTCAGCATTAATGGAACTTTTTTGTCATAAACATTTTCTATGAAAATTACTACAGGTTAAAATTTAATTATACGTAATGGGAATTCATTATCCAAGGCCTCTATTATTTTCTAGTGTAGGCACTAATCTTAAAACTTTATTTTAATACTTAGAGATTATGGAAATTTCAAAGATTTGAATATCTCTAAGGCACATGTTTGCATACTGTAGGATCTTTTATTTCCTTGATGTGAAAATAATCTAGTTTGGAGGAATGATAGCTTTTTCTGAAGAATGGCATCACGCTGAATACAGTTTCAAAAATTGATGGAGCCTTCATGCAATGTCTCTTCAAATACAAATGGAAGCAGCAATAATGCTGAACATAGTTATTTTATCTACACAAACATTGTCCCATATTTTTATCCTACAAATAATTAGAAATACAGCTGCTGTTAACCATTACTTACAAGAGATCTACTGTGAAGAGCTATGATATAAATAAATCTCACAACATAATTTAGTCCACAGTCTATTAAGATGTAAGACAATGGTGGTGAAAATATATCCTTGATATGTTATGTGAGCAAATAGCTTCACATAAGTTATCCTCCTTCACAGCTACACAATCTGAGTAATACATTTTCAAAATCTTTGTTTTATATAGAGCAATGTGGTGATCTAATAACATAACCTTTAACAAAACTTTCTGCTTTATATGCTGGCTATATGTCATTAAAATATGTGGGAAATCAATCCATATTTAGTCAACATTTGTGTTTTCCATCTTGGTAGGCACTCAAACTAGTTAACAGAAATAAAAAATGACATTGTTTTGAAAAACTGTCCTCACTAGTTTCTTCCCTATTCTTTCATATTCCACTCTTGAAACACAGATAGATAGGCTAGGTTAATTGGTGCAGATGATATCACCTGGGTAAAAATGTTGCCCTTGATTCTCTGATTCTTTAGTAGACCAAAAAGAAAAGACTTCTCCTGCTTTGCTTAATAATAATAATAATAACAATAATAATAATAAAACAACAACAATAATAAACAGCATTTCTATAGCACCTACTATGGGCCAAGGATTGTGCTAATCAATTTTACAAGTATAATCTTGTTCAATCCTCACAACAATCTTGGGAGATAGGTGCTGTTATCCCCATTTACAGTTGAGGAAACTGAGGCAAACAGTAGTTAAATCACTTGTCTAGGGTCACATACTTCATAAGTGTCTAAGGCCAGATTTAAACTCAGGTCTTACTGACACTGGGGCAGCTAGGTGGCACAGTGGATAGAATGTTGGTCCTGGAGTCAGGAAGACTCCTCTTCCTGAGTCCAAATCTGGCCTCAAACATTTACTAACTATGTGACCCTGGGCAACTCACTCAACCTTGCTGGCCTCAGTTTTGTCATCTGTAAAGTGAGCTGGAGAAGGAAATGGTAAACCACTCCAATATCTTAGCTAAGAAAACTCCAAATAGGGTGATGAAGAGTCAGATATAACTAAAAATGACCAAACAATAACAACTTCCTGACGCTAGGCCCAGCACTGTATCCACTGTATACTCAGTTGTATGAGAGAGAGTAAAAAATCCATTTATTTTGATTCCATGAGTAGTTACTGGTCTATCAGCATCTACTGTATTGTAATAAGAGTATCACAGAGCTGAATGGAATAGCATGGTCTAGTCCCTGACTTCAGGCCTGTGAATGTTGAAATCAAGAAGAGAATACACATTCTCTTCTTAAAGATCTTTAGAAAACTGTCCACACTTGCCTATTACCCTATCACAGTGTTTATTACCACGAATGTAATTTTTTCTTATCCATTGAATCCTCTGGTATAGTGGTAATTGGTAAGACCTTTCTTTTATTACTTCTGAATCTCTTCCAGAGATGTCAATTTAAGAGTCATAATTGTAGGCTGTAAATGAAGCTCAGTGGGTTTCTGCTTGACCTATACAAAGTTAGTTCAAACAAATAATATAAGAAAGAGATAGAGAGAGATGTTGAGCCAAAGTGAACTGAAAGGGAGACTTAAGCTTTGTATTTGTAATTGTCCTTGGTACAGATGCATTATGGCAAAGTGGAAAAAAGAAAACATTAAATGTACAGAAAAGAGGACCTGACTTTAAATCTATCTCCTTTTCTATGACCAGGGGCAAGGCACCACAGCTGTCTAAGCCTTAGTTTTCTTCATCTGTAAAGTGAAGATAATAATAATAGGATCACAGATTTAGAGCTAGAAGCAATCTTACAGTTTTCCAATACAACTTTTTCATTTTATAGATGAATAAAGATATATACATATATATACATATACATATGTATATATGTACACGAACATGTGTATACATATAGCAATGTACAAAACTTAAAGTGTAACATATACACACTGTATATGTATATATACTGTATATATGTATATGTGTATATATACACATTGTATGTACATTGTATACATAATGTAATATATGTATATACATATATACTATATATACACACTGCTTTACAAACCTTAAAGAGATATATGTATATACATACCAGCTATTATTCCTAAATATATATATATGTATATTCAGAATATGCATATATTCATTTAATCCTAACAATAGGTACTGTAAGTATGGATCTTGGACAAATTTCTTAGCTCTTTACACTCAGTTTACTCCTTTGTAAATTGTCGCTCATATATATTACTTGCAAATATTAAAGAGCTATATAAAAAAAGCTGATGAAAGGCCTAGGCTAAGTTTTCTAAATGCTATGTTTAAGCTATGTTTCTCTTTTTAAAAATTCCTTTCCAAAAGTTTAATTTTCAAATTCAATTAAAAATATAGAAACTTTCGTTTGTATAATAATTGATTGCTGATTTTCATATCCAAAAGAGCCTATGTTTTAATGTATAACAGACAAATAGAAAAGAAACGTTTTTATCTGAGAGATATCTTTTCCTTTGCTTCATAGTTTTCAAGTTAATCTAAGCAACTGTATTGTGATCAAAATTTAAAATCCAGAAAATAATTTTTTAGTCAAAAATGTCCTTAATACATTAAAAATACCACCCCTCCCAGACAAGTAATTTCTTTACACTGAAAGGAAGTGCCTTAGAAATAGAGCCCAACTGGATGATGGTTCTGTGTGAGCAGATGTGGCATTCCTTCTCAAGAGATTGTTGCAGGGTTCTTGATGGTAAATATTTTGGTCTCCTAGATGATTCTGCTCTCAAATACATTTAAGTTGGTCATATATGTGGAACCTCTTCCGAGTGTGTCCTGAGAATCATCATCTCATTTCTGGCAGCAGTCCCAATGTCCAGAACAGCTGTTTTCTTATCTCAGGGTACCAGTGAAAGCTTGCTATCCTTTACAAAGCAAGTTTACGTAATAGACTTTCATATCTTTAATGCCCAGCGTGTCCATTTTTAGTAGTCTATCAAAAGCATATTTATAGGAAATCAGTTTTTATATGACACCATGCTGTCCTCTGGCATTTTCCCATACTGATGTTTCCCTCACTTCTAAGTGTAATTCAAATGCATCTTTGTGATTCACTCTCTAGAGTAAAAATCATTATCATACTGTACCAGCTACGATGGGGGTATTGTCTACTGAATTTAAATAGCAAACTACACACAAATTTATTTAATTGCAAACCAAATTTAAAATTTTCCCTTTCTTGACTGCTGCCCTATGATATTAAGAACTTGAATGGTCACTGCTCTGCATTCAAAGATTTTCCTCCCTAGAGGTCCCAGTATTCAATATTATGCCCAAAAAGGTTTCTAGAATCCCAAACATGGTCTATACTATTTTAGGGAAATTCTTATTTAAACCATTTTTAATGCATAATGAACAGAATGTGCCAAAGCTCTGCACCCTGGAGTTAAGCCATATTTTAATCTACATGGGGGCCAAACCAGAAAATTAAAAAGAATGCTAATGTTATTTAAGCTGGGCCAGAAGAGCACTCTCAGGAATTCATCCCCAAACACATTCATTAATCCTGCTGGATCTGGGGGTTGATTACCTGACAGGGTCAATCAAAAGGTAAGGCAAGGATAAGTTAAAGAAATAAATATGGAGCTCACTTGGAGTACTGGGGAATGGAACTAAGGAGAAATACATTTCCATTCTATTCCATTCTATTGCATTCAGTAAACACATACTAAGCATTTGTAGCAGAGGTTTTTGAACCTTTTTTGTTCATAACACAACATTATTCTTTGTCATTGAGAATGGAGTACAGGACAGTTAGGAACATTTCCTATGTGATTGTAAGACTAAGTTCAAGATCCAGATAATTCTCAAGAGTCTCACACACATAATTTCAAGTGAAAATTCCATATAATTCATGGCACACCTAGCTGAAACTCACTGTCCTGAAGCAAATCCTGGAAAGCCACTAATTTACAGTGCCCAGGGGGAGGTAAAGTTTAGGTAAAACATGGCTTTTGCCCTCATGAAGTGAATTGTTTAGTAGGGCAGTATGGCGCATGCATACGTATAAAGTTACACGTATTTAAGTGCCAGTAAACCCTTATATAAGGTCCAACAAGGAAAGAATATGACCACCTGGGAATGGAGAGGAGGAAAAGGTCCTTAGGGAAAGTGGCATTTTAGTGGTGCAAAAGGGATGTGTCAGAATTCAGCAGGCAAAGAGTGGGTAGCAATTGGGGGAGGAGAGTTCCAGGTCAAATGTAGTATGAGTAAGAATGTGCTAAGAATGTATAAGAGATGGGGAAGGGAATAGTTATCAGGAAAGGAATAGTTACTTTCTTCAAAATGCCATGTATAGGAATGCAAATTCCACTAATATTTAGAATCTTTTATGATATTTTGTTGGAGTAAGAAGAGGAAATTCAAAAATCATCTAAACTGATAAAAATTTGTTATAAAGTTAACTTTATAGAACTTGAGTATGCCACTGTGTAGTTCTTTAAAACAAACTTGTCTGGGCTGATCTTAATGTTATTTTAAATTTGTTAAGATCAAAACATCATTTATTTGATTACAAAAAACCCCTAATTATATCCCTAACATCACTGTGCACTTACTATATGATCAATGTTGAATACCATAGCGCTTAATAAAAATGAGGTGGAAGGATTCTGAAAAAACACAATTACCAGCATCTCATATATTTTGATGTGGAATAACATTATGTATCAAGAAGATATACTCATATGAGGAAATCCAGGAACTGTATTGTGGTACTAAAAGTGTGATGGAGTATAGCAGTTATTCTGAACCTGTTTCTAAACAACCAGGAAGAACTGGCTGCTGAAATGGAAACAATGAGTATCTTAGAAGAAGTAATGGTTCCATCTTAGAATTAGTGATAGAAATGAAGAAAGTTGGGCAGTCTGAAAAACATCCTAAATTTCTTGAGAATATATTTCAAAAGGTTCAGTGGAAAGGATGGTTTAGGGCCCGGTAGAGCAAAGTGGTCCCAGAGGGATAAGAAGCTAAAGAATGAAATTCTAAAGACATAAACAAAACAATTCCAACTAGGAAGGAAAAAAGGACAACTGTCTAAAGAGACCTATGTGGATGAAATCACGAACTAATTTAAATATAAAAAGACATATAAAATATAGAAGGCAAAGACAGGTAACAGAGGAAGAAGAATGACATGGTCCTGAATGCTAAAGAATAGAAGGAATTGAGGCTGGGGATGAATGTTACTATAAAGAGGTTGATCAAGGAGACCTTTGTGAACATGGCCACTTGCATGACTTCAATGATTGGGTTTAAGAGCCTGGAGCTGCTGCCTGATTATTGGATGAACATGGCCCCAGAAGTATGGACTGTAGTCATAAAAGCTACCCCTCCCCTATGGTGTATAAAAGTGAGCTGTTTGCACTTTCTCCTCACTCAATTTGTCACTTGTATTTCCAGACCACAGTGTAGCAGAGAATACCTTCTTTCTAGAGGGGCAGGGGGAGCAATTCCTGCCTCACATGGAATGAATAAAAAATCATTTATTAAGTACTTACTCTGCTAAGCACTGGGGTTACAAATAGAAAAGCAAAGGGAGTCTTTGCCCTTAAGGAGCTTACATTTAAAAAAAAAAGTTTTTATTGATGTCTTCTGTTTCTTGCATCATCATAGTTGCCCCATAAATCCCTTCTCCTCCCCCCCAGACACCTATGATATGACAAATAGTATTTTTTAGAGAGAGAAAAAAAATCACAACTGATCAATACATTGAAAAAATCTGAAAACATGTGCAATGTGTAATACCTGTGGACCTTTCCCCTCCAAAAAGGGGTAAACTGGAGATGTTCTCTCAAATCTCTTCATTCAAGTTCTACGTCATCTGTATAATTTTGTTACGTATATTTTTGATTTTTGGGGGTATCATTGTTCTTTCCATTTACAGTATATGTTATTTTCTTGGCTTTGCTTACTTCACTTTGCATCAGTTCATATACATTTTTCCATGCTTCTCTGTATTCATCATACATAATTTCTTACAATATAGTAATATTCCATTAAATTCACATACTACAATTTATTTAGCTATTCCTTAACTGGCACCTATTTTGTTTCTAATTTTTAGCTATCACAGAAAGTGCCACTACAAATATTTTGGTATATATTTCTTTGAAGTATAAGTCCAGTAATGGAGTTTCTAGTTCAAAGGCTATTGACATTTTAGTCACTCTATTTACATAATTCCAAATTGCTTTCTAAGATGGTTGTACTCATAGCTCCACCAACAATGTATTTGTGAGCTCCTCCAACATTGACTATTGCATTTTTTGGGGTAATTTTTGCCAATTTGCAGGGTGTAAGGTGAAACCTCAGAATTGTTTTCATTTGCACTTCTTTTGTTATTAGTGATTTAGAACATTCTTTCATGTGATTGTGAATATTTTTCAATTCTTGCTTTGAGAAATATTTTGTTCATATCTTTTGACCACTTATCTATTGGGGAATGGCTATTAATCTTATATTCATTAAAAATTTTATATATCTTGGTTACCAAACCTTTAAGAGAGAAATTTGATATAAAGATTTTCCCCCCATTCGACCATTTCCTTTCTTATCTGGTGCATTAATTTTGTCTATGCAGAAGCTTTTGTTTCAAGTAATCAAAATTATCTATTCTGCCTTTCATAATTGCCTCAATTTCTTATTTACTTAAGAATTTATTCATCTTCTACCCATTCCTGTGAGAGGTATGTGATCTGTTTTTCTTCTATTTTTTTTTACAGTAAGATCTTTAATATTAAGGGTTCATGTCTATTTAGAATGTATTGTGGAGTATGGTGTAAGGAGGATCTTATATTTTAATAGGGAAAGATAAAACCCATAGGAGAGTTGTGGACAGGAAGAGGTACTTCATTTTTTTTTAAAGAAAGTTAAAGGAATAGTGAATGGGACCACAGGACATTAGATTGTTACACCACTTTCAGGAGCAATAATAGAGATGACTTGATCATGGTTCCCAAACTGGAAAGCAGGAATGTGGAAGAACAAATTTTGGGGTGAAAGATGATACGTTTGCGATAATGGTGAGACAACTAAATGGGAATATTTTGAAGATAGTAAATGAGAGATATGGAATTGGAACTCAGATAAAACTACAAGATTATGAGTGTAGATAAAATAGTTGAATCCATGACAATGTACAGTATGAAGTCTCGAAAGGAGAAAGGAGAAAGTGAGACAAGTAAAGGGCAAAGAATTGAGCCTTAGGGAATGTTGACAATTCATGAGTTGCAGGAAGAAGAGTCATTAAAAGAAACCAAGGAGCAGCTGAGAGATTGGAAAAGAACCAGACATCATGGAAACCAATCAAGGAGGAAATTTTAAGATGGGGGGAATTTGATCAATGCTATAACATGTAACAGAAAGATCAAAGAGATTGAAGATGGAGAAAAAGTCACTGGATTTTGATATAAGGTTATTAATAACTTTTGAGAGCATAGTTTCCCCAAAGCGATAAGTCCATTAGTCGGGGAATTAAGTAAGAAATAGGTAAAGAAATCGAGACAGTGATTTTAGACAATATGAAACATCTGGTGACAAAAAAAGAAATACAGGCAGAGAAATTGGCTAAAGAGCAAATACATTGTTTTGCTCTTGGAACGAGTTCTCTTGGTTTTATTTATGTATTTTTAAAACAGATCTAGTGTCTTTATCATCTTTTTTTTTTCTTTCATTTTATGTGACTCTCTTCTTATGTTTATTTCATGCCTTAGGAAGTTAAAGTGAAGAGCAAACTACAGTAATTAAAATTTTATGTTATTTAATAAGACCTGGAGTTGAAATATATTCATAGGCAGTGTGAAAGAACTAGAAAAACGAACATGTGTATTTCATTGAAATTGCTGTCTGTGAGGTTTCTATTTCCTCTTAGTGTGATGCATAGAGTGACTATTGCAAGGATAGGGCTTCTGTAATTTAACTGAAAGGCCAAGTTACATTTGAACACGTTTCAAAACTATTAAATTGAAATAAGGACAGCACTTTTACATCTATTTCATATATCAAAAAAAGGTTGATAAAACCTTTAAGACCACTTACTAAACTTTTGAAGATGGGCAGATTATTCATAAAGATTTTAAAAGCATAGAAAGTTGGGAAACGTTCCAGAAGAGAAGGCCACATGAGTTATAAATGAGATCTGCAGCATCTACAATGGCTGCAGAGATCTTTATGGCTAACTAGAATTCCTCACCACTAATACATCCTGTAAATACACATTCTGTCAGACTACAAACACCTAACTCTCAGACCAAACTGTGTGGTGAATAGAGTACCATGGAATATGTTGGTAGATTTCCAAGTCACCTTTTAACATCCAATTAATATTTAATGTCTGTAATCAAGAGATCACATGTAACTACTTGAAAATAACTGTATAAGAGAGAACATCCTATCTAGTACCAGCTTCTGCTTGCTTGACAATCTCATAAAGTCTCATAATCAATATTAGATAGGACTGCTCATTAAGGAAGAATATCCAGTTGACTCAACCATCCTAACTCGAAAATTACATCTTGATTTAAAGAACAAAACCTTCCAAGCAACATGAGGCCAAATAAAAGAAGATATCTATATAAATGAAGTGTTTATTATATATGTATATATATGCATATATATGTATGTGTGTGTATACCATTTTTGCATAGCTCAGAGTAGAATGTAGTTTAATTTTAGTTTCACTATAAAACTTTCTTAGTATAAAAGTGGAATATAATAGCATTCTTTAGGGCATCTTATGCCAAGTTGGGCTACCAAGAATTTAGTCTAGATTGAGGAAGTGCTTCAAGTGCCTCTTGAGGGGAATTTTTAAATAATATTTTAAATAACATTAAATTAATTTAATTTAAAAATTAAATTAATTAAACAATATTATTCAGTTAATATCTGATGGACACTTACCATGTACACTGTACCAGGAACTGGTATCTTACATGAGGAATAGGAGCTCTGACAGTAATAGGTATGGCAACTTTTAAAATGGAAAGTATGCATGGGATGGAAGGATCATACATTCAGATCTGGAAGAGACCTCATCTCATCCAACTGAGAAACAGATGAGAAAACGGAGGCCCAGAAAATTAAGTAATTTGCTCAAGGTCTTAAAGGTAGTAACTTGCAAAGCCAGGTCTTCTGACTCCAAATTCAGTGCTTTTACATGAAAAGATTTACATGAACTTATGCAGAGTGAAATAAACAGCACTAGAAGAACAATTTACACAATAACTAAGACAATATAAATGAAAAACTCAATAAAAGGAAGCTAAACTCTGATTAACTGAAAAACCAATAATGGTCCAGGAAAACAGATAATGAAACATATCTCCCTTTTCTTGGCAGAGAGGCAGGGGATAATTAAGGTGGAATATTGTATTCATTGTTAAATGTGGTCACAGTACTGGGTATTTTTGCTTGACTATTTTTCTTTATTATGAGGGAGGGTTCAATTTAGTTGTGGAGAAAGACATGATAGAAAGGGAGGTGGGATATCTCTAGAAATTATTACGATATAAAACATAAATATTAATTAAAAGTTTTTTAATAAGCAGTGGGAATTAAGTGTCAAATGCCATAACCTTCCTTCCATGTTTTGTTGGTATCTAGCTATCTTACAACCCGAGTAAGTCTGTTAACCACACTGTACTTCAGTTTCCTTAGCTGTAAAAATAGGGGAAATATACCTGATAGGGTTATTGAGAGGATCAAATGAGTTAACATATATAAAGTGTTTTGCAAATATTAAATTGCTACTGAAATGCTAGCTATCTGTCTTGGTCTATTTAACTTCTTCAGTATCCTTCTTCAATAGCCCAAGTACAAGAGGCATTTCTTATGGATGGTGACATCCTCCAAATACCCCTGTATGCAAAAGACATTGTGTTGACAGCTTCAAGCCCCAGAATAATTAAAGACTTCCTTAATGAGAACCATTGCCACTCAAAAGGTTGCCCTCTCAATCCATATCGAAAAAAAGTCAAGGCGATGAAAAATATCTGCTGTTTAAACTATGACACACAGTTGACTAGACAGCCCATTGAGCTAGTCCATTCATACATGTGTCTATAAAAGGAACATCAAAACCCTAATGAATTGAACTAGATTAAATTGTTATCCTTGTCCTGACAATGTGGAAATCATGCCTACCCAGGCTCTGTGCCTCTTCTTTTTATTACTAATACTTGGTTTCTCAGTTCTATCTACTTAAACCCCAGGACAGTGAGGATCTATCAAGTTCATGAAGAAAGGAAGGTCTCTCTGACTTAGCGCTAAGTAAAACTACTAGGTATATGACAAAACTGTCTCTCCTGCAGCCTTCTGACACCCTCCGCTGATTGGTTTGTCTTTGCTAGTTCTCACAATCTAAATCTTTCACCCACATCATTGACAAGTTCCACAAAGTGTTGCTTTGATAGCTCTGGCATCATTCAAAAAAAAATTCCTCTTGTTTTTATCTTCTGCTATCCTTTCCTTTTTCTCTCTTTTTTTTCAATTGTTTTCCCAGGCAGATTCTTGAGCCAAATTTACCCCCAAATTATGTATCCTACTATAAATCTATTTCTTGTCCGACAAATTTTGGATCATTACGTTACATTGCATGCCAGGTGGTAGAGTGGATAGACACTGGGCCTGAAGTCAGGAAGACCTGAGTTCAAATCTGGCCTATGTGACCCTGGGCAAGTCATTTAACACCTGCCTGCCTCACTTTCCTCAACTGTATAATGGGGAAAATAACAGCATTTACTTTTCAGGTTTGTTTTGAGGATGAAAGAAGTTAATTTGTATAACACTTGGCACAGTACCTGGCACATAATAGGTACTTAATAAATGGTTGTTCCTTTGTTCTTCCTCCCTACTAATATTCTCTAAAATTTATTCTTGCATCACACATACTTAAAAAATATTTTGTGATATATCTCAGGGGAATGGAGTGCTGGGAGTCAGGAAGACTTGAGTTCAAATCCAGCCTCAGACACTTGCTAACTGTGTGTTTCTGGAAAAGTCACTTAATTTCTTTCTGCCTCAGTGTCTTCAACTACAAAGTGAAGATGAAGATAGCACCTACTTCACAGGGTTGTTGTGAGGATCAAATGATATAATATATATGAAGTACTTAGCACAGTCCTTGGTACATAGCAGGTACTTAATAAATGCTTGTTCTACTAATGCATTATTGGTAGAGTTGTGAAATGATCCAACCATTTTGGAGAGCAATTTGGAACTATGCCCAAAGGGCTATAAAAATGTGCATACCCTTTGATCCAGCAATAGCACTTCTAGGGCTGTATCCCAAAGAGATCATACAAATGGGAAAAGGACCCCCATTTACAAAAATATTTATTGAAGCTCTTTTTGTGGTGGCAAAGAATTGGAAATTGAGAGGATGCCCATCAATTGGGGAATGGCTGAACAAGTTGTGGTATATGAATGTAATGGAATACTGTTGTGCTATAAGAAATGATGAGCAAGCAGACTTCAGAAAAACCTGGAAAGACTTGTATGGACTGATGCTGAGTGAAGTGAGCAGAACTAGGAGAATGTTGTACACAGTAATAGCCATAGTTGTGCGATGACTAATATTGATAGACTTAATCCTTCTCAGCAATGCAAGTATCTAAGACATCTCCCTCATGATGGAAAATGCTATCCACATCTAGAGAAAGAACTATGGAGTTTGAATGCAGATCGAAGCATACTATTTGCTACTTTATATATATATATATATGCTACATATATGTGTGTGTGTGTATATATATATATATATGTGTGTATATATATATATATATATATATAGCGCCTATATCAGATTGCTCCCTCTTGGGGAGGGAGGTGAGAAGGGAGGGGGGAAATTTTAAAACTCAAAAGATTATGTGATTGTTGATAAATCAAAATAAATTAATAAAAAAACTTTAAAAAAATAAAATAAATGAGCAATTTAAAAAAAATGCTAATTCTCTTCCCCTTTCCCTTATAAATTAGGATAATATATACATATACGCATATATATGAACATATACACATATATATATACACAGATAGACACATATACATATATAATATATAATTGAGAATATAATTGAGGGCTTATTCATTCCATATTATAGCAGGATAAAGATGTAGAAGGCAGTCTGATTATGCTCCCTAAATCCTGCTTGTGACTCTTACTGAATAATATCAAAGTTCTATCGACTGCAAACTGATTGGCAGATAACCTAGGATCCCTGGGAACCACAAAACTTCAGCTCTGCTTTCAGACTCCATGGAGGTAACCCTGGAGATATGACTTCTGTCAACTCCCTCTGCAGGTTCTGCTGTCTATCCTTGCCTCCTTTTTTTTTCTCCCTTGAGGAAATCCCAGAGTGGGGACTTTGGAAATGCCAGAGAGTAGTAGCAGTGAGCTGGTCTTATGCTATAACCCTCAGACTGGGACAGCTCAGGCCCAGGGGTTTTGAGGACTCCTGATGCTCTGAGCTCCTCGAGAAGGCCCTAAAGATCCAGTGCTCAGAACTTCAAAGATGGTGGTGGTGGTGGTGGTCTAATCTCAAGAAGTGAGGGCCAATTCAAGACAGTTCAAGAACCCAGGGGACATGAAGAAATACCATGCAGAAAGACGACCTTACCCAAAAGTGCAGCAGGGGGAAAAGCCTGGCTGTGGTAGAAAGCACCAATTTGTGAACTAAAGATGGAGAGAGAAATAAATCTAAGAAAAACTTGTTCTATATAAAAAATTATTACAAGTCTAGAACCTTCCAAGAAAAAGAGACTTAATCCTAACAAATACAAGAAGAAACTTAACAGAAAAAAATGTCCCCAAGGACTACATGAATAAATGGAGGAAATGAATCAAAATATAAAAGCTTTGGAGGAAAGAACTGGAAGGAAATTAAGTAGTTTAGAAGAGAAAGTGGTAAAACTTACCTAAGAAGTAGATTCCCTGAAAACTAGAATAGCCCAAACAGAAAATCTATGAGACAGCATGAAATAATAAAGCAAAATTAAAAGGCTGAAAAAAATAAAAGAAAATATGACATTTGGTATCATAAGCAATTGACCTGGAAAATAAATCATGGAAGGGTAATTCAAGAATCACTGGATTCCTGAAAACCATGATTAAGATAAAAATCTGGGCACTATATTTTAAGAAATCATACATCAAAACTGCCTAGATCTAGTGGCAACTAGATATTAAAAATAAAAAGTAAATATAGAAAAAAAATCTGCTAATCACTTCCTAAAAGGAATCTCCAAAATAAAAGTCCCAGGAATGTCATAGCCAAAATTCAAGGCTACTATATATTTAAAACAAAACAAAACATTGTAAGCATTCCTCCCTTCCCTCCCCCCAAAAAAGGAGTTCAAGTATCAAGGAACTACAGTTCCAGAGATCTTACCCCACCCCTTTCTCCATGTTTTTATACTCTTTTTATCATGGACTCCAGTTGAAAAATAGCAAGTTCTACTCCCATGTTCTTTTTTTCTACACTAGTATATTTTCTTCATTTTGCCTTCCTCAAACCCTCAGAACAGAACCAGCGCACCCCAGCCCCAGGATATCTCCTCTCTCTCTTTCTCTCTCTGTCATTTCACACACACACACACACACACACACACACACACACACACACACACACCCCATTTAACTTCCTCAATAGTCTTTGAGGACATCAAGGTTGTTTCTTCTCCCTATTGGAATGCTATAGCATATAGTTCCTTCCCAATGACCAAATAAATTTACTTTTCTAAGTTTCTTAAGACTCCTGTGTTTGTGTTAAAAACCTTTTTTTCTGGGGGTTCCTTCCAGTAGGTCATTTTAGATTCTTTCTATCTTTACTTTGATATCTGGTTCTACTAGATCTGAGCAGTTTTCATTTAATGTTTCTTGAAATCATTAGATAAACCTCATTTCACACACACATACACACACAAGTAGTTTGGTGTAAAAATACATCAAACTCTTCAGGAAAACCAGCAGAGATGAGAGCTTAAGAGAAGTGATGATAATGAGAAGAGGACAGTCACAAGCAAAACTTATTTTCTGATCTTGAGAGATTGAAAATGGAAAACAAACAAACAAACAAAAACTAATAACTAGAATCTAAGATGGTGCCTTAGCTTGCCCCTTAGATAATTGGGGAGTGGATATACGAAATGTGGAATCTAGGCACAATGGAATAATATTGTGCCATAAAAAATGACAAGAGAGATTATTTCAGAGAATCCTGGTAGTATGAACTGATGCAGAGTGAAGCAACCAGAACCAGGAGAGCAATTTATATAAAGATAACAACATTTTAAAGAAAATTAACTTCCAAAGACTTAATAACTTTGACCATTGTTATGAAAATCAAATATGTCTTCAGAGAACTTATGATAAAGTATGCTACTCACCTCCTGATAGAGGTAATGGATATAAGAATCAGAGATATACATTTCTTGACATAGCTACTATGTGAATTCATTTTGCTTGAATGTTCTTGTTACAAGTGTTTTTTTTCCCTTTTAGGTCAGATTTTATGGGGGAGGGAAAATTTGGAGATGGAGATTATTAATAATTATAACAAAAAAGAGGACCATTGTGACATATTTAAAAATGTACACAAGAGAATAGAATAAATTTCAGAAGGAAGCACGGACAAGCAAGACAATTTTAAAAGTAACATGAAATTTATTATATGCTTTTTAAAAAAATAAGTGGCATAAAATGAAGACTCAGACTTTCATATAGAATTCTCTTTTTGTATTCCACTAAGTGTTTATTAAAAGTGCTCTTTTTATATTTAAGTTCAGAATTTTAAAAATGAATATTTTTAAATAAAAAAATGAAGAGACAGTTCCATATGTTCTAAAAACCTCTGCTTGGGCAGCATGTTTGTCCAGAGCCTCATGTCCAGGTTAGATAAGGGAAGGCTCAGGAGGGCAGATATCTTGAGTTTCATGTTTCCCCTTTAATGCCAGTACTTTCCTTCTGTTGATTATCTCCAATTTACCCTCTATATATCTTGTTTTACATGGTTGTTTGCATGTTGTCTCCCCCATTAGACAAGAGAAAGAAAGAGAGGAGAGGGTGGGGGGGGAGAAGGGAGAGAAAGAAGGGGGAGAGAAAGAAGGAGGAGAGAGAAGGAGGAGAAATAGAGAAATGCGAGGAGAGGGAGAAGGAGAGGGAGAGAGAGGAAGGATTTTTATCTCCTCGAACATACTTGGGGAAAGGGCTTACACAGTTCTATTCAACCCACCTGCATTTCTGACCCTTTGTGTTTATAGTTCGATCAGGTATTCACTATACAATCTTTCATTATAGCCAGTTCCCTCCATGATCTCAGCTGACTTTCGTCTCTTGCCCACTCTGCTCCTTTAACTCACGTACACTCAAGAAGAGATCCTTGCTGTATTTTAACTCTTGTCACACACCTCATCATTCATGGTGTTCTTTGTGTATGGAGGGGGAAACAAGACAGAATAAGCTACTCTAGAATTCTCACGTCAGCAAGGATGACTACCATGCACTGAATAATGTTACTATGCTCATTATTAAAGAAGAAAGCAAATGAAATTGCTGAGAATGATTTGAGTAGATACAAAAGAATGGTTCCCATACCAGATAATGGAAATCAAGATGATATTTTTGCTCTGATATCTAGAATTATTAGGGAAAAAAATCCAGAAACACAATTGTAAAAATGCAGTTTATGTAAGTTTGTATAAAACAAAATGCCTTTTGTTCTCACCTTAAAGTACTCACCAAAAAATCTTTCGCAATTCCAAACTGGTTCTGCTATAAAAATGGAAAATATCCAAAAGGAAAATAATGATTTTGCCCATAGGGATGTAGAAACACCATTTTTATTGTACAAAGCTTTGTTTTCTCAGACAAATGACAATGAATCACGCTGGGCCAAACTCAAGAAAACCATCACTTTCTGGTGGGCATAAAATGTAGCATTTGTAGCTAGAATGCCCCTCAAATGGCATATAATTCAGGGGCAGAGATCTAGGTGGTGCTAATCAACCTTGAGCCTTTTTTGTGGGAGGGTAGTTTGGGGGGTACAGATTTGTCAAAGTGACATGAACTGCAAAAGACCAGGGTTCAAAGCTCCACTTCCCTTATCTCTTCAGACCCAGCACCAGCCTGGGGGTGGGTATGGGATGATGTGGATTATATACCAAAACTATAAATAAGGGAGACCACAGAAAGTAGTTCCTTTAAGGGTTAGATGGTGAGTTCCAGATTGTCCATCCTTCAAATTGAACTTTGCCACCTGTTAACAACCAGCAGAAATTGAGACCTTTTCTTAGCCCTCTTCATTCCTTCAAAGGTGAGATACATGACTGAATAGAGCATTTATTAAATGCTTACTATGTGCAAAGCTCTGGAAACACAAAGAAATCAAGACAGTACCTGTTCTCAAGGTGCTCACGTTCTAATGGGGACACAACACACATAGAAGGTTTTAGGTGCAAGACAGCTTCATAAAGTCATCAGCCTCTCTCTCTCTCTTCCAGAGTCATCGAAGTCCAATGGCAAGATAAAAGTCAAGATGATTGGCGATGACCTGGGATGCAGTGGATGACCTTGGCATTTTAGATGTCTCACAAAGCTCTAAGTGCTCCACACAACCTGCTTCAGCCACCTTCATGGCTGTTGGATATGTACCCATTCCACCAGGGGAAGTCTTCACATGCTTGGGATAGTAGACTCTTTAACTCACATCAGGGTCTGAGGCCTGTTGATCACCTTTAATCTGACTTAGCTTGTCTTTGGAGATGGTTTTACCAGGTTGTGGCTGCTATGGATGCTGTAACTTCTTGAAGCTACAGATGAGAGTTGGGTGACAGGTGGAAACCAAAAGTGGTTGACCAGCCCTGAAAAGGGCTGGCAAGCCCTCACACCAGAGGTGCTAGTCCTCTCTGAACACCACATACACCTTGTTGAACAAATAAATACACCGACTATGCCACTTCTTAAGAAAGAGATACAGGAGGGCTTCTAGTACCTCTCTCACTAGCAGGTTAGCTTTGATCTGGTCAAACAGGAAGACAGGAATGGAGTCATAATAAGGGGTTAAATAAGCTTACTTTATTCTAGTCTAGTCTTCTCAAAGAGAGTTTGCTGATAATGGGAGCTCCAACTCCTATAGCATTCCCTAACAACCCTTCTCACAGGGGCCATCATGAAGGGGGGGGCAACTACCCTTCATCTCGATGGGGTCAATCGAGACCAGCACAACTTGTGTACTCCCCTAAATCCCCTCAAGTCTCAATGGGGGCTGGTTGAGGCAAACATACAGATTTCCCCCTCCCAAGCCTTGATGAGGGCCAGTCAAGGCACACACAGCATTCAACTCGCTCATTTACCCCTATGGGGGTCCCCAGTCACTGACCAGTGCCCACTTGCTTTATATGGCAACAGACAAAGAAGGAATATTGCCAGCAATAGCCTCACAATTTTACATCACTTCATCCCTATATCTGCTGTGCAAGCATGGTAGAAACTGTTTTGAACCATGATCGTGAGAACTCACATCTAAAACCTGGGAAGTAGAGATTGTTATGGCTGTGGATCCTGGGAAGAAAACTCTAAGAAAGAATAACAAAAGATCCACTTTACACACACCGAAATTCACCTTACTTACACACCCCTAGCTTGGCTATTTACCACCTGTTTGACCTTAGACAAGTCTCTTTTCCTCTCTAGGCTCTAATATTCTCATCTGTAAAAATGGAGAGTTGGAGTAGATGACCTCTAGGGTCCTATCAATGACCAAATCTATGATCTAATTTCATAAGAATATGGAAAAGTAGGTATTCGCAAAATAGTTGCTGATTGGCTGCAGAAGAAGAGGGAACTGGTTTCAAGAACATAAGGCAAATTCATCCCTTAACGACAATGGTGATGAAGGCAGAAGTGTGCTGTTAAGGGGCTGGCAGTTTTCTCGTAGACTAGAGATCCTCTGCCCCCCCCCCCCTTACTGCTTATGTTATTCTTGCTGTGACAAGAGCATGTTGCTAGAATCACCAAATGACTGGAGTCTGAAATGATTCGACATAGTATTACTCAGATTCCACTGTGATTTGTTCATTAGGGAGATTTTACAATGTACGTTTTTGGCAGTGCACATTTCAAATTCATCCCTTGATGACAATGGTAATGAGGACAGGAGTATGCTGTTAAGCAAAATGTCAGTGATAATTACTCAAAGTTAAAGTTTTTATTCTACTTTTCCTTTATTCGGCACGTGTAAAAGGTAAAGATTTGGCACTTCTGAAGACTAAAATGACCTGTTTGGCCACATGAGTCAGAGAAACTCTAAATGTTGAACTTCCTTTGGCTAGAAAGAAAAAGAATTAAATGGGGGTTTGATTAAGGCAGTTAAGATTATAAAGCCTGTAAGTGAAACCTGATCAGTCTGTTCTTTTACTGTGTCTCATAATATGAGAACAAGAAGGTCACTCAATTAAATTAATGGTTTTAAAATTTAGAACGAATAGTGAAATGGAAATTCTTCTTTAGATGGTACCTAGGCAGCTGGTAAAAATGTAGTACTAGAAGAAAGGCCACCAGGTTAAGTGCTGTAACAGAATTTTAAAAGCACCATATCATCAGGAACATCATAAGCATTTGTAGCTAAGCACCAAAAATAAGAGTAAATTAATTAATTCAACAAATATTCACTGAGCATCTACTCTGTGCAAGGCACCGTATTAAAGCCCAAGCTTCAGGGTGTATTCCAATTTCTTCTGTCTAAAGAAGAAATCTACCTTTCCGGCTATCAAGTACAGGATTATGGTCTACTCAGTTACTTATATTCATTCATTCAAATGATTATGCCTACTATGTGCAAAGCACAGGGCTGGCTACTTCCAAGGCATGTTCTGAAAAGACTAGTTTTTCCTGGACTGGATTTCTTTGAAATGGATCTATTTATCTCTATAAGGACCTGTCAATAACAGAGAGCAGCCTGTTATATACTGTCCTGCTGGAAGTGCAGTACAGTTGTTTAAGATGGGCTCTAAAGAGATATTCAAAGCAAAGAGCTCATAAAAATGTGAGAGTTGGAAGGGATCTCAGCCTTTCCTAGTCCAGCCCATATAATATAATAACCAATGCGCTCAATTAAAGCAGCTATTGTTCTATGAAGAATAGAAATGGGATGGTTTTGAAGCTAAGGTGACCTAAGCAGAGATTTTGCCCTGGGTGATGTGACTTAAAGGGGAATGAGAACAGTTGGGCACCTGCAAATTCTGGAGGGATGCTGCAGAAAGGCTACTAAATAACATGGAGGCTGTGTGGGCCTGGGATCAGTAGAATAAGGGAATATGGAGTAGGTAGGGAGAGATTCCCTAGAAGAGATAAGGCACCGTATTACTGGAGATTAACCCATTAGCTTTTTAAACAGTTACTTCTCTTATATTCTCACCTTACACTCTCACCACACCATCTTCTTCTCCCTTTTCTAACAGCCACCTATTGCCTCTGAATGTCCAGGTAGAAGAGGCCTTTAGCTGATATCAAGGCTATTACTGTAGCAGCTCTGTCTTCTTGCTCTATCCATTAGATGTGGGAAAATGGGTGTCTAGCACTGGTCCTTCTCAGAGACAGGATTTGGGAGCCCCATTGTCTAGAAAACACTGCCACAAGTGGAGGAAATATCACAAAGTGCTAGTCACTGAAACTTCTGAGAAAACAAAACCTCAGTTCTCTTTTACCATTAAGTGACCAAGGAATGGATTCAGCAACCATGTATAGAGGTACTACTTATTCTGCTTCACCAAACTATCTGAGATAAGCAATGATGTATCTGTTTACCATAATCATTCAGTGTAAAACACCAAGCCTCTTGCTACATCTCTGGGCTATTGTTTTATTTGTAAAATGAAGGATGGCCTCTAAAATCTCTTCTTAGTTTCAAGTCCTATAAATCCTTTGATTTCCATAAATTGAGACAATTACCCAAGGATCCCTCCCCCCTTCCCCCACCCATTGTAAGTTTGTATTGATTTCCTATCAGATCCAGATAGGAGACTTTTATCTCTTTTCTGATGGATTCAGGAGGGTATCAGGCAGGACTGACTCTCTTATGACAAATTATTTGCCCACCCTATTCCTGTGTGGAAGCAGGCTTCAGAAGACACTTATCTTAATAATCATTCTTGATTAGTTATATAATATTGATCAGCTGAACAATCCCCATTCCCTTACAAACATCCTGTTTCAGAGGCAATAGAGCCAAACTCTTGAACAGAGTTCTTTCTGTTTAGAAGCAGTTGATTCTTCCCCCATTTATTACTCTGAAAGATTGGGTAGGTGTGCTTTTGAAGATTGAATGTAGGGTGGGCCTTCCTGTTGTTAGGCAGACTCAAGTGGCTGTGCTCCCTCAGGTAGCTTACACTAAGAGGACAGGGAGTCAAGAGGTCTTGTCTTGGTGGGAGTTTATAGATATTATTATTAAAATAAGGAGTTGCTAAGAGGGAGATTGATGCCAAGCCTCATAACACTTGGTTGGGAAATTCCAGGAGAATATGAAGGAAGAAATAATAGGGTCCTTGGTCCTGATGCCTCCTCTGCCCTGACTGGACTAACTTTTGGTGCCCTCATCTTATGAAATCATAGCTTATCAGAAGGGGGACCAAGCTCCCCAAACTTGTTAAATTCTTACCAGTGGATTAAAAGAAGAGTACAGATTCCATGCTCAGGTGACAGTTTATTTGGTGAAAGGTGGTCTTCAGAACACTGGGGTCTGTGGGATACAGGAGGAATAACTACACGGGGGAAAAGATTACTGTTTTGAGAGGATGACTGAAAGTATGTGCACCTATCATATAAGTCAGTCCAAATGTATAGTGGAGATGGAATTATTGGGTTTGTGGGGTGTGATTTTAGTTTAGGTTATTATTTCATCAGCCCAGCTTACTCATTGGAAGCCCTTATAGTTGCCCAAATCATTCATCATAATTAACACCAAGCAGGGCCATATCCCCAGAAGATTTCTACCACGTCAGTAGACATGGACTTTAATAGGTTAGAAAGGACCTAGGAATGTGCCAGGACCCTCTCTGTTGATCTCCATAAAGGTCATATACCAGTGAGCCTTTTCTCCTTGATAACTGTCATCTCTGGCCACCTTGATGACTCCCTGTGAGGATTTAGACACTCTGAACCACCCAAGTACTTGCCTTTTGAACAGCTTAGATTATTATGGGCTTAGGGAGGTAGCAGCAAGTTGGCAAAGTGAGATTCGGCATTTTTGCCCAGTTGACCCAACACATCTCCATAACAACCTAGAAAATGCACCAGACTAAATTCTGATGGGAAAGCCAAGAAAAAAGTCAGTGCATCATTTTTTTTCAGGCCAGAGCAGCTTAGAAGTTAGAGAGGTCTATGGACAATATAGTATGGGCTGGCCAGAAGTACAGCAGTGGCAGCAGTATTGAGGAACATTTCAGTGCCCAGAGACAATAAGGAATTTAAGACTGAGAACCAGAAAAGTATTGGGGGAGAAATAGATCCCAGGGGACCCCTGAACCATCACTGAGAAGAGGAAGAGATGGCAGCTAGATGTTGCCCCCAGGAGTGAGCAGAACCTAGCACTAACAAAGTCAAGAAGTAGGTTAGAAGAATGAGAAAACAAACAAAACAAAACAAAAAGAAACTGATCTTTATAAAGAGCTAATAGGGAGAGATGGAAGCTCAAGACACAAACACAGAAGAAAAGAATGACTTGAAAACAGCAAATTCTCAAAGAAAAAATGCAGATTGGACACATTCCTAACAAGAATTCCTAGAAGAGTTTTTAAAAAAGAACAAAAAAATTTACAAAAACTGAGAGCTATGCAAGAAAGTTAAAGAGAATTAACAGTTTTATAAAGGAGGCACAAAACATTACTAAAGAAAGTAACTCCTTAAAAATTAGGATTGACAAATGGAAGCAAATGAGATCATGAGACATCAAGAAATAAACAAAAAACATGGTCAAAAGATGGAAAAAATATGAAATATTTTACAGGAAAAACAAATTATCTGGAAAATAGATTGAGGAGAGATCATTTAAGAATCACTAGACTAGGGGTGGCTAGATGGCACAGTGGATAGAGCACTGACCCTGAAGTCAGGAGGACCTGAGTTCAAATCTGGCCTCAGACCAAACACTTGATACTTACTAGCTTTGTGACCCTGGACAAGTCACTTAACCCCAACTGCCCCCCCCCAAAAAAAGGAAGAGAAAAAAAAAGAACGTTGAGAATCACTAGACTACCAGAAATCCAAGAACAAAAGAGTCTAGACATCATATTTCAAGAAATTATAAAAGAAAACTGCTCAGGGATCTTAGAACAAGAGGGCAAAGTAGAAATTGAAAGAGTGTACCAATTGCTTCCTAAAAGGGATTCCCCCAAAATGAAAATTCTCAGGAATATGACAGCCAAAATCCAGAACTCCCAGGTCAAGTAACTAAAAAGAAAGATTTCAACTATCATGGAATCACAGTCAGGATCATATAAGATTAGCAGTCATCACTTAAAAGAAATAGACGTCTTGGAATATGATCATCTGGAAGGCAAAGGGTCTGGAAGGCAAAGGATTACAGCCAAGAGTAATCTCTCCAGCAAAACTGGGGATTTTAGAGGGGCAAACTACAGGGAGAAAAATGAATATTTAATGAAATGAAAGACTTTCAAGTATTCCTGATGAAAAGACCAAACTAAATAGAAAATTTGACATTCATACACAAGACTCAAGAGAAGCATATAAAGGTAAATATGAGTGAGAAATCACAAGGGACTAAACAATATTAAACTGTTTACAATCTTATATGAGGAGAGGATACATGTAACCCCTCAAAACTGTATCATCACCAGGGGTGTTAGAGGAAATCTAATTAGACAGAGGGTCGGGGTGTGATTCCATTATGTTGATATGATCTCAAAAGAAGAATGGTTGGGTGGGGAAGAAGAATGAACTGGAAGGGGTAGGGAGGGATAGGAAGAATGAGAAATTAGCTCACATAAATAGGTCATAAAAGGAAAAGTTTATACTGTGTAGGAGACAGTGGGGGAAGGAGTGGGAAATGCTTGAACCTCACAGTCATTTGAACTGGTTCAAGGAGGGAAAATTACACATATACACACAGTTGGGTCCAGAAATTAATTATGCAACAAGGAAGCAGAAGGCAAAGGGGTTAAAAGAAAGGGGGGGGGGAGGGAGGAGAAGAAGGGTAGATTAAGACATGCAATGATTAGAAACAAAATGGTCTCCTAAAGAGGGGACAGGGTAAAAAAAAGAAGGATAAGTGTAAAGGAATAAGATGGAAGGAAATGTACAATTAGCCATCATAATTGTGAATATGGATGGGATGATATCCTTGAAAGAGAAGAAGATAGTAGAATAGATTAGAAACAAGAATCCAAAATCCAGAATCAAATATTGTTTATAAGAAATACACAAGAAACAGAAATATCCACATAGAATTAAAAGAAAGGGCTAGAGCAAAATCTGTTATGCTTCAGCTGAAGTAAAAAGGATAAGGGTGGCAATCATGATCTCAGAGAAAGCAAAAACAAAAATACATCTAATTAAAAGAGACAACCAGGGAAACTATATTTTGCTAAAAGGTACCATAGACTATGAATTGATATAAATACTGAACACATACTCATCAAATGGCATAGCATTCAAATTTTGAAAGGAAAAGTTATACAAATTAGAAGAGGAAATAGAAAATGAAACTAAATTAGTGGAGAAATTCAATTTACCTCTTTCACATCTAGATAAATCTATCTCTTAAAAAAGAAACCAGGAAGAAGTTAAGGAGATGAATAGAATATTAGAAAAGTTAGTTATGATAGTCCCCTGCAGAATAAAGAATGGGAATAGAAAGGAATATGCTATTTCTTATTTGTGCATAGTACTTCCCCCAAATGGTCACCTATTGGGGCATAAAAACTGCACAGATTCAGAAAAGTAATAATAGTAAATGCATTAAATGCATCTTTCTCTGACCATAATGCAGTAAAAATTACATTCAATAAAGGGCCGTTGAAGTATAGACTAAAAATTAATTAGAAATAAAATAACCTAATTCTAAAGAATGGGTGGGTTAAAGAACAAATCATAGAAACAATCAATAATTTCATTACAAATAATGACGACAATGATACAACCATAAAAAAGTTCATGGGCTTAGGTAAAGCAGTACTTGGGGGGAAACTGATATATCTAAATACTTATATCAATAAAAGAAAGAACAGATCAACAAATTGGGCATGCAACTAAAAGTAAACTAGAAAAAGAATAAATTAATAAAACCCAATTCAACACTAAAATAGGAATCCTGAAATATCAAAGGAGATTAACAAAATTGAAAGTAAAGTAAGTAAATAAAACTAGGAGCTGGTTTTATGGGATTAAAAAAGAATAAAAAACTAAACTAAACTAAAAAAACCCAATAATTTGATTGAAAAAAGAAAACAAAATTACCAGTATCAAAAATGAAAAAGGTGAATTCATATACAATGAATTAGAAATAAAAACAATTATTAGGAGTTATTTTGACCAACTATATGCCAATAAAACTGATTATCTACATGAAAGGTATGAATATTTACAACAATACAAATTACTTAGATTAACAGAACAGGAAATAGAATACTTGAATAACCCTAATTTAGGAAAAGAGATTGAACAAGATATAAATGAGCCCTGTAAGAAAAAAAAAAAAGCAAAATAAAAACCTTAAGACCAGATAGATGGATTTACAAGCAAATTCTGCAAAACATTTAAAGAACAATTATTTCCAGTACTACGTAAACTGAAAAATTTGTAAAGAAGGAGTCCTACAATATTTCTTCTATGACAGAATTATGGTCTTGATACCTAAACCAGGGAGAGTCAAAATAGAAAAAGAGAAAATATAGACCATTTCCTCTAATGAATATTGGTGCAAAAATTTTAAATTTAATTTAATAAAATACTAGCAAGTTAACAAAGATCATACAGTATGATCAGGCTAGATTTATCCTAGGAATGCAAGGTTGGTTCAATATTAGGAAAACTATAAGCAAAATTGACCATATGAATAAAAAAAAACCAGTCAAAATCACATGATTACTTGAATAGATGCAGAAAAATCTTTTGACAAAAATACAACGTCCATACCTGTTAAAAATCCTATAAAGCACAGGAGTAAGTGGAAATTTCCTAAAAATGATAAGTAATATTTATCTAAAACCAAGAACAAGCATTATCTATAATAAGGAAAAGCTAGAAGTTTTTCCAATAAGATCAGTAGTGAAGCAAAGATGTCTATTATCCCTACTATTTATTATTGTAGAAATGCTAGTTGTAGCAATAAGACAAGAAAAAGAAATTGCAGAAATAAGCAATAGTCAATAGGGAAACAAAACTACCACTTTTTACAGATGATATGATGGTTTACCTAAAGATCTCTAGAGAGTCAACTAAAAAACTAATTGAAACAATTACTTCAGCAAAGTTGCAGAACATAAAACAAACCCACACAAATCATTGGCTTTTCTGCATATTACCAACAAAATCCAGCAGGAAAATATACAAAGAAAAATTCCATTTAAAATAAGTTCAGACATTATAAAATACTTGGGAGTCTACCTGACAAGACAAACCCAGGGATTATATGAACACAATTACAAAACACTTTTCTTGCAAATAAAGACAGATCTAAACAATTGGAGAAATAGTAATTGCTTGGGGCGAGGCTGAGTCAATGTAATAAAATGACAACACTATCTAAATTAATTTACTTATTCAGTGCCATACCAAAATACTAAAGTATTACTTTACAGAGCTGAAAAAAAAATTTCATTTGGAGGAAAAAAAATGGTTAAGAATTTTAAGAGGATCATTGAAAAAAAGAAAAAAAGGACAAGGAAAGGGGCCTTGCTGTACCAAATATCAAACTATGCTGCAAAGCTGTAAACATAAAAATTATTTGGTACTGGGTAAGTAATAGCTAGACTGATCAGTGGAACAGATTAAATGGATACGTAGAAGCAAATGAGCACAGTTACCTAGTGTATGATTAGCCCAATGACCCCTGCTCTTGGGAAAAGAGCTTACTATTTCACAAAAAACTTTTGGGAAAACTGGAAAGTAGTCTGACAAAAACTAGATACAGACTAACATTTGATACTGAATACCAAGACAAGTTCAAAATAAGCAAATTAGTGGCACAAGGAAGAAATTACCTGTCATATCTTCGGATAGGGGAAGATTTTATGACCAAACCAGAGATCGAAAGGTTTCTGGGAGATAAAATGGGTAATATTGATCATATAAAACTTAAAAGATTTTGTATAAATAAAGCCAATGCAGCTAAAATGAGAAGAAAAGTAGGAAACTGGGTTAAAAAAAACAACTTTGCGGCAAATTTCTTTGATGAAGATCTCATTTCTAAAATATATAAAGAGCCATTCCCCAAATGATAAATAGGCAAAGGATATGAACAGACATTTTTCAAAGGAAAAAAAAAATCAAAGCTGTCTATAGCCATATGAAAAAAAAATCTCTAAATCTCTAATAATTAGAAAAACACAAATTAAGACAACTCTAAGGTACCACCATACATTAAGATGGCTTAGATGACAGAAAAGGTAAATGACAAATGCAGAAGAGGTTGTGGGAAAACAAATACACTAATGTACTGTTAGTGGAGCTGTGAACTAGTCCAACCATTTTCAAAAAAATAATTTGGAACTATGCCCAAAAGGCACAGTTCTAAGCTGTAAGTTCTAAGTGTATACCCTCTGACCCAGAAATACTGCTACTATGTCTGCACCACACAGATCAAAGAAAGAGGAAAAGGACTTACACATACAAAAAATATGGCAGTTTTTTTTGTGGTGGCAAAGCACTGGAAATTGATAGGATGTCCATCAGTTGGGGAATGGTTGAACAAGTTATGATCTATAAATGTGATGCAATACTACTGTACTATAAGAAATGATGAAGGCAGTGGTTTCAGAAAAACCTGATCCACTGATGGGCTTCTGTTGAGCCCAACTCATACTGTTGTGAGTCCCTGAGAAATAGGAGAAGGGTTTGCCTAGTTAATTTTTCTGTCTAGCCCAGGGGTAAAAGTCAGAGGGTGGCCAATGGCATCCTTGGAAAAACTTGGAGATCATTATAGTCTTGGCTAAAAGTTTTGGTTTCACTCACTTACAGGTGGGTGTCTCCATGAGGGAGAGATAGTAGCCAAGGGACTTTGGAACAGGAAATGAGAAGCAGAGCAAGCAGAGGGAAGATGTTATCGTAGGCCCAGAGGCAGATTGCAAGCAAGCTGCTTATAAACTCTTTAGCTTCTGTAAACTCTTTAGTTCATCCAAATATATTTTTGCAGATGTTACATGTTACATAGCAGACACATCCTTTGAGTCTTTTGATTCTGGTGGCCAGCTTTCAGTTGCTGTTTGGTGCTAGTTTGGTGCATTTTTAATTGACCTCAGGCTCCACTGTGATCTCTTTGACTGGTGATCATTATTTTTGATCTGGTGACATCATGGCATGGATGTTCTGAGTCTGGGAAGGTGGTTGTCATTTTAACTGTGTCTGCTTTTTCCCCTTTTCTTTGATTAGGTATGTTTTATGTAAAGTTCTTCTTGGGTGGTTTATTTGTTAACTTAGAATGGTCATCTGGGACATTTATTCCTAAGTATATTATACAGTTTCGGTCCTAGTATGGCAATGGCAGGACTGGGATGGGGAATTGCCTTAGGTATTATTTGTTCTGCTTAGGCTTTGGGCCTTGAGGGGCCTGTTTAGGTTGCATGTCATTAATGATTTAAATCACATGTATACCCTTTAGTCATGGGGAATTGGAACAGGAATAGGCTGAATGCACTAAGGCTCACTTTTGGGGGAACCTTAAAAACCAGTATCAAGAAGAAAGGGAAACTCTTTGGATCTGAATTTGTTGATTCTTAGACAAGGTGCTATTATTGACTTGGATACACTCCCTTAGGCAAGGGCTTGGAGAGCTGCACCTGCATATGCTTGCTGAATGTCTACATGTTTTCACTCAGTGTTTGTTTATATTTAATAAAAGGGGCTTAAAATCACTATTTACCTTACTGACTCAATCTCTCCAGATCTGAATCTTGCATTTGGGGCTAGCCTGTGTATGACTCAGGACATCACTGTTTTCCAACAAAGACAGCAACTGATTCATAGCCTTCCCTGTGACATCTAGTCTCTCCACACTGTCTGTTCTCCCAGTCCATCAATCCCAATCTAGTTCCATTTTCCTCCCTTCACAGCTTTCACCCTATGCTTAGCCATTCTTTGACTCAATGTCATAGTGTCACTCAAACTTACCAACCCAAGCCCTGTTTTACCCACCATCCTCTTTCTTTGTTTCTATTAGCATGCTGCTTAATCCTGCTGGAGAAAGTCATTCGATCTTGCTGACTGGTTCAACTACGTATTTGTGTCTTTTTTTGTGTATTTGTATTTTGAATGTCACCTGGGTCATCAGTGCTACTTGACTCTCTATAACAATGCCTTCAATAGTTAGTCTCATCCTTCCCTTTCTTCAGGTAACTAAAACTGTTCCCTGGCCCTTCTCTCTCACCAGAAGAACTCATTTCTTATCTTACTGAACAAAAGAAAGGTTATCTGCTACAAGCTCCCTATTCTTCCCTCCTATAGTAGGTCTCAGACCACTTCTCTTCATTCTCTCCTCCCTAGTTCTTGTGTTTGAGGAAGAAATGTCAGTCATGCTCATGACAAGGCAACATCCTCTACTTGCATTTTTAATCCTCTCTTCATCTTTTGAAGGCATCTGTCCTCTTCCTCACCTCTTTCATCCTTCCACCTCTCTCTCATGTTCAAAATCTCCATATGTACTGAATGCTTTTAAATCTGTGACTCTAATCCTGCCTGCTGCCAACAAATATACTCAGGTCTTCCCCTTCCTTAAGAAACTGCCAAACTCAATATTTCTTATCCAATTTTTGTTCACAGGCTGTCCCCCATGCCTATAAAGCACTTCTTCCTTACTTTTGCCACTCAGAATCTCTAGTTTCCTTAAAAATCTCAACTCAGGGGTCATTTCCTAAACAAAACTTTCTTTGAGTCCCCTCCTCCCACGTTGTTCATACTCATTCATTCAGCGAATCTTATTTTTCCTTTTATATGTACGTTGCATCTTCCTGATAGAATATAAACTAATAGAGGGCAGAGAGTGCTTCATTTTTGTCTATTCCCAGAGCCTAGAAGGATGCCTTGTACTTAGTAGATGATTAAAAACATATATTGATTTGAATTCAAATGAAAGATCTTATTCCTTATTCTATTTAATCTCTAGTCCCACCCTTTCATCGGGAATGTCTGGATCTGAGGATCCATAAAGCATATCAAATCTCCCATTAGGAGAAATTCTGCTTTAGAGAATACTAGAAATTATTAAATACTTCATGAGAAATTGGGGGGAAAAGCCTATTCTCTGTTCTGGAAAGATGTTTACTTTTGCTCTGTTATTCATTCAATAACCATTTACTAAATGCCAACTACTTGAAGCACTAGGTGTTGGGAAGGTTGAAAGAAGATGTCTCCCTGGGAAGATCAGGGAAGTCTTAGATTTGAGTTGTTTTAGAGGATGGGTACGATTCAAGATGTTCAAAGACTACAGAGGAGAAATTATAGATCTAGAGTGCAATGTGAATAAGGACTCAGAGGCCGGAAACCACAATTCCAGAACACTCATGATGAAACATGCTATCCACCTCCAGACAGAGAAAGGTGATGAACTGAGTACAGACTGAAGCTTTTTTTTTTTTTTAACATGGCTAAGCTGGGATTTCTTTTGCTTGATTTTACATGTGTGTGATGGGTTTCGTTTTTCTTGTCTTCACAGTGGGTAGGGGAAGGGAAGTGGGAGGAAGACAATTCAGAACTGAAAATAAAATAAAACTGAATAAAAAAAAACAGAGACAGGTAAGTGCTAGATGTATACAAGTGACAGAAAGTGATGGAATCTGGCAGTAATTTATAACACATTGAGTAGAATAGTGTGGGGGAGGCTACAGAGTGTGGAATGCCTTGTATGATAGAACTTTTGTACTTTATTTGGTAGATAGGGTGCTATTGAAGGGTTTTGAGCAGAGAAGAGAATGAACAAATCAGTATTTATGGAGGAAATCTGAAAATCTTGAGAACATGTTGGAGCAGAGGGAAACTAGAGGTGGGATTATGAGATTATGAGACTGTTATATATAATTCAGGTGGGTTAGTAGTTAGGTAGACTTTATAGAAATTTGTAATTAGTTGCCTATGGGAGGAGTGGAAAGAGGAAGAATATATAAAACCAAGGTTTTGTGCATGGATCACAGGAAGAATGGTGATGCCATTGCCAGAAATAGTGAAGTCAGAATAAGAAGGTGGTTAAGGGGGAAATATAATAAGTTTTCTTTTGGACATGTTGAGCTTGAATTCGTAACCAGCTTCTCCCCTTCATTTATTAAGCACATGCAGAACACTATGCTAGATGTGTGTGTGTGTCGATGCAAAATAAGACCTTTCTTGCCATTTTGAGTAGGAGGATAAGACACATACTTACTTTACTATTTTCATTGAAATATGATTTCATTGATGGCACTACTCCCTCCAAATGTTTAGTTAGCAACCCACCCTTCTTCTCAATCTGTGTACTTCTTAGCCAAGTTCTCACTTAAATGTTCCATAGAAGTTCTACCTAACATTCTAGAGCTGCTTGTCTAAGCCTTCTCACACTTTAGGCACGCCATGTAGCTTCCAGGCTGTCCCGTTAAGACCTTGGTCTTGCCACAAGGCTAACTCATCTCTTTTCTTGGTTATACAACTACATGGTGTAGTAGACAAAGCACTAGACCTGGAGTCAGGAAGACCTGAGTTCAAATCTAGCTATGTGACCTTGAGCAAGTCACTTAGCTTCTGTCAAGTCACAACTTCTGCCTGTCTCAATTTCTCTCTTTGTAAAATGGGAATGATAATAGCTTTTACCTCCCAAGGTTGTTGTGGGGATCGAATGAGATATTATTTATAAAGTGCTTTGCAAACATTAAAGCAATATATTATTTTCATCATCATCACCAAATATTTTCTGTATGTTTTATAACATTTGTCACATGGAAATCATTAGTGGTAGTATCTTTCAGCCTATGTACATGTATTATGGGGAACCCATAATTTTGATTCTTCAATGATTTGGTGATCTAAAATTTGCAGTCATGTATTAGCCCTGGGAGAATATTACTGTTAAAAAAGATGGGATTTTCTGTAGGGAAGAGCTTAGGGTCTTTGAAATTTTAAGCAATTTTCTGAATATAATATAGTATACTGTCATCTTACTGTTCATAGACAATGCTGATTTCCAGATAGTCATATAGGTACAAAACACATGATCGTTCGACTTCCTTATCCTCTACCTCTCAACCCCTTTCTCTCATACATCTTACCTCTGATAACTTCCTTATTAGCCGTTGAAATGACTCCTCAAAGTCCTTATTCTTCCTACATAGCATTATATATGTTATATATATAACAGACAGAGACAGAGAGTGAGACAGAGAGAGAGTGAGAGAGAGAGAGAGAGAGAGAGAGAGAGAGAGAGAGAGACAGGCAGAAAAACATATAGGTGGACTAATGAAAATGATGGACTATATTGGTCATATATCCAGTTTCCTGTCATGTTCTGGACAATAGGCATAGGTTTCCTCTCTCTTCATAAGTAGCAAACCTTTAAAAACGGACACATAGATAACAATGTATTACAGTGTCTAATGCGGAAGAATAAGGACTTTGAGGAGTCATTTCAGCAGCTAATAAGGAAGTTATTAGAGGTAAGATGTATGAGAGAAAGGGGTTGAGAAGTATACAGAGGATAGGGAAGTAGAACCATCATGTGTTTTGCACCTATATGACTGGAAATCAGTTGATCAGTCAATCAACAAGTACTTATTAATCCTTTATTACATGCCATGAACTTTGCTAGGTGCTGGAAATACAAAGGTAAAAAAAAATCTCCCTGTCTTCAAGGAACTTAAATTTTATCAGAGGAAACAACATGTATACAAATGAGCTTATACAAAATATATAGGATTTTCATTTTGTGGGGAGATTACTAGCAGCTAGGAGGGTGGATCAGAAAAGGCTTTATGTTGAAGAGTTTTGCAAGGCAATCTTGAAAGTAATGTGTAGAATTTATTATATAATTCTAAATAACACAAAGTATGAAATGGAGATTCACAGTTTCATAGAGAATTCTCTTTTGTGTGTAGGGAAATAACCTTTTTTAGTGTTTAAGCCCAGAAAAAAAATAAAAAAAACAAAATTAAAAAAAGATGGGAGTTTAATCACAGTTTTGAAGTAAACAAGGGATTATAAGAGGCAAAGGTGAAGATGGGGTGAATTCTAAGGCATTAAGGACATTCAGGGCAAAGATGTAGAAATAGGAGATTTAGTATTGTGCATGAGAAATAGCAGATAGGGTAGTTTGGGAGGGAGGGAGGAAGGGAGGGAGAGAGAAAGAGAGAGGGAAGAAGGAGGTAGAGGAGGAGGTGGTGGAGGAGGAGGAAAAGGAGAAGGAGGAGGAAGAGAAGAAGAAGAAGAAGAAGAAGAAGAAGAAGAAGAAGAAGAAGAAGAAGAAGAAGAAGAAGAAGAAGAAGAAAAAGAAGAAGAAGAAGAAGAAGAAGAAGAAGAAGAAGAAGAAGAAGAAGAAGAAATGCATAATAAGACTGGAAATACATGTTGGGGCAAAATTGTTAAGGGTTTTAAAAATAAAAGAAAAAACTTTGGGGGCAGCTAGGTGGGGGGGGGGGGCAGCTAGGTGGCACAGTGGATAGAGCACCGTCCCTGAAGTCAGTAGGACCTGAGTTCAAATCCGGCCTCAGACCCAACACTTGACACGTACTAGCTGTGTGACCTTGGGCAAGTCACTTAACCCCAATTGCCTTACTAAACAAAACAAAACAAAACAAAACAAAAAAACAAAACTTTACATTTGATCCTAAGAGTGATAGGGTATTATTGGAGTTTACTGAGTAGGGGAGTTACTTGATCTGAACTGCACTTTAGGAAAATCACTTCGGCCGTCGTGTACAGGTTGGATTACAGTGAGAATACACTTGAATCAGGGAAACCCACTAGAAGGCTGTTGTAAAAGTCCAGGTGAGATGTGATGAGGACCTGAACTAGGGTGGGTGCTGTGTGAGTAGAAAGTACTTGACCCAAGAGATGTTCTGGCAGTAGAACCAACAAGACTTAGAGTGATTTGCTATATAAGGTGAGGGAAAGTGAGAGTCAAGTGTAACACTAAAGTTATGGATCTAGGCAACTGGAAAGATTTTGGTGCTCTTGACAGAAACAGGGAAATTTGGAAGAAGGGTGGGTTTGGAGGGGAATGATAATGATTTCTTATTTTGCACATGATAAACATGAGATGAATATGGGATGTCTAGTTTGAAATATCCAGTAGGCAGTTGGAGATGTGACTGGAACTCAAGAGTGAACCTAGGGCTAGGTAGATAGTTGGGATTCATTTGCACAGAAATAATAATTAAATCCATGGGAGCTGATGCAGTCCCTGAATGGGAGAATGTAGCAAGAGATCTCAGGACAGCACCTTTGGGTACACCCATTGTTAGGGATGATGAACAAGTAAAACTGAGCAGTGGTCAGGAAGGTAGAAGAACCTAGAGAGAAGACACAAGGAAAACTTAAAAAAGGGAAAGTAATGCAGGAAGAAGAGGTGGTCAAAAGCATAAAATGCTGCAGAGAGATCAAAAAAGATAAAGATTGAGAAAAGGCCAACACATTATTTATCATTTTGGAGAAAGCAGTTTCTGTTGAATGATGGATGAGGTTGGAGGTCATATAAAGAATTGAGGACTCAAAAGGAGAGAAAGTAGAAGTTGTAAATGTAGACAATTCCGCCCACCACCCCACCAGCCACTCTCACCCCAGGAGTTTGGCTGAAAAGGCAGCAGAAATATAGGAGTTCAGGAGATGTTAAGGTCTAGAGAATTTTTTTTAAGGATGGGGGAGACTTCAGTGTTTTAAAATTCAATGGAGAAGTCCAGAGGGCATAGGATCATAGGTTTGTGTGGAAGGGTTGACTTTGGAGAGAGAAGATAGGAGGAGGAAATGATATGAGAGCCCTGAGAAAAGAAATTTCGAACAGACTATTCCAGAGAAATGAAAATCAAGAACAAAGATCCAAAGTATGCAAAAACTAAAGAAAAACTTATCTGCAATTCCCCCAAACGACATCACAGTGACTATCATATTATTTCTTTGAGTCACATCAATCACATATATAGTAACTATTATTGGAAGGCTAAAAATGCTTATATAGAAACTTCAGAGAATCTCCAAGATGTGAGCAGATTTGGCTATTTTCAGATAGCAACTCAGATCCATGTGAGCCTTTGGAGTTTAAGGAGGTTGTGGTATGCCATTATATTCCAGAGAACTTTCCTTGATGTAGACATTCAGAGCCATTTATGTTGTTATACTCCCGTCCTTTTGGAAATCTAGTTTGCCATGGCTATACTTATTATTTCCTTGTTGCCTGGGGGTCAAGCTTCTGCTGTAGGGCTGATCCTGAACATCGACAGAGACCTATAATGGTACCATAGTCAGAGGGAGAAGTGTCCTTGACACAGACTATGCTACATCTCTATTATAAGAACTTTCTGAAGTTTTGCCCCATCTAACATAGGATGAGTCTGAGAGCCCCAGACATCCTGGAGCTTTCGATCAAGGTATACAGGTCAAATTCTACTTCAACAAATAAATATCTTTACAAGGAAAATTTCCAAAGAAATTTTCAAGTTCTGGGCAATGGTCTACTTCAAGTAATGCTTGATACAATAGTTCATAAATGTCAGCAATGTAAATAACAAGTATAGTCTCTTGGAGTTAGTAACAATGGGATTTACCTGTAATTTGATCCAAATTCCACAACTCACTCAGAGAATCCATTATTTTCCTCTGTTTTTCTTGATCATTTCATAGTTGGACACCATCATGATACTTTATTGGTAGGACTGGTCATGGGCAATTAAAGGATATGGAACAATCTTGTATTTAACCTATAACCTAGGTCAATACATCAAAGACCTCTGAGAATTCCCTCCATGGATGTAGATGGCAATCACTCTATATCTTAGTAGATAAATCTTAAAGAGTTGCCTCAGGCTAAGAGAGGTTAAATGATTGGCCCTTGCTCACATAGCTAATAAATGTGAAAGTAGAACTTAAATTCCATTCTGACTGGCTCCAAGTCCAACACTCCACTATGTTTCACTGTCTCTCCAACTATGACCTTTAACCTATAAAAAAGACAGTCCCCACCCCACAGAAGCTTTATACACTAAAAGCCAAAATTCAATCAGAAACAGAAATTGTGGGTTTGCCAAATATCTTTTAAGACAATTTTCTTTGAATGGAATGATTTCTTTTTAATTTATGCTAGAAGGGCAATGGAAGAAAAAAAAGTTCTGGAAAAATTATAAATGAGAATGATAACAGGAGAAGAATGAAGTTAGAGAAGGACAACATTGTAGATTCTGGTAAAAAATGTAAGGCAGGGAGCACTAGAGTCACTTGTACATAGAGACTGTATATTTGTGTATATACATAGACATACACATGTATGTAAAACAAACACATACATATTTATCTACACGTATAGGTATGTATATATGTGTATATATACATATTTTTTTTCTTTAAGCACGCACCAAACTAAATCCTTTATATTAAGTCTTGTGGAGTGAATCACTTGAAGCAGGAGTAACAACTTAAAAAAAATTAGAGTAGACAAAACACTTGAGATTATATTAAAGGAGGCAATTGTGCATCAGCAGCAGAATGAACAAGATGACCTAATTGGTCTTCCTCTTCTAATGTTCTGAGCTTCTCCACCAAGTTATATTTCAATATGATTTGTTGCTCCACTGTGGTTGGCGCAGATGACTATAAAACAGCTCTTAATTCTCATCTCCAAAGATGCAATGAACAGGTTAAGTAATGAAAGCTAAAAATGACTTACTGGAAAGGAAGTGCTGGGATGTGGGGCCAAAGTCCCTGTGGGCTTCATGCAACTGCCTGATGCGCTCATCAATGGCCACCTGGGAGGAAGAGGAGAAAAATGACTATTCTCTCGTCACATATAATGAGGAGCAATTAAAATAACTTTGCCCTTTTTGTAAAATCTTTTGGGTTTGGAAGGCTGAGAATACTACAGCAACCATTTATAACCCCAGAGTTTTAATACCCACTTACTGCACATGGTCTTTGAGACTCGTTTTTATCAAACTAAGGCCAAAACAAAAAGATTTTCCTCTCTCACCAATGTTTAAATGGGTAGTTTGTACCCTCACTTCTTTAGCTTTCCATAGATGAACTACGATACCAATGAACATCATTAGAAAAAAAGCTGCAAATTCCAAACCTTTCATGAAACTGAGGTGAGTGACCAGGTTAAGTTTTTTCCTATTTATTACCATAATGCAGTGTTAAAAAAAAGAACTTGAAAAGTATATTGCCTATCTCAATCAGCTAACTTTCTTTAATTATTTCCTAAAGTTTGTGTGTTGTTGTTGTTAGTGCATAATATTATCAATGGAGTAGAACCAAGGTCTAAATTGTAATGGAATATTCTCAGATTTCCTCATTTCAAATTGCATTGGGGGGGGTAAATAGGGGGATAGCTGGGAGATCTAACCTTGGCTATTGTAGCATATAAATGACTATTTTTTCTCTAATAAGTAGGCATATAAAATACATTTAGTAGTGATCTGCAAGACCATTAAATTCTATCCTGAAAAAAACAAAACTGAAGGAAGTTTCAAGGAAAGTTGGCATGTTCTTTCACATGTTCCTTAGTAAATCTAACATCTTTAGCCATTCAAGTTTCAAAAACCTACAACTAGTACTACAGGGCTGCTCTAAATGGTGTTGAGGACTCCTAAGAGGCACAGTCCATATCAGATCTGGTCCATAGGTTTTGATCTCCTTGAGAAAGAAATCTCTCAGGTACTCTAAAGAAAGACAACTCTAGACCTCCAATCAAATTGCCAGAGTAGCTACAGAGATAGCTTTTCCTCTTTCATTTTCTCCCTCTCTTTTATAATCTCTCTCTGAACTCATACCTTAATTAATATGAAACTGATCTGCACTCTGAGGTGGATGGGGCAAAAATCTAAAGGATTATAGGATCATAAATGTAGATTTGATCATTTAGTCCATCTCTATCATTTTTAGACATGAAGAAAATGAGGCCCAGGGGATTGGATAACTTCCCCAGGGTCAAGGCAGTAATTATCAGAGGTGAGCCTTGAACCCAGGTCCTCCAACCTAGACTCAATACTCTTTCCACTATAAAATACATATGGTAGATCATGAGCATCCATACTAACAGAACACTTCCTATAGCATGTCATCATGGCATATGCTACATTATTATACATTACGTGATGCTACGACAAAGGATAAATCCATTAAACTCAATGAAAATCTGTCAACTCTGTGAAAGAAATAAAATTTGTTTGTATAATTTTGAGTAGATAAAACAATTATCTAATTTAATTGCCCAACCAGTTGTTTAGAGAATAAATATAATCTAAAACTGTTTATATATCTTTGAAACTTTCACATTTTATAGTCCAATGGAAGTGTTAGTGTTGATGAAGAATGGGGCAACAAAACACCATGTTAAAGAAGAGTGAAAACAATACACAGTAATCAATGAATTAAATTAAAACTGAAGTAAAAATTAATCCTTATTCACAGATCTGACCACATCACTAGTATGCTTAAAACCCTTCATTAGCTTCCTATAACCTTCCAAAAAAAGTCCTAACCCCTAACCCCTTACCTTTGAATGAAAGGTCTTCTACATTAAGATGCTAATTATCTTAATAGCCTATCACATTACTCCCTCCCATATATTCTACTCTCTAGAAAAAGTACACTATTTGTCATCTCCTGAACATGTTCCGGGCTTTTGTGTTTCCAGGTCTTTGATTACATATTTCCTACAACTGGAATATCCTTCCCATTCTTAACCCCATCTGTCCTTTAAGTTCCTACTCAAAAGCTGCTTTCTCCAAGAAATGTTTTCTAATCATCCCAATCAGAAATAATACTTCTTTGGACCTAGCATAGCATTCTCTACCCTGTGACATTTTGTTGACTTAGGGGTGCCTGGCAGTAGAAAGAAAAGAAGGAAGTACAAAAAGAAATAAGCATTTATTAAGCACCTACTATATACCAGGCACTGTACTATGTGCTTTACAAAAATCTTATTTGATCCCCACAACAGGAGGTAGGTGCTATTATCATCTTCATTTTACAGCTGAAGAAACTGAAGCAGATAAGTGACTAGCTCAGGGTTACACAGTAAATATTTGAGGCCAGATTTGAATTGAGGTCTTCTTGACTCCAGAACTAGCTAAGGTGATTAAGGAATAAATATCCCATCACTGAGTAACATACAGTGGTAGATATCAATGGGACTAGCAGTCACCATCAATTTTTAATTTCCCCATTCTATACCCAATTTTGTTAAGTACTTCAAATGAGAAGAAATCAAATTTATATTTCTCTCAACCCAAATTACTTTGGAAAATGCTGGAGGGTGGGATTTAAATAAAATATGCACTATATTAGAAAATGGAATATAAAGAAAACAATGTCTTCAAATAGCTATGGTATTAAATTCAAGGTATTTCTAGTCACAAAATTATCTTTAGGTATAAGGTAGAATAGAAATCAAACAAATGCACAAATGATTAAACAAATTAATAGACTTAAAATAAAAAAACCCTATGCATATAATACCCACATGGTCTATTGCTAACTATAAAAAGAATACTTTATTCTGTAGGTATCTATGTAATCCAAAGAAATTTTAGGAGTTAAAGCAATAGGTTTCACAAATTAGGACTTTGTTGGCTATTTTTAAATCCACCTTGAAGATTGTGGTCCTAGGGCAAAGGAGACAAAAACAGAATTGTATATCCATCACTATTTTGCTGAGATAAATGGCAATCTTTTGCTTATTTATTCGTTAAATAAATTAATACTTGGTATGTTATAGAGATAGTATGGCCTAATATGAAGAATGTTCAGTTTGAAGTCAGAAAGGCTACGGTTCAAATCATGTTCCTGGCACTTATTAGCTCTGTGACCGTCAAGACACTTAATCTCTTTGAGTCTCAGGATTTATCTATTAAGTCACAAACAGAGGAGAGAGTTCCTACATCAGAAATTGTCCAATGATGACAAATTGCAGATCTTTGCTGTATTCGTATACCTATTAATGTGCTAAAGGTCCTAAGAAATGCAAGATATGGCTCCTGGTCCTTTAGAGGCTTGTGATAGGGATGGGGAAAGGGATGCAGTGGATAGAGCCCTGGAACTGGCATCCGGAAGACCTGGATTCAAATCCAGCCTGAGATACTTACTAGCTGTGTGATCTTGTGTCACTTAACTTCTGTTTGCCTCAGTTTCCTTAACTGAAAAATGGGGATAATAACAGCACCTACAAGGTTGAAGGGCTGTCCTGAGGATCAAATGAGATAATGTATAAAACACTTAGCATAGTTCTTACCACATAGTAGGTGATATATAAATGCTTATTACCTTCCTTCTCCCTCCCTCTCCTGCCCCCACTCCCATTGTAAGCTCCTAGAAGGCTGGAACCATATCTTATTATTCCTTAGTATGCCCAGTGCCTAGCCCAATGCTTTGTATATTGTAGATAGACCACAAACCTTTTTTTAAGAGGCTACTTATTAATTAATTTGTCAGTATTTATTTAATTATAAATTTAATTTAATTAATCTATGAATAAACAAACCTCTTCCTTATTAAGAGACTACTATGAGCCAGGCACTATGCTAAGCAGTGAGGATACAAAGAAAGGCTAAACACACACACACACACACACACACACACACACAATCAAACCGTACTCTCTCAAGTAACTCATTGTCTAGTGGGGGAGACATCATGCATACAACTATGCACGAACTAGATGTATGCAGGATAAAATGGAGATAATCCACAGAAGGAAGGTCTTAGCATTAAGGGGGATCAGAAAAGGCTTCCTGTAGAAGGTAGAATTTTAGCAGGAACTTGAAAGAAGTCAGGCAAATCAGGAGGCAGAGATGAGAGCGGAGAGTGTTCCAGGCATGGCGCATGACCCAGAGTCAGTAAATGGAGTGTCTTGTGTGAGGAATAGTACTTAGTAAACCTGCTGAATCAAACTGACCTGAAATGAATAACTGGTATACTAGGAGGATAGTGGCCCTACTGATAGAACTAGGGAAGTTGAGAAGGGGCAAGCAGAGTGAAAATGAAGAGTTCAGTATTACATATTTTGAGTTTACAGGAATGATAGCAGGACACCTACATGCGGATGTCCTACAGGGAGCTAAAGATATAGGACTGGCTCTTAGGTGAAAGTTTGGAGTTAGAAGCACAGGTTTGTCACCACAGAAGTAGTATTGTGATTGGAGTCACAAGAAAAAAAAAACAGCACTGAGGAATGCAAATTAAAACAATTCTGAGGTACTACCTATTATAATTATAATTATAATACCTATTAGATCGGCTGATAGGACAGAAAAGGTAAATGACAAACGTTAGAGGGGATGTGGGAAAAATGGGATATCAATGCACTATTGGTAGAGTTGTAAACTGATTCAGCCATTCTATAGTGCAATTTGGAACTATGCCCAAAGGGCTATAAAATCATGAATACCCTTTGACCTAGCAATATCATTACTAGGTCTGTATCCCAAAAAGATAACAACAAAAAGCAGGTCTTTTCTTGGGACAAAGAATTGGAAATTGAGGGGATGCCTATCAGTTGGGGAATGGCTGAACAAGTTGTGGTATGGGTTTATGATGGAATACTATTGTACTCTAAGAAATGATGAAGCAGGATGCTCTCAGAAAAACCTGGAAAGAATTACATGGGCTGATGCAAAGGGAAAAGTACTTTATACAAAGTAACAGTAATACTGTAAGATGATCAGTTATGAATGATTTGGCTATTCTCAGCAATATAACAATCCAAGACAACTCTGAAGGACTTCTGATGAAAAATGCTATCCATTCCCAGACAGAGAGCAAGAACTGATGGTGTCTAAATGCAGATTGAAGCATACTTTTCAAAAATTTTTCTTGAGTTTGCCGTTGTTGTTTTTGTCTATGTTTTCTTTCACAACATGTTTATTATGGAAATGTTTTGCATGATTACACAGGTATAACTTATATTGATTTGCTTGCCTTCTCAAATGAGGGGGTTGTGTGGGGAGGTAGGAAGGGAGAGAATTTGGAAATCAAAAGTTTTAAAAACAAATGTTAAAAATTGTTTTGACATGTTGTTGGTGAAAAATAAAATACTAAAGAAATGTTAACAGTAAAATTTATTTTTAATTAAGAAAAATTAAAAGAATAAAAAGCAGAGCACTAAGAGAAAGAAAATCCTGGGGCCAAGGACTGAGCCTTGAGCCTTGTGCATTATAGAGGAATGAATGAGAAATTATTTATTAAGTGCTTACTATCTCTAAGGACTCTGTAAGCACTAGGCAGATAAATTAAAAAAAATAGACTGCCTCTTCCTTCAGGAACTTAACATTTTAATAAAATAGAGATAGGGAACTCCCATTTAGGGCCCCTTCTTTCCTCTGACATTACTACCACTCTGCTATGACCCTATTGCAAGCCCCCATCACCTCAAGCTTGGACGATTGAACTATTGCAATAGCCAGCTAGTTGCTCTCCGTGACACAAGTCTCCCCATTCCAGATCATCCTCCACTTAGCTATTAGACTGTTCTTCCTTAAGCACAGGTCTGACCATATCAATATACAACAAATTTCAAGGGCTCCCTATTACCTCCAGAACCAAGGCTTTTAAGGCCCTATATAACCTGGCCCCTTTCTACCTTCCTGGTCTTTCTAGACTTCTTTCTCTCCTCCATGTATTCTGTAGTTTGTGTCACTGGTCTTCTTGTTCCTAATTCTAGTGCCTTCCTTTTCTTATTGATTTCCTATTTATCTTGCATATAGCCTGCTAGTACATAACTGTTTGCTTGTTGTCTCCCTTATTAGATTGTGAGCTCTTTGCGTGTAAGGACTGTCCCTTACCTCCTTTTGTATTCTCAGCACTTAGCATAGTGCCTGGCATACAGTGGGTGCTAAATAAATGTTTATTGACTTACTGTTCCTCTCATAGGACTCCCTATTTCAACTCCCAGCATTTCCTCTGACTGTTCCCCATGCCTAGAACTTTCCCCTCCTCATCTCTATCTCCTGGCTTCTTGAACGTCTCAGCTAATGTCCTACCTCCTGCAAAAAGCCTTTCTGACTCTTCTTTAATCTTAGCACCCTTTCTCTGCCAATTATTTTCAATTTATCCTCTCTATATTTTGTTTATATATATACAGTCATTCCTTCCATATCACAATTTTCCCCATCATGGTTTTGATTTGTTGCGGGTTGGCATAAGAAGTGAAATGGGAATTTGGGGGGAGTTTTGCAGAAGCTGCAGAAGACATGCAAAAACCAGCAGACGACACAGAACCTATGACCAAATACTTAACCCAAATTTTACAGTAAGGTATTATAAACACTCAATAAAAGAAAAAGAAAAAAATTGGACTTCTTTTCTGGTAAAAGGGAGGGTCAAAAAATTTAAGCAGATTTTCCAGATCATGGGAGTGATGCACTCTCCCCCCCATCCCTGAGATGTGGAAGGAATAACTATAGTTGTTTGCAGATTGTCTTCCGTATTAGATTGTGAGCACTTTGATAGCAGGGATTGTTTTTTGCCTTTCTTTGTACCTCTGATGTTTAGCATAGTTCCTGACACATAGTAGGCACTTAATGAATACTAGTTGATTGACTGAAGGCAGTGAGGATCAGCACATGGTAGCAAGCCAGCTATCAAGAAGATGACCAGGTATGGGGCCTGCCCAAAATACTGGGCCAGGTACACCAGGCACCATTCAGTATATGCATCTAAAAGTGCTCAAATCTTCATGGTTAAGAGGTACAAAGAGGAAGAACAGCCAGGAGTGGTCAGAGACTTGAGGAAAACCAGTTTGCTTTGAGTGTAAGGCTTATTTTATGATGTTGAAAAAGGTATAAAGAATTATGTGCCATTGTTTTGTTTTTGCAATGGGCATTTTTTCGTGAATATTATCTAATCTGCAACTCCAATATTTTAAAATACATATTAAGAAACTGGTATTCTTTATGTCCCAGTTACATATAGAACTGACTGTGTGCCTTTGAGTATTCATGATAATTCACTATAATTCTTTAGGAGATTACAGAGTCAGAGAATATCAGGGTTAGAAATCTTCTCAGAGGTTATTTAGCAACCTGCATATGAATAGTAATTAGTTTTATGACCCCCTTGACAAGGGGATTTCCAACCTTGATCTAATGATGGAGAACTCATTATCTCCCATGACAGCTTGTTTCAACTCTGGATGGCTTTCATTGTTAAGAAGATTTTCCCTATTTGGAACTGTTATTTGCCTTTCTGTAAGCTCCATTCATTACTCCTGTGCTCTGAGGCCAAATTAAAAAAAGGGCGGGTTTCTACTTCACATGGAAGTTATCCCAATACTTGCTAACGTATTCCCTTTAAATTTTCTCTCCTCTGAACTACATATTCCCTATTCCTTCAACTGATCTCACCATTTAGGTCAGCCCCTTTGTGTGCATTCCAGTTTGTCAATGTCCTTTTAAAAATATGGTACCAAGAACTGAACAGAATATTCAGATGTGGTGTGATGCCTGTGGAATATAGCAGTACAATCATCTTCTTTGTTTTGAACAGTATGCCTCTATCTGTTCAGCCAAGGATTACATACTTTTTTTGGCTCCTTTGTCACATTGTTGATTCATGTTGAGCATGTATATAAAAGTATATTTCCATCCCCCAGATCTTTTTCACATGAACTGTTGTCTAGCCACATGCCCATCATGTACTTATGCAATTTTTTAAAAATCCAAATGGAGGCTATAGGATGTTTCTTTATCCAATTTCATCTTACTATATTCAGCCTGTCATTCTAGCCTGTCAAGATCTTTTTGGATCTTGATTCTTTCATCCAGAGCATTAACCATCCCTCCCATCTTTTATCATTTGCAAATCTGATGTATCTACTTATATTTTCTTCCAAGTTGTTGATAAAAATGTGGAATGGCACAGGACCTAAGACAGATCCTTGAAGCAAGTTAGTGGAGAACTTCCACCATGGTGACAGCATGATGCATATGAAAATCTACCTTCTTTAGTAATTGAAATATTTATATATAATACTTTATAAAAACAATAATTAGTTGGCCTAGAAACTTTCTTCTTATCTGTTCCTGTCCTAATTGCTAAACTATAAAATTTAAGTGCTATGTAAACTATTATATTATTACCTGATTTTTTTTCATTTATGATTAGTAGGCTGTTATATACACAGGCTCTTCCCTTTCTACTTCTCTATCATAGATGTTTCATCTTCTAACACCTTGAGAGGAAAGCATAAGCTTTGAAAAATATTACCTCTGCCTTTAATTAAAGTGAACATTAAGTTAAATAAAGCTAGCAAACTAAAATAATGACATAAATAAGAAAATACTTTCTTTAGAAGACTTCCTGTCCACTCCTTCCCCCCAATTCTTACATCAAAATGTGGCAAATGAAGTTTGATGTGATTTTTTTAAAAATAGGATGGCATTTTGTTTGTTTGTTTGTTTGTTTTTTAGTGTTTTTCTATCCCTATTTTCTGGAAAGATGAATTAAATTTATACCTCATTGTCTGAAAAAACTGATAATGGATAACAGTCAAAAGAAAATCTGGGCCATGTAGATCCTAAGAAGGGCTTCAAGTAAATCTAAGTGTAGACACTTGTTACTTAACCTTCCTTCAAATTCTAGAAGGTTTCCTCTTTTCTTTTTAATCTTCAATTAATTACTTTTTCTGCTTTAAAAATATTTGAAATAGATTCAGGTGAGCAAAGGATTCCTTTCTAGATATAAAGAAGAAAAAAGAAAAATTCAATAAACAAACCGTTCAATTACATGATTTTCCCCAGCTTTCAACATCCTTACAGGCTCTAAATACAAAAATCATTTTTACTTCTGTTCTTGTGTAAAATGTAGCTGGGTAGCCACATGTAAGTTTTTCTGTTTTCTCAGTTCTTTTGACCTTTGATAAATGTACATGGTCACCCAGAGACCAGACTCACGCCCACATTAATGAGCTCATAACAAAGTCTCCCTTTGTGCTGCCAGGCTAACCAATAAACCATGAAAATGATGCCTCTCTTCAGTCCATTCATCACTTTTTGCTTTGTAATTTTGCAGTTTATACAGTTTGAAAAAAAGTCCTTAATAATTTATTTCAGCTTCCAAATTCTTACTTGAAACACATATAAATATATCTGCAAAAGTTATATGGAAAACTCTCCAGGGACTGATTATAGGTTCTGTTAAAATCATTTTAACCTGTTTTCTTTTGAGGTAACACTGGAAAACACTGGTCTAAAATTTGTTTTTACAGTGGTGTTTGTGTAATTTAAATCTACTTTGCACAAGAAAATCCCAGGGCTTCTGAAAAGCAATGAGTGGTGAACTGTCTTTTTTTTTTTTTTAATTTTTAACATGTTTTTAAACCTTTGGGTTACAAATTTTCTCCCTTTCTCCCTCCCCACCCACCCTCATTGAAAAGGCAAGCAACTCGATACAGGTTATAGATGTGTAGTTATGCAAAACACTTCCATAGTAGTCTTGTTGTGAAAAACTAAGTATATTCTCCTTCATCCTATCCTACCCCCCATTTATTCTATTCTCTCTTTTGACCCTGTCCCTCCTCAGAACTGTTTGCTTTTGATTATCCCCTCCCTCAATCTGCCCTCCCCTCTATCAACCCCCTGCTCTCTTGTCCCCTTCCCCCCTTATTTTCCTGTAGAGTAAGATAGATTTCCATACCCCATTGTGTATGTTATTCCCTCCTTAAGCCAAATCCTATGAGAATAAGATTCACTCATTCCTTCTCACCTTCCCCCATTTTCCCTCCACTGTAAAAGCCTTTTCTTGTCTGTTTCCTGTGAGATATTTTACCTCATTCTACTTCTCCCTTTCTCCTTCTCCCAGTATAATCTTCTCCCACCCCTTAATTTTATTTTCCAGATATGACCCCTTCATCTTCAACTCATCCTGTGTCCTCTATCTATCTGTCTATACAAATATATAATTTTTTCCCTTCCACTACCCTAATACTAACAAAGGACTCATGAGTTACAAATATCATCTTTTCCCTGTTAGGAATGTAAATAGTTCAACCTTAATAAGTCTCTTATGATTTCTCTTTTCTGTTTACCTCTTCCATGTTTCACTTGAGTCTTGTATTTGAAGGTCAAATTTTCTATTCAGCTCTGGTCTTTTCATCAAGGATGCTTGAAAGTCCTCTATTTCACTGAATGACCATTTTTACCCTGAAGGATTATACTCAGTTTTGCTGGGTAGGTGATTCTAGGTTGTAGTCCTAATTCCTTTGCCCTCTGGAATATCATACTCCATGCCCTCTGGACCCTTAATGTAGAAGCTGATAAATCTTGTGTTATCCTGATTGTGTTTCCACAATACTTGAATTGTTTCCTTCTGGCTGCTTGCAATATCTTCTCCTTGACCTGGGAATTCTGGAATTTGGCTACAACATTCCTAGGAGTTTTCCTTTGGGAATCTTTTTCAGGAGGTGATCGGTGAATTCTTTCAATTTCTATTTTGCCCTCTGGTTCTAAAATATCAGGGCAGTTTTCCTTGATCATTTCTTGAAAGATGATATCTAGGCTCTTTTTTTGATCATGGCTTTCAGATAGTCCAATAATTTTTAAGTTCTCTCTCCTGGATCTATTTTCCAGGTCAGTTGTTTTTCCAATGAGATATTTCACATTCTCTTCTATTTTTTCATTCCTTTTGATTAGTGTTACAGTGTCTTGATTTCTCAAATTGTCCCTATCTTCCAATTTCTCCATTCTAATTTTTAAGGAAGTATTTTCTTCAATAAGCTTTTGGACTTCCTTTTCCATTTGGCTAATTTTGCTTTTAAGGGCATTCTTCTCCTCATTGGCTTTTTGGACCTCTTTTGCCATTTGGGTTAGACTATTTTTTAAGGGGTTATTTTATTCAGTATATTTTTGGGTCTCCTTTAGCATCACTCTCAGTTTTTCCTCTACTTCTTTTACTTGCTTCTCAAAATTCTTTTTGAGCTCTTCCATGGCCTGGGACCAATTCATATTTTTCTTGGAGGCTTTGGAAGTAGGAGCTTTGGCTTCATTGTCTTCTTCTGGTTGTATGTTTTGATCTTCTTTGTAATCAAAGTAAGATAATACAGTCTGATGCTTTTTGCGCTGCTTGCTCATGATCCCAGCCAATTACTTGAGTTATAAATTCTTTGTTAAGGTAGGAGTCTGTTTCCAGTGTGGAGAATGTACTGTCCCAAGCTTCAGGGGTTTTGTGCAGCTGTCTTCAGAGATACTTCTAGGGACCTGTAAATTTTCAGTTCTTCCAAGGTGGTATGATTGGGAGGGGGCGGGGTGGGCAGGTGGGGTGTTTACTCCTTTCCTGGCCTGTGCTCTGATCTATGAGCACTCTTTTCTGTCTTAGAACTGTGAGGAGGGTTTCCTCTCCACAGCCACTACAAGCTCCACCATGCCAATGCTCCTCTTTGCCCCAGGACTGCCACCCAGAACTGTGACCCAGATCCAAGCACAGGCAAAGCAAGAGAATCCTGCACCAGCAGAGAGATACCTGCAATCCCCCTCTGATCAGCCACTCAATTCCCACTCAGTCTGTGGGCTGGAAGCTCAGGAGGTAGCCGCTGTCCCTGTCGAGCTGGGGGACTGGAGCTGAGACCACCGACTTCTCTCTCTCCCTGCTGACACAGACTTTTCCCACTGACCTTCCAAGTTGTCTTTGGCGTTCTTGGGTTGAGAAGTCTGGAAACTGCCACAGCTACCAGAGATTCAGTCCTCTGACTCTCCTGCTCCAGGGCCACTGCAGCCTGCGCGCCCACACCAAACTGTGCTTCTCTCCCAGCCTGGTGTGATATACCTTTACGATCAACCATCCAGGTTGTCTTGGGCTGGAAATTTGTTTTGCTCTGTCTTTTTGTGGGTTCTGCTGCTTTAGCATTTGTTCAGAGCCATTTTTTTATAGGTATTTGGCGGGGTTTGGGGTAGAGCTCAAGCAAGTCACTGCTTTTACTCCACCGTCTTGGCCTGAACTGTCTTATGTCCTGGAATTAACTTACATAGGAGGAAAAAGGTACATTAAATGGAGAAATTTCATTTTCTTGACTCCATTACAGTCAGTTATTTAAAAGAGTACACTCCTGATTTGACTATTGGAAAGATTAACCTATGGCAGAGTGCCTGTCAAACAAATGTTTATAAATATTTATCATTTTGATTTATGGTAATGTTGCTAATAGGTATCTGTCACTGGTGATTCTCTAATATTCCCCACAAAAAAGTAGCCCTATCCATCTCTTTTTAATCCTCTTTTCTCCCCTTCATTTTTCTTTCCTGCCCAACATCCTTATTTCTTATTTTTCCCTCTCCTCCCCATTACCCTATTTTCTTCTTCTTGGGACCATGCCTAAGACCTGCCTGTTGTACCTACAGATACTACTCCTACCCACTGATGATGTTTCCTTGAAGTTGTAGGGCACCTCAAATAGTGTCATTTTGTTAACTGGAATCTTAGATTATGAACCATCCAACTATGGTTTCTAGATGGAGCGACCGCTCTTATTCAGAAGAAGTCTTCAGTTAACTAGAAAGAATAGGACAGAATGAACAGCCAGTTCTACATCCACTTTTTATGCCTTTAGCTTTCCTTTCTCCACTTCTAAAACTAATTCTAAAAAGTTGTTCTTTTTTTTTTGACAAGATGATATAACTGACTCTTCTATGATTAAGTCAAATTGAGTTCATAGGTACATACAAAAGTGTAAGAAGGTATCATTAATTTCAGATAGAAAAATGGCATTCAACCTTCTTTATGATTTCCTTCTTCAAATCTGAAGAGTTAGAGTTAACTCCAAAGATTTTTTCCAAATGAAAAATATAAAGGGTAAGGAAGATATTAACCTTTTATGAAGAGGAAATAAATACCTTGTAGGAGGTATATTGTAGGAGCTATTTTCACATTAAGACCTAAGCAAAAACTGAAATGATTTACATGAAGGCTATAGCAATTCAGATTTTATCTTAACATAGGTATACTTTTAAATAATCTCATAATGTATTCTATCATTTGCAGCCAAAAAGAAGGCAAGTGACTCTCACCCCATTACATTAAAACATTTACATCTCAACTTAACATTCATATTTGTTCTACATTTAAAATATATCACTAACAGTAAAATCTTTTGAGGTCATTGGAGCATTCCCTAGAAGGGGCATTTTAGGGCACATAAAGCAGAATGTTCAAATGCTAATTACACAATTATTCTGCCTAGTATTAGAACACAGGGAAATTATCAGGGACCAGAAGTGGCAATTTGAAATAATTATCAATGGAATAAAATAGAACTGGTATCATGATCTGAAAAACAAATGTCATACAGTAGACATAGAACTAAGCAAACTCACTTTCAAAAATGGCTGAAATTGGTTGAAATTCTGAAGACAAATGGGAAGGAATACATTTGTAGGGGTTAAAAAAAATCCTTATCCCAGTCAAGAAACCTTGATGCTAAGTGCAACATTGTACTAGTTCATTTTCAGGAGGCTCCACTAATCATCATTTTAATGAAGGGAGGGGAGGAGAATTTGCTTAAGCATGCATATACAACTGAAATTAAATGAGAAACATAGCCCTTATTTAATCCCATGCCATGTTCACAGCATTTCCACTGCATCCTGACCTTGACTCCGATCATATCCAATTTGACTGCATATCAAAGAACACTGGCTTCCACAAGCCCCCTTTTAATGTTACCCAGCACTACTCCTTCCTTCAACTGAAAAGCTTCTTTCTATTTTTCCTCACTGACGTAGCAGGCTGTTCTTTACAAATCAATAAACAGGAAGATCTCATCTACTGTACTTCCAAATTTCTACAGAATCCAGTCACTCTCTGTTCCTTGCAAATCAGAAGATAAGGCAGCATTTTAGAAAGAACATTTTGTGTTCCTCAATGAAGGACAGAGGAAAGTGGAAATTGACATGCATTGTTTCTGGGCCATGGGTTGGTCTGTCTTGATGTAAAAGTCTGACAAACCTCTCTCAGTCCTGCATCTTTCTCTTTTTTCTTTCTTTTTCTGTTTTCCTTAACCTCATTCTACCCTTTCTCCTAGTCTTGCCACTTATCCTTCTTATTCCCTTCTCTCTGACCAAAGGTTGGCTGGCAACTAAAATATATTCTCTTCAAAGCTGAACAGAAACGACTTTTATATATTAATTGTATACAAATTAATACAGTACAGGAAACTTAAGGGAGTGGAGGGAGAGATAGACTAAAAGTAAATCACAAAATAGACTACATTTCTTAGGAGAAGTGCAAGACAGAATTTCTAGGTCATCATGGCACTAGGTGCACTTGGCTAAGAGATAATCTGAGTGACTTTATGAGATTCTTCCTTTCGCTAAAGCAAGAAATCCTAAAATCCATCAGGAAACGTGCACTGTACCTTGACTCTCTTTTTAATCCTCAAGTGAAACCAAGACAGCAAAGTGTAATAAAAATGCATATAGCCTCAGGCTTTGCGTCTTAGCACAGAGAGGGAAAAAATAAGCTTTTTGACTTAATATGTCTACTATGAATAATCAACCATTGCTTTCTGGGATCTTGTTTTATAATCCTAACACATAGTGCTGAACTTCATGTTCTTGTTGCAGAAAGAACAAGGGAAGGTTCTCCCTTACCTAGATGAGAAGAGAGAGGGGGAGAGGCAGGGGAGAGGTGGAAAGAGGGAGAGAGAGAGAGAGAGAGAGAGAGAGAGAGAGAGAGAGAGAGAGAGAGAGAGAGAGAGAGAGAGAGAGAGAGAGATCATACAATTTTTTAGTTTTATTTATTTTATTTTTAATTTATGGAATAAAACAAGCATTTCCATAACATAGTATAATAAAAACAAGAATATATGTTTTTGTTTTTTTTTGAAAAGGAGATGAAGATTTCAACTAACAGAAAAAGAAACAGTTATTATATATGGAAAATTGCAGGAGTTGTATCTCTTCTGCCTTACTGGGTGACACTTAAGTTATAGAACTATTAAATGAGGGGGAAAAAGAATATCACTCATAGAGTGAGATGAGGGATGAAGGAGACAAAGGAATGTATGATAATTCCAAAGTTTTGATCCTGCTTTGCAGGGAAAACAATGGTGCCATCACTAGAAATAGGGAATTCGGTAGGAAAAGCTGGTTGTGGAGGGCAAGATGACTAGAGGTGTAATGCCTTGATAAAACAAATGAATGAATGCTAAAATATAAGGCAGTGTGCAATGGGGTGGCAGAGATATTCTTTTCCCCAGAGCCCCTCAAATCACAAGTAGGTATTTGCACGTCCTGTGATATCCAGCTCAAATCTTAAGTACAGTTCACTTCTTTCTGGCATTCAAGTGACCTGCTCTTGGTACTGCAAATATCTTATTAGCAAGATATAAAGGAGGCTGTATTAGACAATTGGGTAGGTATGTACTGAGTATTTCTTATAAGGTCAGCACTGTGCCAGACAGTGTGAAAAGTTAAAAAAAAAAAAGCATATGGCATAGTCCTACTCTAAATTCAATTCAAAAAGATTTATGAACCAGCTATACTGAGCTAGATGCCAGAGATACAAAGACAAAAATCAAACAGTCTCTGCGAACAGAAGAGTTTGCATTTTACTGCCTTCAAGGAGCTTACAATCTAAAGAAAGGGAACAATCTAAAGTCAGGGAACAATTAAGTGATAACTTTTGTGCTATGGTTATCATCCCCAACATGACATTAGAAAAGGGAAAGATCTGTGTGTGTTAGAATAGTGTGAAAGGAAGCTGGACAGAAATAAATGTGAGACTAGGCTACTTTCATGGTCTATCTAGCCTTAAAGTCAAGGAGGAAAAAAATGATAGAGTAGCTCTTTTCTAAATTTAGACATATCCTATAAGTTCTTTTTGCTAGTTTATCAGGAATTTTCTAGATTTAAAATTTATGTATTTTTATAAAAACTTATACATTGTAATGAATTAGAAACCATTCTTCTTCAAACAATTTTACACTGGTTTGCAAGAAGTTTTCAAAATACAAAGGGGTTGAGTGATTTAAATGATTTCTTCCTTATCTTTTCCTTATTGAAATTGAATCAATTTTTTTATTAACCTAAAAGAATCTAAGCTTCTGGAAGACAGGAGCTGTTTTTAATTTTCTACACTTTTTATCCCCAGGGACTAGCACAGTTCACTAGATCACGGAATCATAGATTTAGAGCTGGCAGGGACCTGAGGAGATCATCTGGTCCAGTCGCCCAGAGAGGATCTTCCTCCGGTATGCAGATGTGGAAATGGAGACTTGTTCAAGGTCATGCAGATAAAGAAAAAGGTGGTGGTGCACATTTCATGTTTAATTGAATTGATGATTGTTTGGAAATAGATGACTGAATATGAGGTTTCAGAAAATATTCTTTTAATTTTTTTTGTTAGATTGAAACAATGCTTTTAGGGATAATAAATTGTGCTATTGCCATTATCATTTTAAAATTATTTCAGTCCACTATTTAGAAAACTTTTCGTGTAGACTGTTTCCAAAGTAACATTAAACTTCACGCACACAGCTTTGAACATCTAGTCCTTGATCTAGTGATGAACACACTTTTCACATCTTGGGTAGAACTTTTTTTTTTTTTTGTTGTTGTTAGATTATCTTTTTATCCCTGTAGGCATCGACCAGTCTTTTTATTTTCTTGGCAGTGGTTCTGGAGCAAAATTCCCTAAAGGACTGGAATCTATTGGAATGGCTCAAAATTTAAAGTACAAGAAAGTTTTCTTTTCTTTTCTAAGAACTGAATTCATAGGAATAAATATTTTCATAACATAGAGGAACACACAAAAAAAGCAAACCCTCACTGATTTGACTTCAGTAACTTAGAATTTTTTGATAATTGAGTAAAGAAAATCTTTTTAAACAAACTAACTATGAATCTAATAATGTGCCCCAGCACATTTAAGCTATTTCAGATAAACTTTTTATAAGTATCCTGAAGGACTACAGAAGAAAAACTTTTTGAAAGTAACTGATAAGCTATTTACAAAACATTATCCTTTCATCAACTAAGTCCCATAAGAATTTTTATGAAGTAGCACTTCTACTTCAAGCTACTATGTATTTTAAAAGTAGTAAGACAAATTAAAAAAAAAATTGTACTGGGACAACTAGGTGGTGCAGTGGATAGAGCATTGGCCTTGGAGTTAGGAGGACCCAAGTTCAAATCTGGCCTCAGACAAATAACACTTACTAGCTGTGTGACCCTGGGCAAGTCACTTTACCGTGATTGCCTTACCCCAAAATAAAATAACTTTTGGGGCAGCTAGGTGGTGCAGTGGATAGAGCACCAGCCCTGGAGTCAGGAGGACCTGAGTTCAAATTCGGTCTCAGACCAGACATTTGACACTTACTAGCTGTGTGACCCTGGGCAAGTCACTTAATCTCAATTGACTCGCCCCCCCCCCCAAAAAAAGGAAAAAAAAGGTGTTCTACCAGTCATATTTCTGACTAATTCATATTGTCCTTTCTGTGAAAAAAACAAACAAACTAATGAATATTAATTACTTATGTTATTACTTTAAGGATCTGAGATTGTATTGGTATGGGCAATAAGGACTGCAAAGCCTCTAATTTAGCTGGTCAGTTATATGGTCATTCACTGCTACAATTCTTTTACTCTTTTTTAATCTAGGTTTTATCATATTCCCCACAGTGGCTGTTACATTATTCCACATGACTTCTCCCTCTCAGCAGACCTTTCATACCATACTGAGGAAATATAGCCTGTTCACCATGAGCTCCCTCTTCTACATCTCAAAATCCCTTCTCTCTTGTAGGCATCCCTCATTATCTATTCCTTTACTCCAAGCTCTGATCCTTTTTGACAAGGCTGACCTCTGCTTATACACTTAATTTCATATCCTTTCCAGGTTGCAGTTATAGCTTTCTCAATGAGCTTTAATCTCTTCTAGTCTGCTGTTTCCTTCCCTGTTTACCTATCAGTAGCTAGGTGATATAATGTATGGAGTTCTCAACATAAAATCAGGAAGGTCTGAGTTCTAATCCGGAACTGAGACACTTCCTAGCTGTGTAACTCTGGGCAATCTGCTTAACCTCCTTCAGCTTGTTTTCTTATCTGTAAAATAGGGATTATGACAGCATCTACCTCATAGTGTTTGGGGGGAGGATGAAATGAGATAAGATATATAAAGCTCTCTGTAAACCTTAAAGCAGTACATAAATGTGAGCTGTATTTACCTACAAATATGGCCAGGGCTCACCCACTTGAAAAAAAAAACAACCCAAAAACAAAAACAAAAAACTCTTCACTTGGCAGTCATTCTATCATCAATAAATAAAATACTTGGGGGCAGCTAGGTGGCGCAGTGGATAGAGCACTGGCCTTGAAGTCAGGAGGACCTGAGTTCAAATCCAGTCTCAGACCAACTTGACACTTACTAGCTGTGTGACCCCGGGCAAGTCACTTAACCCCAATTGCCTAAAATAAATAAATAAATAAAATTCTCATATGAACTTCCAGATAACCATTTTGGAAATTTAATTTATTTAATTTAATATATTATAAATAGCTTTTGTTAAATGCAAGGTTTATTGATGAGCATAATCAATGCAGCTAAGATAAGATAAGAAGAGAAGCTATTGTGAAATAATCCCTGCATCAAATATCTTTGATAAAGGTCTGATAGTCAAATCTAAAGGGAATTAACACAAACATGTAAGACCTAGAGTTATTCTCCAATGGGTAAATGATCAAAATATAGAAGAATGAAAGATTGCACCAAATCACTACTATGACACATGCAAATTAAAACAATTCTGAAGTGTCATCTATTCCTATTTATAGGGAGAAAAGGAATTGGAGAAGAAAGAAACAAAAGATACATTTCCTTTAACCATTAGGCCAGTATAAGTAACATTCTTTTTTTCTTTTTGGTATTTATATTCTCCTAGCTTCACTCATTTCAAATTGAAATTAAACCATTATATGCAAAAAAGGCAATAGGGCACTAAAACTAAGGGACCATTCTTTGAGTGAATGCTTTTATCGACATTAGAACTTTTATGCTCACTTTCAATATAGATAATCTGAATACATCTACAATTCACTGTCATTTCCTCTGCCTCTGAATTCTTGTAATAAAAATTTTCAAATTGGGAGGTTGGACCTGGTAGGGACAATGATTGTTAAGTGGCTACAGAAGGTGCTCCTTTATATTTATTTACAGCATTGCTCAAAGGACCCTGATCTTGTTGATTAAAAAGATGAGGATATTATTTGGTACTTTGATTAAATCTTCCTATGGAGGGTGTAGACATGTCCATGAATACTTCATTAATAGAATTTAGACTAACTACTAGGCCTTAGCACTTGCTGACCCACTCATACCCCAATAAGGATGAGTGAGTACGTTTCCCCATGATTTGATTGATTTAGGTAGGCCTCACACTGAGCCTATTAATAAGAGTTGTGACCTTTTCATTCAGATTTAAGGAGATTATAGACAAGAACTATGTTCTGAGGTTTCCAGGAAACTCTGCATAGGGGCAAAATAAGCCGAAGAGACATGGTTTTTGAGAAGCCCATACGAACAAACAATCCACATAAACTCGGAGTGTGGGATGCTGGGGCACAAGTTTCTTTGGTCCTTCCTCTTTTCCACTATGGTCTGTATCTCTACATGTCCTCAAAACCCTTCTGATCCTAATCCCCAACCCACCTACTAAAGGTTTATCCCTAACATTGTGAAAATTTATCCAAACTACTTTGAGACATTAAACTGACCCTCTACTTTGAAGAGATTGTATCAAGTTATACCTACAATTACATAATACTTATCAACTATTTCTTCACTCTCTGTGATTCATTTTCTGTATATTATACCCTGATTGTTATGAGTGTGATCTTCAAAGCCTACCAAGAGACTTTAGATCTGGTAAGTTCAATCATTCCAAAGCTGCCCTAACATCCTGGAAAATAAAAACAACAACAACAATGATGATGATGATAATTACCATTATTGTTATTTTGCAGAGGGAGAGTGGAGCTGATGAATTAGCAGGTGTGATTACCTGAAGCCAGCATTTATATGTACAAAGTCATTTTGAACTCAGCTATGTTCTTGATCTCCAGTTTGATCTTTGATAATAACATTTTTGGTAGCTTCTCTTATAAAATATCACACTTCTTCAGAGTACAGCCAGCCATGATCTGAACCCAACTTAATCAGAGAATAGGAAGAAATGATCCTTCTGACCCAGAGCTTGAGTACCAAAACTAGAAACCAATTTGTGTCTGAAATGCCTGTCATTTAAGATGAGTCAAAAAAAAAAAAACCAAGAAAAAAAAAAAACCTCTTTAATCTCCTAGGTTAGTTGTAGAACTATTTCTTTACATTTTCTAATTAGTACTAAGATATTTCCATTCAATTCAATTCAATATTTTTTTTCTTTTTTTCACTTCTCTTCAACCAGGCATGATATAATAATATCATAATATACTATACCTTAGCTCATATTGTTTCTTGTTTCCCATTTCCCAGATAATACTGTGCCAAGTACAAACCAGAAGGAACTCAGAGCCCCATAATTCTGATAGGTTTTCTGAGTCAGCATCTAGTCTTAAAATGCTTTTGTGACAGCTTGTTTCTTCAGGATTTGGGTATGTGTATTGGGGTGCGGAAGGGGGACACTAACAATAAGGTTCCAGACCTAATAAGTCCAGTCATAGTCTTTCTTCTGCCTAGTTCTAGTATATAGCCAGGGTACCCAATCTTTATACCTGGTTTGGAATGCAACAACTCATTGTTACTTGTACATAGATATAACATTGTAAACAAATTTAATTATGAGATTGTTATTTATTATGAAAGCTAGAGACAGATGAATTGTTTCTACCTTTCATAATGAATACTGTGTACTATATATATAAGATGTTCATGGATTTCACAATATTCTGCCTCTTTTAATTTAAAGCCACTTCTTAAGAAGGAAAGGAAAAACAAACACAACTACATCTATTATGACAGTAAGGATATGAATATATAGAGGAATTTTAAACTGCCTAAGAGCACATGGTTGTTTAAATGAAGTCTAGAAATTGGATCTTATATATACAGTATAGGCAGCCTACATGATGATTGGCTTAAAATACATATTCATGTTAGGCTTAAATCTTTGGAATTATTTCCCAATCCAGTACTGTCAGGTTACAACAGAGAGAGACTAGGTGATATTTTCCCTTTTAATACATTGACATTTTTTTAGATCTAAGTTCTTTTCCAAATACACACACACACACACACACACACACACACACACATACACATAGAGTTATCTTTTCCACATCGTGACTTTCCTGATCATGGCTGGCATAAGAAATTAAATGTGAATTTTGAGGGAATTTTGCGGAAGCCGCAGATGACATGTGAAGGCCAGCAGATGACACAGAAAAAGTTTAGAAACTCAAAAATACATTATACACACACACACACACACACACACGCACGCACACACACAGTATTGTATAATACCAACATATTTTATCTTTTAATATGATAAATATATTCAAATTTACTGTAAACACCCCATAAAAGAAAAAGAAAAAATTCAGACTTCTTCTTTGATATGAAGGGAGGGCCAAAAAATTTTACATGGATTTTCCAGATTGTGGTGGCATTGGCCCCTACTCCTTACGATGTGAAAGGGATAACTCTGTGTGTGTGTGTGTGTGTGTGTGTAATGTATATTGTGTATATATATACATATATAATTTGTACACACACACATATATATGTATATACATGCGCACACACATATTCTTTTTCCTATTGCCCATTTCTCTCTTGTTGCTTTACAGGACTATGTATAGCTCCCAATAACCACCTATGGTCTAATCTAGTCCTGGAAATAGTCACAAAACTCAGAGAGAACCTGCTGGTGAAGGTTCCCTCTCCCAAGCTGACAGCTTTCCTATTATGTAGCATTCTGGAGTTATTTATGTACAGTGTCAAAAGGATGGCACTTCACTGCAAAACTTAAAAAAAATATTAGAGAGTCTTAGATGAGTAAATATTGACTAAGTAACAACAAAAGGTATTTTCAAAGCAGTGTTTAGAAATACCTGTCACTGTTTCAGTACCTGTTGCGCAGAACAGCTTCTGTTTCTCTTGGTCAGAGCTGTCACTAATATGGTACATGCCCAGCAGGAGTTCTATTTGATGATGCATTCTTAGGAAAGAAGGAGCTGACTTTCTTATTGGAAACTGTAGGAAATAAACTTTCAAAGCCAATGCAATGAATGTTTCTTTCTTCATCTGTATTTAAGTTTTTTAGCTAATCAAATCCATTTGAAACCAGTTTAATTTCCAATAGCTTCTAGATATTGTTATCCTAAGTAATATTTTGTTTCAAATCATCCAGATAATAGCTTCTCTTTTGAGAGTACAACCAATTCTTTTCCTTTTTTTAATTTGTGCATTAATTTTCTAGTTCCTGGGATGTCTTAGGCTTACTGTGTCTTCTTTCTCTGTATGTTTTCTCCTTTGGCCCTAAGTGTTAACACTGAATGGTGGGGTTGCAGAAAGCAAAAAATGAAAAAAGCAGTAGTTATTGACCCTTTCCGATTTCCTAATGTCTTAATTAATTAGTAATAATTCACATTCTTGTGAATTATTTCAGTTTTTGAGTCATTTTCCTCACAAGTCTGTCTAGTTAGTACTACAAATATTGATTTCCCTGTTTTACAGATGATGGAACTGAGTCTTACAGAAATTAATAGTCTTGACCATAACACTAGTATTAGAGACACTTGAATAGAACTTCCTGGTGTTCTTTTCATAACCCTTTGGGGTGAAGCAACCAGGCCTCTGCAGTGTCTTCAAGGATTGAGTGTTTTCTTGCTATCTCAAATCACTGGTGTTTGTAAATAGGGACCTAGGCAAAGTTTTGTGAACTGGCTCATCTTTGCTTCCTCTATATTGGTGCTAATGTTGGAAACAGAAAACTTGTAGTATTCCAACATTTATTTGAGCACACCACCTTCTAAGACTTTTGGTCTGCACATATAGCCCTGGGTAAAGATCACAGAGTATTTCTGCTTTGTCAGTCATTATAGTAAAATGTGTGAGATGATTTGGGGTCATATTTGTCCACTATAAGACTTCTGAACAGTTTCTTTTTTGGAAAAAAAAAAGATTGTCTGTGAGAGCATTTTGAGGAGATAGACCTTCAGAGTAGTTTCTATGTTAGGCAAAGTTATTTGCTAAATTTTGTCAGGCCTGATAATTGCCTGGGATTTGAACATTCCAAAGCTACAGTTGCTGACAGATGTTGCCTTTGCCTTTTTTTTTTTTTTTTTGAGATTCTGCTTTATGAGTCTTGGGGTATAGGCCTTCAATTATCAAAGAGTTCCTGGGACACTATCTTTTGCTCATAGGGGAAAGCAGTTTTATCTGTTATGATAAAATCAGGTATTCAGTTGGCAAGGGTCTGTAGCATAGCCTAAAAACCCTTTGTCTTGTGTGTCCATAAAAGGTAGCAGGGTGTATTGGTCATTTCTGTCCATTGTTTTGAAGTCAGAGCTGGTATACATTTGTGAATGAGGTAACCCTTATGATGGGTTTGGGTCTGAACCAATTACAGAGGAACTCAAATCCATTTTCCCATAGATTGATGGACTCCAGGCAAAAATAAACCATACAACAAAAATGCTGCCCAGCTGAGCAGGGAGTTGTTATTATCTAGCATTTGCACACCAATTTATGCTTTCAAACTCCTTCACAGTCACTAGTTACTGGCAGACAGACGGTGGGGAGGTAGGGAGGGCTGCAAACTGGGTTGTTAAAGCAGGAAGCCTCCTGGAAGTGATTTTGACGGGGTTCTTCCTCAGGATGCCAGTGACAAAAAGGCTTTTTGAATGCAGTTTTAAATCATAAAAGAAGCACTTTGCACCTTGTCATGTGATTCTTCAGATGCTAATCACATTACTTAGAGAACTGGCACAGCTCCTGGATTTCTCACAGTCACTGATAACCGGCCCAGTCTAAGCTGATGCTACAGGAAGTGTAGAACAATGTCTGCTAAGGAAGGGAGTGGGTGTGGTGTGGATAAAGCCCCAAGACACTGACCAACATGGCACCCGCCGCTAGCGGTAAGAAAAGGAGACCACCAGAGGGAGAAGGAGAGTTTAATATTGCATAATGAGTGTGTCTTTGTTCCTTCTTTATAAGTGACAGAAAGAGATAAAGAGCAGAGGGAGAGGCTAGGGTTGACAGATGAAAGGAACTCAAAATGTCCTAAAGATTTTGGTGGCTCAGACATTTTCTTGGCAAATGAAACTGTGAAATTCAGTTCAGTGTTCCCTCAGTCCCTCCTGTGAGCACTCACTTATCCTGCTGCCTCCTGAATGGATTGGGCATTTAATCTTCACGGTAATCTCTACACAATACTCTTCTGTGTCCTCTTCCATTTCTTTCGGATTCTCTGTATTTCTTCCTCATTCCTTTCCTCCTATCCCAAACCATTTCCCTTCCTCTTATTACTTTATTTAACATTTCCCTTACTCTTGAGTATAACTGCCTTTATCTTTTTCCACATCTATAAATTAGAGGTCTCTCTTTATTTGCTATAATGCATCTTCTACCCTCACTCTCCAGTGCTATGTCCCCACTTTTCCCTAGTGGCATCTTTTCGGTTATTGGCCAACAGCAAAATGAAAGTTACTAGAATCCAATTCTAAAAGCATTTTAGAAGAACGGAATCTTATCATTTACTCCCTGAATCACTATCATCAGTACAGTTGGTGCAGAACTCTATTTCATTTTGGGGCTCATTGGATAAGTATGAATTTGACCTGGGAACCATAAAATGACTAAAGGGGAGGGGGACATGGGGAAAGCTTTCTATTCCTTCCTTCTTCTTGGCTCAGTGTTCTATGGTGGATCTCCTTTTTTATTACTAATCACTCCGTATATTAAAAAAAACATTTTTGTACCCAATTTATTGTTGATTATGGTTCCTTAACCTTTCAAAAATTTAAACAAACAGGTATAGAATTTCACTTCATTTAACAGAGTACAACTGAACGTTAAATAAATTATATGATATGATCCAGGAAGGCATTCTATTGAAAGAGGAATTGATTTCTCTTCCTTTTAAAATATTAGTTTGATTCTTTTTTTAATGAACGTAAGCTATCTCCCATATATGATAATTGTTTACAAGTTTTTTTCAGTTTGGTAATCAATTTATCTAAAGAAATAATTTTTCCTATACTTGAATACCTGTAGGTCTTACACGCTATGCCACTCAATTGGCTTGCATTCTTATTTATTCTTTTATGTAAGGCAGTCCTTGGTTTATAAATACCCGGCATTAATAGGCTGCATGAACGAACATGGGACAGCTAAGTGGCTCAGTGGATGGAGTGCTGGGCCTGGAGTAAAGAAGACTCATCTTCCTGAGTTCAAATCTGGCCTTAGACACTTACTAGCTGTGTGACGTTGGGTAAATCACTTAACCCTGTGTGCCTCAGTTTCCTCTTCTATAAAATAAGCTCAAGAGGAAAATGTCAAATTACTCCAGTGTTTTTGCCAAGAAAACCTGCAAAGGGGTCACAACATGGCTGAAATGACTGACCAACAACATGTATGAACAATAGCGCCTGCTCCTGCTTTGCTTTCCATCCTACTCAAGGGCCAAAACCTATGGACTTAAGAACCGGCTCTTTGCTAAGACCAGGCCTCACATCTGACAAGCTGCAGTCACTCCTATTGCTCCCATTCGCTTTCACCATCTCTTCCAATGTCCCCCATGCAGAAGTCCTCCCAGGCCTGTATTCTTTCATCCAACACCCTCCTATTTGACAAATCATTCACTCTCCATCCCTGTATTCCATGAGACTATGGGATGTGGAGAATGCAGATATGCTTTTGGTTTTATTAAGCATAAAATCAATACAGCATTAGTTTTTTTTTGTTTTTTTTTTGTGAGTCAATTGGGGTTAAGTGACTTGCCCAGAGTCACACAGCTAGGAAGTGTTATGTGTCTGAGTCAGGATTTGAACTCAGGTCCTCCTGACTCCAGAGCTGGTGTTCTATCAACTGTGCCACCTAGCTGCCCCCACCATTAGCTTTAATAGTGAAAAACACCTTCAAATTATATTTGGGATGCTGGCTGTTATCATATTGGGATGATAATACTTTTCATTTGTTAATTATTTTGGGGTATCTTTTGGCCATGTAAACATTAAGGCTATTTTAGAATAAGTCAGTCAATAAACATCTATTAAGTACCTACTATTTGGCAGTACTTTGTTGAGAACTGGGGATACAAATAGGAAAAAGAAAGATAGTCTCTGCCCTCAAGGGGTTTACAATCTAACCTGGAAGACAACACACAAAAAGAAATGTTAATTAACTATAAGTTTCAATTATTTCTGTTCAGTTCCCTAAAAATGCATTGAAATTTGTATATACTTGAGGAGCCTTTTGTGTTGTGGGTGTGTATATGGGTGGGGGTTGAGGTAGAAGTAAGCTTCATACTGTCTCTTGGTTATCTACCCTTTTTCCATCATTTTCTAAGTATAGACAATCAACAAAACAATAAATCAAGGCCTAATTTGTAGTTTGATGAAAATTTAACAACTGGTTCTCTCAAATCAGTACTAACTGGCTTCAGCACACTTCTTCACCATAGTGTAATCTTGTTATTGTTTGTTCCTGGTTCTCCCATGAGGTCAGGGAGGCGATGCCATAACATGCAAGTGAATTGGATTTAAGTGAGGAAGAGAAAATACCTACTCAATGTAATAAAAATCAGCCTATCTTGATCTGTAGACAAAAACCCATTATAAAAGTATAGAGCACAAATAAGCAAAATTTAAAGAGGGTAGGGAGCTCCCTTGGCTAGCAATGCCAGTTCACCAGTCAAGTGAAAGACGGAAGAGGAGGAAGAAGTGGAGAGTGGATAAATTCACCAGGTGCTCTTATGCCAGTAAATTCTGTCCAGGCAGAGCACTGCTCTGCTAGACAAGGTTCTAACTGGTCATGACTATAATCATTTCGAGGATGCAGTGCCCTTTCCTTTCATTTGGCTTGTTGCTGGCCTGACATGTGTCCACTTCAGGTATTCAAAGTTCCTGGACTTTCCCTGTCCGTGAGGGCTTTTGCTTAACTATGATCTGTTAGTCCTTCCTTCTATCTGGAAAAACCACACTTCCCAACAGCCCCTTGCTATACTTATGAAGGGTTATGATTGTGAAGATATGTGTTTCTACTTTTCTTACCCCACCCTCCTGCTAGAATAGTTGTTCTTAACCTTATTTGTTTCATGGACTCCCTTGACAGTTTGATGAAACCCTTTAGAATCCTTCTCAGAATAATGTTTTTAAATGCATATAATAAAATTCATAGGAATATACATGAAACAAATTATATCAGGAAAAAAAGATGTAATTTCCTCTCCAAATTCACAAGACGAACCCCACAAAATCTTTTCATAGGCTGATTGTGGACCTCAGGTTAAGAACTCTTGAAATAGACTATAAATTTCATGCCAGAAGGAACCATGTCTTAAATATGTTTGTTTCTCCAAGTATATAACATAGTACCTTATACCAAGTTAGCATTTCATATATGGTTTTTGAAGGAATATTATAGTATGTAATTATTAAAAGCTTAATGAATTGAATCAAAATTTTATATTTAAAGTTTTTATGCTTAAGCAAATTGCAATCATCTGGGGAGATAAGACATGAAAATAGGTGAAAGATAAATAATAAGGTGAAGCAAATGGTAAAATAAGCAGAATCAATGGAATAGGTTGTGGGTGCTATGGAAGAATAAGACATATTTTTGTACAACGCAAATGTGTGGATTTATTTTGTTTGACTGTGCTTATATATTATAAGGATTGTATTTTTTTTTAATTTTGGAAGAGTGGCTAGCAATAATGTTGCTAAAAAAAGAGAAGAAAAGGAAAAGAGGGTCAATGAAGCATTTAAAATATAGAGAAGTAGGGTAGCTTTGAATGGTAAGTTCTGAGTGGTGAATTTATTATATGCTAAAAAAAAGAAAGCTATAAGTAATACATACATAATTTCACAGAAAGTCCTCTTTTTTAATTTTATTTGTTTGTGGGAATGTTCTTTTTTTGATGTTTAGTAAACTTAGAGCAAAAAAATTAAATACAAAATCAGAGATAATAATATTAACCTCTGGACTGGACCTGTGGATTCATAGGTATAAGGACCTCTCTGGTGAGAAAACTGCCTCGTGTTGGCACCTTCTCTTCAAGGTATAATCTTAGAGAACTGCCTAGAGCACTGAGAGGTTCTTTGACTTGCCTGGGGTTACATAGCCATTATGTGTCAGAAGCAAGTTTTTCCTGATTCCTGTGTCAGCTCTCTGTCTATTTATCATGTATACTTTACCTCTTAAATACCCATAAAATACCTTTTTTTTAAACTCTTCTTCATTCTCAATTTGTTGTTATTTGCATATTTAGTACATAATGAGTAAGAAGCACATGCCTTAGTGGATAGAGAGCTGGTCTTGGATTACTAGAAGTGGAGGTTCCAGTTTTATCATCATTATATATTTGCTGTATCATTGTGGGCCAGTCAATTAACCTCAGTGCCCCAGGAAACTTTCTATGATTGGAAATTACAGAGAAGTTTCTGATCCATCTTGTGGGAAGGAGTTTCCATACAGAATATTCTCCATACCAATGAAATCACAGGTCCAGAACGACAACAATAACACAACAGATAAATATTGAACATTTATTTTGTGTAATACAGTCTATATAAATGTTCTCCTAGTTATGCTTTATGGTTGTGAATCTTGGAATACCACAGTCTCCAAAGAATCAAACTTGCATCAAACTTGACTTGAGGGTCACTGGAACAATGAATGGTGAATAAAGTAGGCTGTAGCATATATATCCAACAATGGTCGGTGCTCAAGAAATGTGTCAATAAGAATGAGGAATTAAAAAAAAATAGAGAGCCCAAAAAGACCCAGAGGAAGGTCTTCTACAGAGACTCTTCTCTGGAGGAACTATGTGACCATCTGGAAAAGAATTTTACAGGACCAGAGACTGTGGGTGGGCTGCAGTCTGAACTGATGGAGGGAATGCCTATCTTGATGAGATCAAACACCCAAGGAACTCTGAGCTTCACATTTTAAGGGAGACATGGACAAGCCAGAATACCCAAAGAAGATGATATACTGGATAGTCAGGGCCTGGAAACTATGTCATATGAGAAAGAGAAATTCAGGATATTTAGGTTAGAGAAAAAGATGGCTCAAGCTGGACATGTCTGCTGTCTTCAAATCTTTGAAGATCTGTCATATGAAAGAGAAACTTAACTTTGTATTGTTCAAAGGGAAGAACTAGAATGAATGGGTAGAAGTAATAGAAGCAGATTTTTATCTAATTTAGAGAATAACTTGTAACCAAGTAAAGTTGTCCATAAATGGCATGGGCTACATCATAAGACAGTACTTTGCCTGTTACTGGAAGAGTTTAAGCAATAACTGAACTATAATCTTGAGAGGATTCCTGCTTTTGGTGGGAAGTTAGACTAGATTCCTTCAAAACCTTTCTAATTCCAAGATCTCACAACATTTTAAAAAAATGTGATACCATGTATACTAAATTCTCCTTTACCTTCTGGTCCTAGACATTAATTCTAGCTGCATTGTTTTCTGACTGATGGCATCATGTGGGGATCGGGAAATGTCTTGGATGACATCATGCTACATAGATTATCTCATTTAATTGTTCCAGCTCTATGAGGGAGATAGGGAGGTAGATGGTGAAGAAGAGGGCTAAGCTCAACATCTGGAAGACCTGAGTTTTAACCCTGCCTCAGATACATATTAGCTGTGTGACCCTAGGCATGTACTCTCAGTCTCAGTTTCTTATCTGTAAAATGAGAGGGTTAGAGAGTTAATGGCCTGTAAGATAATTTCCAGCTCTAAATCTATGATTCCACTTGACAGAAAAGGGGACGAGGAGTTAGACAAATGGAATGATCCAGCTAGTGTCTGAAGCTGGGTATGAAAGTAGATCCAAACTGATTGGGAGCATTTTGCTTTTTCTCCCTATATCATATAGGTAAATTGCCTTCAGGGTAGCCAGGTGGTACAGAGGGTACAGCACTGGGTTTGGGATCAGGAAGACGCATCTTCTTGAGTTCAAATCCAACCTCAAACACATGCTAGCTGTGTGAGCCTGGGCAAGTTACTAAACCCTGTGTCCCTCAGTTTCCTCATTTGTAAAATGAGCTGGAGAAGGAAATGGCAAAACATGCCAGAATCTTTGCCAAGGAAACCCCAAATAGGGTCACGAAGAGTCAGACACGACTGAAATGACTGAACCACAACAAAGTGCCTTCATTAACTATTACTTTTGATAAGCACTATCAGATGACACTTATTTTTATTTTTTAAAGGAAATCAGGGTTTTGAAAACTAGTAAAATTTTCACTTCATGTAAGCCTAAGGGCCATGGGCCTGTGTTGAATCAATATTAAAGCAGTGATGTTCATTAGTCAGCCTGTGTTACACCCATTGTTTCTGTCACCATGGAATTAAAACTGTGGCAAATCGCACATTTCATTCCGTAATCCGGAACATTATGTAATAATGGCCACACAAATAAGCATAGTTCCCACTCTCTCCAACAGGAACAGAGGCTTCACTGGACTTTTCTCTGTTATTGAAAAAATACCATCCAGCTGCAATGGAATCTGTTTAATTCAGCAGCTGACAAACCCTTGACCAAAAGAGGACAGGAGGACGAGCTGTGAAACATGGGGCTGATAAAGGGAGCATATTTGTAATGGCACTCTTGAAGCTGCTATATTAAAAAAGGCTGGCGCACAAGAGAATGAATAACTTTAAAGGATTCTTGTGAAACTGTTTCTAAAATGGAAAACTTTTAAATTACTTTGAGAATAGTCAGGGTGGAAGATGAGGTGCTACTTGAGAAGGAAGCTTATAAACCATTAGGGTTTTTTTTCTTCTAAATTTAAAATCCCATTTGTATTTGAAGATAACTGAGATTTAATGCAAGAGTTGTTGACAACACAAACAAATCTATCTGAAAAGTCAGTGATTTCAGCACAGGACCAACTTCTCCTTCAGGCATACATCTAGCATTGGTTTAGCAGGGCAGCTTCTGTATTAAGCCCAGTCATTTAAACAGCGGTTATGTTGTTGTGCTGAGTTGTAATCAGTCTTTTGTGTCTGTACTGCTAAACAAAAAAAAGAGCATGATATGAAGAATACCCTCCAGATCTAGTAAGAAGGCCTGAGGTATTGAGAACAAAATGGTTCTTAAGCCATTTTAGAGGGTCTCTCACTTCCTTTCTACTTTGTATTCCAGATTGTAAGCAATGAGTTTTAGTGGGAAAAGCAGGAAATCTGGAATCAGAAGACATGAATTCAAGTCTCAGCTATGCTAGTTTCTAGTTGTGCGCCCAGTAATTGTAGTATACGTAGCTGCAAATCCACTGCCTACAAAAGGCACAAGGTAAAAGGCCAGTAAGATGACTCAACCCTTTCATTCTGTTTATTTCTCAAAATAAGCTTTATGGATATCTTTTTTTTGTAACAGTCATGTTATAAAACCCCCTCACTCTGAATTGAACTCTCTCTTGTAATATAGAAAAATAACCATTAAATATACATGTATACATATATAATAAACATACCTATATATGTATGAAATTTACACACATGTAATATAGTGACCACATTAATTATATATAATATTTATTTAAAACATCCTCTCCAGAATCCTCCTAAATGAAGTATGTTTGTTACAGTTGCTTTTCTCCAGTGTTGACAGAATACTTTTGAAGTTTTCTGCCAAGGAGAAACAAATAGTGAAAACAAAAGTCTGCAGGTAGATAGGGTCAGAAATCTTTGGTTTGTTTTAATATAGAGTGATTAACAAAGGGAAGAAGGAAATATTTATATAGTGTATACTATATGCTAGGCACTGTGCTAAGTGATTTATAAATATCTCACTTGATTCTCATGATAATCCTGTGAAGTAAGTTATTTTCTCCAATTTACAGTAGAGGAAACTGAGGCAACCAGAAGTTAAGTGACTTGCCCAGGGTTTGTGAATAAGTGTCTGAGTGCATATTTGAACTCAGGTCTTCATGATTTGCGGCCAGACAGGGATTATGAGTTCTTGTTGTTCAGTCATTTTCAGTTGTGGTCTGACTCTTTGTCATCCTATTTGGGGTTTTCTCACAAAAGATACTAGAGTGGTTTATCATTTTCTTCTCCAGCTCATTTTACAGATGAGGAGCTGAGGCAAACAGGGTTAAGTGACAGGTCACACAGCTAAGAAGTGTCTGAGACCAGATTTAAACTCTGGAAGATAAGTCATCCTGCCTTCAGGCCTGGTGTTCTATCCATTGTGCCACCTAGCTGATGATGGCTAAGGAGGGATTATGATTTAAAAGAGACAGTCCTGAGTACTCCTTATCGTGGAGGAAAGCTTTCTTCATGTGCCCTGTGGGTAAGAGAGATGAAATGCATTCTAGGAGATGAGACTAGACACTGGAGAGCTGGAATAGATGCACGTAGAGGCTCCAGAGCAACTTTTGTCAAGTGGCCGTCTACCACCATCACCTTCATCCTCCTCTGTCAATGGTGCAGCCTTTGGCAGAGAGGGAAGGGGCCTGAATGGGGAAGACCAGTGCAGTTCAGCTCTCCTTTCCAGAGAATGGTATCAGATGAAATTGTTTCTGTTGCTCCATTTCCCCTTATCTCCCAATGCAATGGAGAGAGCTTATGCTAAATCCAAAGCTTTTTTATTCTTTAAAGTTTGTTTACATTTCTGTTTAATTAGTACTGAATGCCAGCTTGACATAAAGTATAGTCAACCATAACAATCTCTTATTTGTATGTGTTTTACTGTACAGAGTGGGGATCCAGAGAGGATGGTGTAGACTTGGTCTACTGAGAGAAAGAGGGAAGTAGGTAAAGAAAATAGACTGTTAATTGTGGGATCTTGTTGTGGTTGAGTGTCCTGGAGCTGAATGAATTGTATTGATTGACTATTTCAACTCTCCTCCAAAAGAAAAGAAAAGATCACCATACCCCTCCCCTCCCCAGTCCAAACTATTCCCTTAGAGGGCAAAAGCCTAAACCATGAGAAAGCAGTCTTGAGTCATTTGAAGAGCAAAATTGTTTTCATTGGTGACAGTACTCCCAAGCAACTTTATTTTCCTCTGGGTGAGATTTAAAGAGACACATAGTACTTAAATCTCTACAACCCTCAGTTTCTCTCATCTCTATTTGTACAATCTATTTTACAGAGTAAGGACAGTTCTTTGTAAACCATAGGGCACTTTATACATGTGTATATTGTTATATTGAATATCGAGAAATTTTTTTATTTACTTAATTCTCTATAAGGGAATTAAATATGTATATAGCAATTCAATTATCAAACAATTATTAAGTGCCTAATTCCAAACTTCTGGGTTTTGTGATTTTGTCAATGCAGGTCCTTCTTGTGCCAACAGATTATAATTCTACAGTACTTAGTGGACTATCTTTGTGATTTGTTATGGCTGAAAAATTAATCACCCTAGAGCCAACTTGGTGATGAGGATCTGTAACCTTAGTTGGTCAGTCCTCAGATGACAGTGATCATACCTCAAAGCCTTTCTAGTTTGGCAGGGAGTGCAATGCTAGTTCTCCATTGCCATAGTCTTCAGGAACCCAGAACTGAGTATTTTTTTTTTCACCTTGATGAGGCATTGGAGAAAGACTTTATGGAGGAACACTTGGTTTTATTTATGAAAACATCCTTTTCTGTCTTTCATATAAAAAGATGATTGCACTGGAAGTGACTAAAATCTGCATTTGGGTGTGTCTGACAAGGGCATGGAGTTTGAGATTGTGAATTTCTAAGGCTATTGGCCTACTCAATGAGTTTGCTTAAAAGCTACTCAGTTTCTGAATTCTGCTTACTAGATGGGTTCTGTAGACATAATTTTTTCCCCCAGATGTCTTCAGCTAGTTGCATTTTGAAAACTGATTCAACACATATTTCAGGCATCTCTTTGCTACATTCCATGTGAATTTCTTCAGTCAAACCTACTTATACTTGCTACATCTCTCCTCATAAAACAAGAAATAGCAGAATCCTGCTATTCTCTATGCTTGGCATATAGCTGTGACAGCAAGATTATGTAGTAATCCACATTGCTTCAATATTGAGATACTGACCAGTTTTTGGGACTTTACTTCTTAAATGGAAACATTCAATCTTTCCATTAACATTAAGTGTTGATTTGGAGATGATACTCAATAAGAGATAATGAGCCATTTCTATCAGGTTCAAATACCTCCCCTCACTCCCCAGATATGTTGAAAGTTAGAAACCAGATGAATTTGGTTGCCATATAATATGATCTGGACTTTTGATGACACTCCGTTTACAAGCTTTCTAGTAATCATGGTTAGAGTTATAGTGCTTTGATGGATAGAAAACTGGACTAGACATATCTTTTCCAGTTCTAAACCTATGATTCTACGTCCTGCTGGGAATTGGGACTGGGAGTGGGATGAGATGGAACAAAACTTAACAGCAATGTACTACTCACCACACCAACATATTATAAAGAGAGATATCCATGGTGGGGCAATTAAAAAGGTGCCTCAGTGACAGTACAGGGCAATTCCATATGATACAAGAGTCAGGGAAAGATTAAGTCACATTCTTTTTGGCCAATTGTTCTAACCCCCAGCTAATATGGAGGAACTGAAGCCAAGTTCTATTTAAGTTCCAAATCATTTTGGGCTTGTTATTGAAATTATTTGGTATTGTTTGTTTGTTTTTCCCCTTATTATATTACTCAGATTTTAGAATCATAGGTTTATTTCTATGACTGAAAAACCCCTTAAGATCATCTATTTCAATTCCTTTATTTTTATAGATGAAATGGAGGTCCACCATTGGGCTTACTGTTAATCCAATGTATTGCTTTAAGGAGAACAAGTAGTACATAATCTTTCTGTGTGAACTTTGAGCACAGTTACAAGTACACTGCAGCTCTTGGCTGACTGTCTCAAGGACTTAAGATGGTTTTGTAGTTGGAGATGAAAGAGTATCCCAGAGGATGAGGACATTCAACAAGATCTTTGTTGCACAGGAGATTCAAAAAATATTCGACGGAAAAAAAAAAACCACCCTAAAATCTCTGCACTATATTCATTAACCTCCAAACCTTTGATACCTTCAAGAGACCAGCACTCTGGTAGCTACTAAATAAATTTACCTATTCTGATAATTTCTTCGAGAACTACCAAGATAATTTCATCTAGCCTATTCCATGATTGTATGACAGGTTATATCAAGCAGATGTCCCGTCTATCACTTGCTCTGTTGCCAATGGAGTGTCTAATGCAGGAGTATATAATAGGTATATTCTTATTTTAAATCATTTATGCAGCCATGCTTAAGAATGCAATAAGGAACCTTAAAGCTTTTGTTAGGGTGTGCTTCCTAACAGAGAGGAAAATTACAAATTCAAGTAAATTAGTCCTAGAAATACATTTAAACAGCCCACTCAGTTGTCACCAGATTCAGCTACCTACCATATATTCACTCTTCAAAAACCTACTTCCTCAAAGCCCTGACTGTGACCTAGAGAGAGGACTGGGTCCAAAACCTAACTTTGCCAATCTTCAAACACATAAACTTTCTCTTTCTGGAGCCTTATTTTCCTCTGTAAAATGAGGTAGTTGGACTAGGTGATTTCTCAGGTTCCTTCCAATTCTAAAACTATAATCTCATGATCACAGTATCCAGCCCTAACCTCTCTGCTGTCCTCCATCTTGAACTAAGATGTCCTATAGACAGTTAAAAGTCAACATGTCCAAAATTAAACTCATTATCTTTTTCCGAAACCCTACTCTCTTCCCAACTTCTGTATTAGTGTCATAGGTACCACCATTCTCCCGATCACCTAGGCTTGATACCTGGTATCATCTTCAATTCCTCATTCTCTTTCTTACCTTTTCCATACACTCCATAGGCTTGTCATTTCTACCTTCATAACATCTCTTGTATATACCCCCTTTTCTCTCCTGACATTCCCACTACCCTGGTGCAGGCCTTAGTCACCTCATGCCTGGATTATTGCAATAATCTGCTGGCTGGTCTCCCTGCCTAAAGTCTCTTAAGGGTGGGGAACCTGTGGCCTTGAGGCCACATATGACCTTCTAGGTCCTCGGGTGTGGCCTTTTGACTGATTCCAAGTCAAGTACAAGATTCCAAGTACAAATTCCTTTATTAAGGGGATTTGTTCAGTGAAATTTGGATTCTGTCAAAGGGCCCCACTTGAGGACCTACAGGGCCATATGTGGCCTTGAGGCTGCCGGTTCTCCGCCCCTGGAACATTATTCCAGTCTATCCTCCACTTTGCTGTCAGAGTGATCTTCCTAAAGTGAATGACTGATCATGTCATCCCTCTACTCAATAAATTTGAGTGGCTTACTATCATTTACAGAATCAAATTAAAAAATATTCTGACATTCAAAGTCCTTTAAAATTCCCCCACCCATTATCAGTATTCTTATACCTTACATCTTGTTCTTAAAGCCCTGCTATCCAGTGACACTGGCCTCCTTGCTGTTGTTCCCTGTGACACTCCATCTTCAGGTATTGGCTATTCTTCTGCACCTGGAACACTCCTTCTCTTCATCACTACCTTCTGGCTTCCTTCAAGGTCCAGCTACAATCCCACCTTCTACAGGAAGCCTTTTTTGATTCCCCTTAATTCTAGTCCCTTCCCTCTGTTGATTATTTCTAATTTATTCTGTATGTAGCTTGTTTTTATATAGTTTTTTTTTTTTGCATATTGTCTCCTTCATTTAACTATGAGATTCTTGAGAGTAAGAATAGTTTTTACTTTCGTATCCCCAGTGCCTGGAACATAGTAGGTACTTAATAAATGTTTACTGACTATGATCCCACTTCTTTGCCTATCTGAAATAAAGGACAGAGGGCAAATAATATCATATAATAGACTACAAGTGGAGATTTTTATGGTTGGGCAGGTGTATCTCATTGGTATTCCAGGGCAATTTCTTATAATGCAAGAGTTAGAGGAAGAGGAAGTTGCTTTCAATTACTCCCCTAGCCCATTGCTTCAACCTGAAGACCAGTTTGAAGGAATTGAAGCCCAATTCCATTTAAAATGTCACCTTAATAATGAAGTATCAGTGCCTGGCACATAGTAAATGCTTAAGAAAAATGCTTGTTGAGCTTCCTGACTCTCATTTGATTTGTGGGAATGTGACAGAGTATTTGGTGTTGCAACAAAGTCACACCTTTAAATGGGAGAGTGGCCATGAGGAAAACCATGAGAAGATCACAATGTTCAACAAGTATTTTTTGCAAAGCATTCTGATGGGTGCTGTGAGAGATATAAAAATTTGTAAGGGCCTTTGATACATCTCATTTCAATTTTCTATCTCTTTTAGCATGGTATTCGGCACACACACAAATGAAGATGTAGCCCAACCCTCACACGGCTTTTAATCTATTGAATAAGAGCAGAGGGCTCAAGAAGAGCCAATTCCATGGTGTCAGCAAAGCACCTTGAAATCTTGGAGTTCTTTGCTGATGGATAGGTTCAAGACTCACTGGTGGTCACCTAACCCGTGTCACCCAAACTTTTTTCGATACTCTTATGGCTTCAATAATCTGTCATTTATGGGTCTAGAATAAATATCTTGGAGCTAAGATACATGTTTTTAAAAGGTAGACATCAGTAGTTTAACATTCTAATCAGTTCATAATTGAGATCTTAAGTCTAAACTTTAAAATGACTATGTAATAAAGCAGTAATCCAGTGTTAAGCCACTGAAATCTATGCTTTATAATTTCACAATATTTTTGTTATTTCAAACACTAGAACTTCATTTCTTCTGAGAAATCACAATAACTTCTATGGAAACATTCTTTAAAGCCAGACAAAGAATGAATGTCAAACCAAGAGTAAGAACATTAAAGAGAACAGAAGGAAGGGAAAAAAAAAACCAAATCTCAGTGAGATACTAATTAATATTAGGTTGAAAAGACAGGTGGAACATGTTAAGAAAGTATAAGATATTAGGAAACTCTTTTTTAAGGAAGAAACCTGTGAGCCAAATAGATTGTGAGCAAAGGGATAATGTCATATCATACTTGTACATCCTTATTATGAAATGATCAAAAATTAGCACGGGAAAGCAAAATCATCACTTCTTCAAAATGAGCTAAAATTAAATAGTTAGTTTCTCCCATAAAATTAATATATTCCCATAATTTATATATTCAATTTAAGAAGCCTTGGGGAATAAAATATTGAAGCAATCATACCAGAAGTGATGGAGTAGAAGTGGAGAATGAGAAGAATATTTTTGGAAATGGCTAATTTGTGGATTTGTTTTGCTTGACTATGATTATTTGTAACAAGGAAGGATTTTTAAGAAACTGGGGTGGGGAAAATTGGTAAGGCATTGAAGCATCAAAAATAGTGCACAGAAGAGAATAGAAGGGGGTTCAGAGGGAAATATACATAAGTGGTGCAGCTTTGGAAATAACGTGCTAACTAATTACATACTTAAGAAAATCCTAAGCTATATGTAATGGAGTTTAATAGTTGCACGTACAATCCACTTTTTCTGTTCTTCTTTGTTATGTTTGCTATGTTTGTCAAGTTCAGAATAACAAAAAAATGAAAAGATTTTAAAAATGATAGTGAAATATGGGGTAAGATATTCCACGTCTCTGCAATGGGGATAGTCAACATTCTTCCCCTTGCCTCCCCTTTCCCGAACATTTGTTGGGATCTGGAATAGCCAGAGCATACCTGTTAGACCATGCCTGGAGCTGAGCAGAACTTCCCTTGGTCACTTCTGGGGATACCTGTGCTCAGCACTGACAGACTTGGAGCTTTGGGATGACGCAGCAAATCATCGATCCTAGTGACAGCAGCAATGGAGAATGCTGGTTCATTGAACCAGGAAGAGTGGCCTATTCAGTAAAATTTAGAAGGCGGTGACTACCCTCTCATACTTTCTTCCCATATAACAAATACATGGGGATTCTGTGAAGCTTTCTCTCTTGGACTTTGTTTGAGTTGGGGAATACTTTTCTTCATGGAAGCTATGGTGGTTGCTCAGCAAATGGATGTGGGCAATGTCCTGCCGAGGTAAGCCCAAACCTGGACCTTGGGGCCCTAGCTGCCTTGTCTGCTTTTGTTTCTTTCTCTGAGCATAGGTGACCTAACAATAATCCTGAGATAGACATTTCCAGCTTTGGAGGCAATCTTCTGAGGTTATGGAGTTCCTGGGTTCCTTGGTAAAGCAAATATGCAGCAGGAGGAGTGTTTTTGGTTTGTTTGTTTGTTTGTTTTTGTAACTATACTCTTCTGACAGAAGATTATTAGAAGATGAGCCTAAACCATGTCTTGGCTGGCCAGAAAACACTGGTCTTGAATTTTCTCTGAAAGTGGAAAGCTGAATCGAAGAGTCTCTCTAAATGCTCTATGTTATAATGTTTCAGGTGTCAGCTTCCCAGAAGAGTATAATAAGAATTCTAGATTATTTCTTTAGCATATTTTAAGTCTTTTTCAATGCATGGTTGGGGGTCTTTTGTGTTTTAACATTTATTTTGTAATAGAATAAATAAATAGACCTAATTTATGTTGTACATTTCTGATTATTTCTGGGGAGACCATATGAATCAAAATATGAGTCAAACCAAAGCTTTCTTTAGAGCAGCTAGGCTGCACAGTGGATAGAGCACTGGGCTTGGGATCAGGAAGACTCATCTTCATGAGTTCAAATATAGCCTTCGACAGTTACCAGCCATGTGACCCTGGGCAAGTCTTAGTTTGTCTTAGTTCCTCATGTATAAAATGAGCTGGAGAAGGAAATGGCAAACCACTCTAGAATCTTTGCCAAAAAAACTCCAAATGGAGTCACAGAGGTGACACAACTGAAAAATGACTAAATAACAACACTAAAGTTTCCTTTAAGTAATTTTCCTTGGTGGTCCAGAATGGGATATAAAGAGACAGAGGGAATGAATGGTCCCATATATAGTATATTTGGTCCCATGTGTAATATAATATTCATAACAGCACTTTTGTGACCAGCAAAACAGATAAACCAGTAAACAAAATGTGTGTTGAATGATTGAGGAATGGGCAAATTAACTGTAGTATATGAACAAAGTGGAATTGTTGTGCTGTAAAAAGTGATGAATGTGAAGAATTTAGAGAAACATAGAAAGACTTATGTGAACAGATGCAGAGTGAAGAAGGCAGCACCAAAAGAACAATATATTTAATTATGAAAATGAACAGAAATGAAAATAACACTGAAAGGAAACTAGACTCTGATTAATTATAATGTGTAATCTCTTTCCTAGATGACAGATGATGAAAAATATTTCCCTTCTTTCAGTAGAGAGATGAGGTAACATGGATGTGCAGTTATTTCGCATGTTAATTTTCCTTTTTTTATTTTTCTTTGTTGAGAAAAAATGGGTTGATGGGGCATATGTTGAAAAATGAATATAGTGCTAAAGAATTTTTTTAAATTTAAAAGAATTACACTTTTTAGTTTTACATATGCATACTTTAATAGATTAAGAAAGTGGAAATGAGTAAGAGTCTATGTTCAATTAAGTTGTTATGGATATGTTAATATAGTTCTATAAGGATAAGGAAACTACGTAAGTTATTTCACATCTCTAAATCTCATTTTCCTCATCTCTCAAATGAAGGGATGGGATCACATGATCTTACTAAGGTTCCTTCTAACTCTGACAGTCTATTTGGCTAAGAGGAACTGGCCTTTCCCCTAGTACATGTACCCAAGACCCTTTTGCCCATGGTTTGGATTAGTGTGGCATAACAGCCATTGATGTAGGTTGTTGTTATCACAGAACTGAATACAGGCCTCCTCCAATATTGTGCTTTTCTCTTTAAAGTAGGACTCAAGAGTCATGGTGAGTAGAATAGAGGGAGGGAGAAGGTATCTGGCTGTGCCTGTTAAACACAGATTAGCCACAATTCATAAAATTCCATTTACATTCACGAGAGTTGTATGGGATACAAGGAGGGATCTTGGATTTTCCAAGTAATTCAATGAAACATAGAAATGTTAATGATTTTTTCTTTCTTTTTTCATTCCTAAAGTGCAGTCATGCTTAAGGAAATTCCCAGAGAATGAGAGTGTTGTGTATATCTTCTACTCATTATTTGGTTAAATAATCACAGCTAAATACACATTACCAAAGAAAACCAGAAAGAGATTGCAAGATCTCTTGGAGTGACCCAAAGGGTCAGGCCTCCCCTACAAAGGGTGTTGAAAGGCTACAAATTTCAAGACAAAAGGCTCTCACCAATGAAGAAAATATGGAAGTGGTTTTGGACCCACTGAGAGTTTTCAAGTGAATAGCAGTATTCAGGGAACAGGCATGCAAACTTTGAGACAGGCAGTTAATCCATAAATAGGTAAAGTTTGTTCCTGATGTGAAAAACCTTTCCCAAAAGACATACTAAATTGATGACATCTCTTGTAAATTTCATTATTTCCCGTTAACTCACTTGGACAACTGTGCTGTTTAAACTTTTGTTCTCTGACAAAGTCCAATGATAATACAAATAATATAAAGGTCTTCCCACACTGCCAGGCGGCAGGAGAGAAGAGGGGAAGCCAGGTGGCACAGTAAATAGATTGCCAGGGACTGAAGTCAGGAAGACTTGAGTTCAAATCTTGCCTCAGATATGCATTAGCTGTGTGAGCCTGAGCAATGCACTTTTACTCTGTTTGTCTCAGTTTCCTCTTGTGTAAAATGATTTGGAGAAGGAAATGGCTAACCACTATAGTATCTTTGCCAAGAAAATCCCAAATGGGGTCACAGAGTCAGACATGACTGAAAGGACTGAACAACAACAAAAAAGGGAGAAGAAAGTGGAAAAGGAATGTATGACCAGACATTCCAGCCTTGTCTCAGGAACAAACTCACCCTCTATTTCTCTGGACTTAGGGGCAGAAAGAAATCTCCAGATGCAATTTAGTTCTCCCTTTTGGCAAGTTTATCCAAATCAATAAAATAAAATGATAATCTCTTGATTTGACTCCACCTTCAGGCAGAAGAAAGCCTGGCCCTTTTAGACCAGGGCTCAAAGCTTGATCCTTTTGGTATCTATAGAGTAAAATCAAATGCTTGTTTCTCCCTCCTGCTGACTCTATTTGCAAATAAATACCTACAGCAATAAATACCTACAGCAATACCTACCTTACCAAAAGCTGGTAAGATTTTATCTATAGTAAATCAGCTTTCAAAAGTGCTACTTAAAACATTAAAGAAAGAACTTTAAATAAAGAAAGACTGTATTATGTATCTATCCACTTAGAAAGGAAAGGGGGAAGAAAGAAAATGGCTTTATTGGGTCCCTTAGATTCTGAGCTGGGGGAAAATTCACTAGTGATTGGATTGCTGCTACAGCAGCTGCACCTGCCTGGGGGATGAATGAATTAGCTGCCCTGGTGTTTCCATCTTTTAGCTCCTCTCTCTACACTGTACATGCCACTTCCACCTTTGTGTCTGTGACCATGTCCACAGCCAGCTGCTCCTTCCTGTGCCTTAGCCTCAGTTTGATATTTCTGTCCTATGCCCCAACACTAGTTCCTTGAGAGTCCCCTGAATTTCTTCCAGGGCAAAAAGAAGACAATTTGTTCTTTCAGACTACATATCCCAAAACCCGTGCAGCCGGGCCCCATCTCAACAGTCTGATACAAAGGCATGTATAGAAGATGAAAGGAAGAGCAGGAGATTGAGGACCAAAGTGTTGCAGGGTCCTCAGAGTGCCAGGAATGCTAAAGGAGAGAAAGAGTCAAGGCTGGTGAAAAATGCTAAGGACATGATAAAGGATAGATCTTTTCAAAGCTATGATGGGGGAAAGAAGAGCATTAAAGGAAAGGACTACCACTTGGGGTGAATGGGACAAAGATAATGGATGGCATTGCAAAGGAAGGTAGGAAGGAGAAAAGGAAAAAAAAATATTAGGTGCCTACTATATTCCAGGCACTGTGGTAAGAGCTTTACAAATATTATCTCATTTTTATCCTCACAAAAACCTGGGAGATAGGTATTATTATAATCTCCACTTTGTAGTTGAGGAAACTGAGGCAGACAGAAATTAAGTGATTTGCCAGGGTCATACAGCTAGTAAGTGACTGAGGCTGAATTTGAACTCAGATCTTCCAGACTCCAGGCCCACAGTTGTATCCATTGCCTCCCAGCTGCTGCTAGGCAAAAATTCTCAACACTTTGTTTCTGAATTTTTTCTGCCAAAGAGAATAATATTTAAAATTGAAAGCATAAGAGAAAAACACATAATATGGAGTTGATGCCCAAGAGATAAGAAAGGACTTAGTTCCCATCAGCTTAGAGTTAGGATTTTATACTTGTGTACACACACACACACGTGTTGTCACTGTGGAAGGCACTCATTACTTTCTGCTCCGTTTCCATTCTGCTCTAGGGCAGAACTGAATCTCACCTGGGTCTCTCTTGTTTATAACCTGTTTTCTTTCCTTACACATGCCACGCCTCATTACAAGAGATAGTTCATTTTCAGGCTCGGGTAAGAGATTGGCCCTTAAGTCCCTGTGGCCCCTTTCTCTGCTGTTATATATGGTGTCTATGTCAGATGAAAAGTTATTAGGATAATTATGCAAGCTCTGACCCCAGTTAGCAAAGTGACTAACATTCAGACAAAGGATTGGCTCTTTGTCCAAATATAAAGTTTTGTTTATCTCTGGCTAATCTCTGGCCTTTTTAAATGTGAAGAAAAATCAAAGCAAAGGAAATATTTAGGAGAAACAAGAAACAAGCAGAGCATAGGATGAGTTCTGTTAACACAGGTATGGGAAGGGAGAAAGCAGAGCTTTTTTTAGAGGGCAAGGGGGAGAACATCCTTCAGTCTTTAAGGAGGTGAATACAATCTCTAGCTTCAGTCTAAATCCCCTTTTTACACATACTTGTGGGGCCAGGGCTCCACCTCAATCTCTCTCCTTTCTGCTACAGCTCAGTATTTCTTTCAGTTACTCCTTTTCAGTGTCTCCTACTGTTTATTTCTTCCATGTTACTGATTCTTTCCAGCTCAGCTTGAGAAGTCCCCTACCGCTCATGTTGTGGCTGCTTGTTCCTCTCAAACTATCCCTTGTAGACTTTGTGTGTCCTTTTAAGAACTCCGAGGGGTGACTGAAGTCCATCTTCTGACTTAAAGAGAGTTATAGTCCTAAGTCACCTTTACTGTTGAGAAGGAGTACTTGTTCCCCTGAACTACAAATTCCAAGATGCCAATGCGTTCTTTTTTTCTTTTTTTAGGCAATTGGGGTTAAGTGACTTGCCCAGGGTCACACAGCTAGTAAGTGTCAAGTGTTTGGTCTGAGGCCGGATTTGAACTCTGATTCTCCTGACTTCCGGGCCGCTGCTGTATCCCTTGCACCGCCTAGCTGCCCCTCCAATCAGTTCTTAAACCCCTTACATACAATAGAATAATTTTGCATTTATATGTATATGTATATATACTATATGTATATGTATATGTATATCTATATGTATAGACACACTAATTTGTGTCTAATGGTGGCCATATTCTCTCTTGGATTTCTTTTTCTTTCTCCATATGTACATATATGAGCACATGTACATGTGTATATGTATATGAGTGTATACATACATAGAAATAGATATAGATTTTAACAAATGAAGATCAACATTGCTACGTATATTTCCAATATAAACTAACATTTATCTTTAAAGTTTTTAAATGAGCCTTTACTGCTCAGATCAATGTAAGATTATCTACCTGTATGATAATAAAGCTAGGTGACCCAGTGGATAGAATGCCAGCCCTGGAGTCAGGAGGACCTGAGTTCAAATCTTGCCTAAGCCACTTACCAGCTGTTTGATCCTGGGCAAGTCACTTAACCCTGTTTGCCTCAATTTCTCATGTATAAAATGAGCTGGAGAAGGAAATGGCAAACCATTCCACTATCTTTGCCAAGAAAACTCCAAATGGGGTCATAGACAGTTGGATAAGACTGAAATGATGTGACAACAACAAAAATGATAATATAATAGATCACATAAAGAAATGAACAACTGGAGGGCTGGTAGGTGGCACAGTCGATAGAGCTCCGACCTTGGAATCAGGAGGACCTGAGTTCAAATCCGGCCTCAGACACATGACACTCACTAGCTGTGTGACTCTGGGCAAGTCCCCAGTTGCCTCACAAAAACAAGAAAAAGAAATGAACAAATGAAGTACTACATGCCAGTTCCATGCAAAGAACAGGAAAAACTGGAGAATGAATAAAAATGATATGTGGAGACCAGAAGCAGCAGGAAAAAGATTGCAGAAATGGATAAACCCTTCAGTCATATGATATTGTAGTTCTGATGCAAATATAATGCAGGAAAAGTATATGTGAAAAGAAATGATCAAAACCATAAAAACCTTTAATAATAAAGTGATAACCATCCAGGAAAAGGAGACAAATAGTAAAGACAGAAGTTGGTTTTAGGGTTGTGAGAAAAAAGTAATTTTTTTTGGATGAAATATCACTAGATAGTACACCCAGGGACGAATTTAACTATGTAAAAATGGATAGCAATATTTTTTTATAATGTTGGCTGGTTATAAAATTCTAGAGGGCAAGCACCATGATGCTTAAAAGGTTCTGTACAGTACTGAGCATAACACAGGAGATGGATAAGTATTTAACAAATGGTGATACAGCTTGGCTAATAATATTTCTACATTACATGAAAAAAATTAATGATACCTAAGTAGAGAATGCACCTAGATTATTCACAATACTAAAGCTATCTGTCTAAAACAACATAGATGAACTATTTGAAAAAAAAAGTCACTTTGGCATCATTGAACAAAAGCCAATTATATGAATTCTTAGAGGAAATAAATACCATATACAAGAAAAAAAAGGAATGTCCATTTGCCATTTATGCAACAGAAGCATTCTCTAAGTATCTCTTGTATTCAATAGAATAGGGAGAGAGAATGATTAATATCCTTGGAATTTTAGAAATTAAATGTACTTTTCAATAGTAAAGAAAATGTAGTTTTTTTTGAAAAATCAAATGAAAGCCCATTTTGTACATTATTCAACACTGGGGAGTATGATATTCTTCTCTGTTCCTTTTTAGTTTTATATTTCTATAATTCCTTTTTAGAATTATTATTTATGCTCATTTGTTAAAATGACATCAGGATGATTCGTATAAATCTTAGGAAAAACATTAAAACTCTACATTTATTCATATAGATTTAAAATAGTTTTGTTTATAGAATATTAAAAAAATGAATTTTTGCTCTAAAATGTTTGTAGAGAGCTAGTTCTTCCAGTGATAACATACATCAAAAAGTAGCCTGATTTAGATATATCACTTTGACAGGACAGAGCAGGCCTATTATTAATGTGTCACTGAGGAATTTTTCTTTGCATACCATAGCCATGCCTTTTTCCCTTATTTTTTTATTTTTAAAAGCTAGGGCAGGTGATAGTGGTGGGGTGCACTGAGGTAGTCACACAGCCAAAGTCTGTGGTAACAAGTACTAAAAGTTGCATACTTGAATACATCAACAAGAGGAAGTATAAAAATTAAAAAGTACATATGTAGAGTCTTTATGTTTGGCTATCATACAGATTGCATGATATGTATGAATTCAGAAAGAAAACTGAACCTTTTAAATGTGCTGGATTTTCTGTATTTTTCAGCTGCAACCTTCATTTGCAACTCTGACTGGGCAAAGTGCTGTTTTCTGCCTTTCTCTTGTGTGAGTGCCTACTGCATACAAATACATACTCATACACACACCAAGCGCACTCCACCTCCCCCGCTCTCTACAATTATCTATCATGGAGACTGAATTTCTTTATTCATGAGATATTCATTGCTTGGAACATTTTAAAGTTTTAAAAACAGTTAAAATTCCATAGATACGATCCATCGTATTACACTGATGAGAAGCCCATCACTAGGCTAAACTCCAATGAATATCTGAATGGACAAGAAGCAGAACAGATTCAATTGCCTAAAATTTGTAATTGGATTACAACAAGAAGAGAAGTGAAGGTCGAGGAGTCCTTGAACTCTTTATATATTGATATCTCTGTGTTCTACATATGTGTGTGTGTGTGTGTGTGTGTGTGTGTGTGTGTGTGTGGGTATGTGTGGGAGTGTTACAGAAGGCAATGAGTATCCAGTAGGAAAAAATGAGAGATGGATTCAAAAAGAAATGAGAGTAGGAATTCTAATGAATGATTTTGAGATGAAAGGAATCAATGAAAAATATCCAGCTGTGCGAAAATGCTTTCAAATTTCCATTTATGCAATTGATGCATACATTTTTTTTTTCAAAAAAAGGTATTTTTCTGGGCTGCACGCAAAGAGAAAATGATTATGAAACAGAGCAATATCCTTGGCAAAATACCAATGAAATTCACTTTTCCATAGTAAGGAAAATGTAGGACTGTGAAATAATGTCAATTAGAGGAAAATGTATGCTGCTAGAGATTCTCAGCACTGCCAGGATTACTGGAAGCGCACCATTCAGCCTCAGACGCCTGGAGACAAAAGAGTTCTGGGAAACAACAACTATAGAAACCAGATTTATTTTTTTTAAAAAAATTTACATTTTAGCTATATTTAAGAAGCACCTAATGGATCAAACCACATCACATGGCAAGTAAAATAAGTTGTACAAATATCTTTGACATCAGGGCCACAGGGCAATGATGGATGAATTCATAAGGAATGGTTTCAGATGTTAGCACGTGGTTTGCCTTTTAACATATTTCTCAGAGTTCCACTGCCTCTGACATAGAACTCTATGCCACTTCTGAGGAAAATCAAAAGTAGTGAATGTACTGGACAAATAAAAAAAGGTTTTAAGAATGTTTCATATAAAAGACATGCCATTGCTGTAGCACATTATGATTCATCATCTGTCCATAGTTGGCAAGGAAAAAAGTGACTAAGAAAAAAAAAGTGTTAAAGATTCAGAATTAAAAAAAAGTTTCTAGTATTTAAAAAACAAACCCTACAAAAACCACTTGCTTAACTTAAATGTGGAACAGCAAATCGTCCATAGTAATGGTTGTAAACAGATTTCCTTTCGCAGATTTAAGTGCCCTCTGGAACTGTTTTTTTGAAAAGCTGAGAGGCCACAATGGTAAACTGTGTGCTAAAAGATTTCGAAAGATTTGACAATCATTCTACACAACTTATCAAATGTTATTTAAAACAGAAAATGCCAATAACAAATGTCATATTTTAAATAACATTAAAGTTAAAACACAGGAGGAGAAGAAAGTAAATATGTTGACTTCATCCCTGAGGAATGTCTAGAACTAAAATGAATAATTCTCTTATTATTCACTAAAAATCAATGATAAATTTCATGTTACTTTTTTTGCAAAGAATAATAAACTCATCATAACTTTAGGCAATAAGGGTTTAAATACATTATTACCAAATAAGAAACTAATTAAATGTCAGAGATGCTATCAAGGACAATACAGTTATATTTAGGAATCCATGTTTGTGAGGGTGTAACTCAAGGCAAACATAACTTTAGAAGTTCCTTCACATACTATTCATTCACTGTCAAAAGGTAGATTTCCTATCACAATGTTTAACATATTATTGTTATTAATTATAATAACAATTTAAAATGCCATATTGTATTTTTGACACACATACTGCATCCTCTGATCCTAGAAAGAAACCAGAAACAGCCTTTTAAGTATGTAGTACAAAGAAAATACTTTAATGTGATTGCAGTCTTACTAATGTGAGACTTACTTTATTCTTTAGCACCACTCAAAGTATAGCTCAAGCTTTTGATGTCACAATTTAATTGAGTTAAATGAATTTTTTATTTAAATCTGTATTTCCCTCTTATCCATTTTAGTTCATTGCCTATCAAATCAATTTGAAAATAAGAATATAGTGTCTGAATAAAGTTAACACAATAAATGGACAAAACCAAGGAGAGAGAACAAACACTAAATAATCCTGGGTACTTGGTAACAATAATAACGTAACTTGGGATCTGTCATGTATGAAAAATATTGACATGAGGACAAGGCCTCTGAATCGCTTTTCTGATAATAATAATTGCATTTATACAGCACTTCAAAATTTCTCAAGTACTTTACATAAGTTAGCTCAATTGATCCTTACAACAATTTTGTGAGTAGGTACTATTATCACCTTCATTTTACTGATAAGAAAATTGAGGAACAAAGAGGCTGAAAATTCACACAGCTAAGGAGTGCCTAAGGAAGGATTGAACTCAAGTCTTCCAGATTCCAAGTCCTGTGCTCTATCCCAGTGCCACCTAGCCATCTTGTAAATGGTGGTGATGGAGTTAGCAATCATCCATCCACATTTACCCATTCAGTTCCCCTTTCAACAAATTGTAAAGATTTGCAAAATAACTGGCTAGGGTTAGGATATGTGGTCTTGAACCAGGGCTACTTAAGTGACCTATATGAAGATGAACCTTGGCCTCATGAGTATGATGCTATAACCAATTGAAATAGTAAAAAATAAAATTGATGCCTTTTGTTTTTACATCAAAGTCATTTGTAGTCATATTTCACTCCTCCCTGCCTCCCTCCTATAGAGTCATTCCTTAACATAAAGAAAAAAAAATGCAACTAACAGGTATTTTGAAGACCGTATGTATATTTAGATCTTGCTTTCTCATTCCTTCTTCTCCCTTTCCTCCAAAATATATCTTCTGGGTTCTACAACAATAACCTTATATTGTGTGTGTGTGTGTGTGTGTTTGTGTGTGTGTGTGTGTGTAATATCTATATATATTTATTACACATGCATACATACAAACACACATACACATACATCCCTTAATATTACTCTGAATTCTCCAATACAGTGTACCTTGGATTTGTCTTATCTCTAAATATAGGTCAGTCTGTAAGCATTTATTAATGTGCCACTATGTGACACATATCACTATGTGCCAGGCACTGTTTCAAGTGCTGGGCTTACAAAGAAAGACAAAAACACAGTCCCTGTTCTCAAAGACTTTATATTCATCATCATCATCATCATTGTTGTTTTATACATTTTCTTTCTCTCGCTTTCTTTTCTTTCCTGGGTCTCTCTATCTCACCCAGGCTGAAAGTACAGGAGCTATTCATGGCCCAATCCAATCCATTCAGCTTTACATGGGATCTTTGACCTGCTCCATTTCTAACCTGGGCCAATTTACCCCTTCTCAGGTAACCTGGTGGTCTCCATTTCCCTGGGGTTCACCATATTAATGCCAGACTGTGTCAGAAGGTACCATTTCAGCTGAATCTTGAAGGAAGCTAGAGAAACCAGGGGGAGAACATTCCAGGCATAGGGGATAGCCAACCTCCCTGGATGATTGAATGATTGCTTTTGCCTACAGTTAGATGTTCTACCTGGGGGGTCCGGAGTGGGGTCTGGAGTACATAATCCCCATTTGACAATTGAGGAAATAAGCCACCAGAGGGGAGTGGAAGTGCCCACTGCTCAGAAAAGCTGTTCTGAATGATAAGAGGACAGTGTCTGTCTCTGAACCACCCATCTCTGTTTGTCCTGATCCATATCTGGCCACTGGACCCAGATGGCTTTGGAGGAGAAATTGAGGCTGGTGATTTTGCATAGCTCTCCCTCACTTAAATCCAATTCAATTGCAAGTCATGGCATCACCTACCTAATGTCACGGTCCTCTTTGAGAATGAAGGACAAACATCAGAAACCAGTCTAAGTGACTGGCCTAGCCCTACTCCTGCTCAGGGACTGTGTTTGTAGGCCTCCCTGGCCTTTAGCATCATCCCCAAATGCCAAACTTCCTTAGTCTCTACTACTGTACCCTGATTCACAGCAACAATGGTACAGTTCTCTTTTACTACTCAGCTAGAACCAGGGCCTCAGACCTTCTACCTGACCGCATTAGGATTCCATTTATCATCTAGGGGCAGTGCCTTAGACACCTCTTGCCATTAGAACCTGACACTAGGTCAAAGCTTTGGCTCCTTGTGTTGGGGATCTTCTCAGTATGCATTATCCCCTACTGCATTGGGTTGCTGACTGGGAATTTGAGGAAGGTCCCTGTAGATAGGATCACCAGGTACTCCCAGAACCATATGTCCAACCTGATTTTCCTTCATCTTTGGCACTTGAGAGAAAACTCATTTAGCTGTCTGTTTTCAAGCACCTTCATAGGTGAAAGCCCTTTATCCTGTGGCTTCCCGGCTCCCATCTCTTCCTCTCCTTATTATTGTTATACAGAATCCTTCCCTGATTGCCTAAGTGAAAACCCCCTTCTTTCATCTTAATCAGCTTTAATTCCCCTCCTGTCCCCCATCCAGAGTCCTTCTCATTGTTCTTAGTCTCCTTTTGTATTCTGCCTTATGGAACCACTATTAACACAACTCATTTTATCTTAGATGTTTTCCTCTCACACTCCTCCCATCTTTAACTCACATAAACCTAATTCCTACTAGAAAACTGTATCCCTGGCTACCCTCTCCAGTATTGGATGTATCTTTTCTTAATGGACCCTGACCATCCCCTCAGACTTCTTCAGACTCTACTACTGCTGACATTACTCAGCAACTTCTCCTCTTGTTCTTTAGCATTATATATTACCCTATTCAAATCCTGGCTGCAGTTATCTTCAGGTCACTAGGTGACTCTACCCTTTCTCAAGAAGTTCAGCAACTAGCTCACAGTCTTCCTCTCTGCTTCCACTCTTGCCCTTAGATTTAAGAATATGATGTCATACATATGTTGATGTCCCTGAAAACACCTTGGTTTCCCAGTTCACTTACTACCTTCATTTTCATGATCTACATCTCCTTTTGACACACAAAGTGATGGTCATGCTCCTTTTCTAACCATCACCCATAAGTTCTCTCTCTATATAAGGGAAGATTGTGAAATTCCTTTATCTGACCACTATAGTCTTATATCCACCCAAATCTCTCTTTATCTCACTCCTTCTAAACTTATTATTTGTCCTCACTGGAACCTCCAGTCACTTTACCTCTCTCTTCTATCTCAGTCCATCGCCCCAGCTCTGGCCTAACTTTCCACCCTTTGACAAGTTGACCCTGTAATCAAAGAACTCAACTGTCTTCTATTGTCTTCTATTCTCCAATCCCTCCCCACTTGTTCTATTACCATTCATGCCTTGTCAAACTCAACCCAGAGTTATCCCTACTAGCCTTCTTTGTTCTTAATGTGTGCTGTATAATGCCACTAAGAAAGCCTCATGACTGTGCTGAATGGATCCACTACAAACTTGTTATGTAATTTCAACCGAGCCATCACTACTGCAAGTAAATTATTTTCTTCTTCCTTAATTGACTATTACACTCCCCACAATTGCTGTTCCAAACATTCTCTTTTCTATTCAAGCTTCTTATATTATCCTTTCCACTTCCCTTTCAATAGAGGACCTTATTTCCTACTTTCCAAAGAAAAGAGGCCTTTTCACATGCTTTCTTTTCTCCTCTGTTCCATACCTCAAACCCCTCTGACATCTTTCCTCTTTTAATCCAGCCTCTGACAAAAGGTGGCATTTCTCCTTATCAAAGTCAATATCTTTATTTATGCTCTTGACTCCATTCCCTCAGCTCTCCTTCAGGAGAGTACCCCTTTAACAATCCTCCCCATTCCCCACCAGTGTTCAATCTCTCCCTCTCTATTGATTCTATCCTTGATGCCTACAAACATGTATACAGTATTTACATCCTTAAAAAAAAAAGTCAAACAAAACAGACCCAAACCAAAACTTCACTTGTCCATTACCATTTCCTCACTCATTTGATTTTTCTTTCATAACTGAATTCCAAAAAAGACAATTTGTATTAATTTCTTCTACTTCTTTTTCTCCTCTACTTATCAATCCCTTGAATTCTGGTTATCCTTTACCTTATCAATCAATTCAATCTTCTCTTTCACAGGACAGCAGCTTTCTCTTAATTGCTTAATCTTCATCCTCCTTGACCTCTCTGCAGCATTTGTCCCTGTTACCTAATTCCTCCTCCTGAATGAATATTACTTCCTCCTTGGGTTTTCAGGACACTTCTTTCACCTGACTTTCATCCTACTTGTTTTTCTTCTCTTTCTCAGTTCTCTTTGTTGGGCCATCATCCATTTCCAGCCCTCTAACTGAGGATGTTCTTTAATCTGAATCCTAACCATAATTCTAACTCTAGCTTTCTAACACTTATATCATTTAATCTGAGTTTAGAAAGGAAGTTTGCATTGTTCTCAAATGTGTTGTGGTATAACTTGGAATTCATGATACAGCTGAAAGAAAGTAGTATTTCTATGTCTTTTGCCTATAGCTAGTGAGATCTGCTTCCGATTTTGTAACAGTGTATTACTAATGCATATTGAAAACATTAATATCTTCAGTACATTTCATGCACACTCATGTCTTGCCTGCTTTGGTGGTCAGTGTTATCTGTACTGAAACATCTCCAGAAGATTAGTTGTTCGTATTTCCAATTTGTTAAAAAAAAAATCTTGTCATGTCAGAACATGAAGGAGGGCCACTTGCTTTGTTGTATTCCGTGCCAAGCTGATCATCTTGGTTTAAAATAGGGCCAGCCTGCAACTCTAAGCTGTCACATCTATTTCCTACAATCATAGGAACAGTTATATCACAAGGCCAGGGTACTAACATAATCAGTGGTATCTCCAGAGCCCAATTATTCAACATTTTGAGGTTCTTTCTAGGCCTTCATAGCTACCATAGTACTGTCAGGACAAAAAGTCTCTACTGTATAACATACTGGCTGACCTTATTTTTCCTCTTCCCTCTTCACAACATATATGATTGACTGAACTTTGATTTGTTATTATTTTATTATTATCATAGCTATTATTACTATTGTTGTCGTAACTCTGTTTTGACATGGAGCTGTGTAGTATTCAAATTCATTATATAACTGGGATCTTTGTACTTGATATAGCCCTGAGGGGAAGGGAATCTAGCCAGATGTAAAACTTCCATTTCATAGATCTCAGTAAAATTTTCACTTGGGCTGTCATAACTTTGCACCTTCTCAAGGTTGTCCTGAGTTGTAGACCAAGCACTCTGGCATCTCAACCTCTTTATTATCATCTATTCCTCTTTATCAATCATGATTCAAATGCAGAGATAAATGAAGGATTCCTTTCTTTCATTTTAGTTTTGTCTGAATTATCTTTTGAGTGCCAATAGTAATAGTTCCCATAAAAATATGAAGCTCCCAATAATTCTGAAGTGTCAAGGAAAGTAAGATACTATATAATTTATAAATAGAGCAAAGACAGAATTCTCATTTCCATGAAGTAGCTTATCATAGCAATGAGAAAAAAATTGTTTTATTATCTGATATACCTTTAAGTTAATTATTAATCCTTTAAGTGCACTTGACTTTTTAAATAGAATTAAGAAAAATGCTTGAAAAAGAACCGCTCCGTCAGGCAGTCCCTTCACATAAAGTCCTCTTGGCCTTCAAATCGTAGCTGTAGAACTGGAAGGGACCTCAAATGCCAACTACTCCAACCTCTCATTTTACAAATGAGGTAATGAAAGTCCAGGGAAGTAAAATAACTTGGCCAAAGACACCCAGGTCATAAATACTGGGGCTATGACTCTCTAGGAAAGGTTGACTTCCCATTTACCTGGAGTATTTTACTCCCTGTTTCTTAATCAAGTGCATGTATACCTGCCCATGTTATATGCATATTAATCAAATAATATTAAAATCATCAGAGATCTTACAGGCCATGTAATCCAACTTCCCACCCAGAGCAAGCATCTGTAAGACATCCCTAATAGATGATCATCCTCTATTCACTCCTTGAACATTCCCAGTGCAGAGGCGCTCACATGGAATGTGACTACATTGATAACTTTTCTATTCATGAGCAGCTCTAATTGTTATATGGGGCCAAATATTTGTCTCCATGCTACTTCTAACTAGTGGTCCCACTTCTACCCTCTAAGACTACGTAGACAAAACTAATGACTTCCATGAGATAACTCTTCAAATATTTGAAGACAGCCAACACGTTCTCTCCAAGGTTTTGCTCTTTTATCTATATTTTTTTTCTTTTTCTAGCATAAACACATGTAGTTCCTTTAATTCATGTGACATTTTTCCAGACCTTCACTATCTCCCCAAAATGCACTCTAATTTGCCACTGTTACTCCATAGCCATGCCTTTAAAATATGGCAACGGGAAATGAAGATACTGTAACTATGGTTTGGAGAGTAGAGCATAATTTCCCTTGGTTTTGACACTTCATTATTATCAGTATGACCATATTACACTGATGTTTCATAATGAATTTGCTGCGAAACACCCTCTTTCTCTCCAGTTGCTTACATAAACTGAGTCATATTTCTCTTTCCTATACTTTCACTTTAAAAAAATCCCTAAACTAGAATCCAGGACTTCACATTTAACCCTATTGTATTTCTCCATGTGAGTTTCTTCTTATTATTTGATACTCTTGAGATCTTCAGTTTTTCATTAAGCACATTGACTATCTCAGCTTTTTGTCATCTGCAAATGTGACTTCTATGTCTTCATTCAAGCCATTCATAAAAATATTCAACATGACAGATCCCTTGGAATATGAATAGAACCCTCCTAAGTAGTTGACAATGACCCATTAATCAATGTCTTTGGGTGTGACTGGGCAACTAAGTAGGTAGCTATCTAATCATACTATTATTTAGCACAACTATCTCCCTTTTACCTACAAGGATATCATGAAGACTTTGTGAAATGCTCTGCCGAAATGGTCATCTCCTATAATAACCTTATTAAAAAATAGGAAATAATATCTTGGTAAAACCAGAAATATCACAGTTTTAATGAAAAAGAAAAGTGACAGGATTTTGATGACTATTCACTTAACAATCTGAAAAGATGGAAAAGAATAAATTTTCTCTATGTTTTGAAATGTCTCCCCCCTCCCTTAGATTTATAGCTCTTTCAATAAAAGTGACAACCCAAATTAATGTAAAAAAAACCCACCCCTTGGTATTGTAGGAAAAACATTAAGCAAAGTGCCAAGTGGTGAACATCTAGCTAAATCATAAAAATGAAGTTTCTGTGATGCTTTGTTATTTAAAATACTTTTCCCTCAAAGAGTAAGGGTGATAAATTGTGAAGACTATCCCAATACATTTTCAATTAAATGACTAAATTAATGTAGAGACATTTAATTAAAGTTCCACTAGTTTTTCCAAATGCCGTTAATTACATTGCTATCTAAAATTAAATCTCTTCAAAACCCCTTTTACATTTATTCTGCTTATCTGATACAGATATAATTAAAATGCTGGAAGTTCTCCTAAATGCATCCAAATATTGTAAATGAAAATATAAGGAACTGGGATTTCTGTAACTACTTAAGAGGCTGATATTTTAATGGGATTTATACAATCCTTGTTGAAAAGTGACAGGACACACATATACACAAATACACATATGCACACATACACTCAGACAGTCATCTCTACAAAGAAATTAGGGCCTTCCTATCATCAAAGCTACATTCAGTGCCACGGAAATATATGGTATTCAAAGGTTTTCAATGAGCCAATGATAAGAAATTTGACTCAGGGTAATTAAATTTAGGTACAAGGTGTACAGTGTTATAATAGCAGTATGGTGCCATTTTCTTAACAATAAAAATTCCCTAATGATAACCAGAGGAACACTCTGTAGGAGTGCTAATTCAGAATTCAGACCTACTGAGACTGTGGCCAAACTCTCAGATGGAATATTTCCAAGGTTAGCAGTGCTAACTGGATTCTGATGTAAGTTATTCTCCTGTGAGAGAACACTGAATCCTAATAACCAAACCTGTTTAACTTAGCATTGAAAGCTTTTGCACACTGGCAAAAGAAAAGGCCCAACACTATTCCATGCCTCTTATTCCTTTCTTCTTTTTCTCTCAACCTTTTTCTGCCTATAATAATTTGAAAGTCTCTGAGTGTGTCTGGATCCAAGAGTCTTTGGAAATTAATATGGCTCTCCATTTATCTCCATGTAGGCTCCCCTTACTGAAAATATTTTGTGTCAAGAAACAGGGAGTAAAATACTCCAGGTAAATGGGAAGTCAACCTTTCCTAGGGAGTCATAGCCCCAGTATTTACGACCTGGGTGTCTTTGGGCAAGTTATTTTACTTCCCTGGACTTTCATTACCTCATTTGTAAAATGAGAGGTTGGAGTAGCTGGCATTTGAGGTCCCTTCTAGTTCTATAGCTATGATTTGAAGGCCAAGAGGACTTTATGTGAAGGGACTGCCTGACGGAGCTGTTCTTTTTCAAGCATTTTTCTTAATTCTATTTAAAAAATCAAGACTTAAGAAATGGTTACCACAGTTAACAACCATGATGTATACTGAAGTTTGCGATTCACCTTTTGACAGAGGTGATGGATTCACATTGTGGAATGAGGTATATATTGTTGAGACATGGCCATTTATTTTGCTTTACCATGAATCTATGTCACCAGGATTTTGTTTTTATTTTTCAATGGGAAGGGCTTGAGAATATTAACTTCTAATAATTGAAAAAAAATTAAGTAAAAAAAAGTTTAATTGCTTTTTTATACCACATTTCTTGATATATACTTCTCTTTCCTATTGAACTCTCCTAATAACAATGAAAAACAGAAACAAAATGGAGAACAAAGCAACCATTTCTGACAATGTGCTGTACTTCCCTTGAATTTTTTTCAATAGATGAGCAAATGTGACCACATATTTCTTAAATATTAACAAAGAATGTTGTCCCTGTAAACATGGGAGGCAAGATTAAGGATAAGGGTTCAACAGAACTTTGAAGTACCCAGAATTTATTCTTTGTGTCTTCCTATTTCTCCTTTCATCATGCTAGTTCCTGAAACTGCTACTCCACCTCAATACATACTCTATCTTCCATTTGTAGAGGGCTTGTAGCGCTTAACTATCAAGGTTGGAAAGTGATCTGATAATAATGTATTAGTTAATAATGGATTAAGGTATTAATCCTCCCAGTGGTATTTGAATTTTAATAGGGATGAAGTTAGAAATGAGAAAGATAACATGGCTCAAGGAAGGTGTTTGCCAATGTCCAAACAAAAGAAAGATCTTGTTTTGATGCGTTTCCTAAATATTCTCTTTAACAGATGACATTGTGGCAACTATAAGGTTACCCAGACTACTACAAACCCTCCTCAGAGAAATTAATATCACTTAAAAAAAAGATTATTTAGATAAACCACCTTGGGAAAACTGAGTGGATTTAAAATGAATTTTGCCTAGACTATAACAGATAGCTGAATGTAAAGCCCTTCAAATCGATCCTTCAATATATATTTTGGACAGGCTTTGCGGAAGGGAAAACAGGTGGACCTAGAATCATAAAGGAAGAGGATATTTGGGAAACTGCTCAGTGCTTTCAACAATCTCAAACTGCACTCTGTCTCAAAAAGATATCTCTTTAATACTAATATTCTTCAGGTGATGCTAGATGGTGACAAATCAGGAAATGCCATTAAGATGACGAAGGATAATATAAAAATCCCTATACATGCATGGAATTTGCAACATGTCATCAATGACAGCTTGAATGTGAGGGGTAGTGAAAAAGAAATATGAAGTCTCAAGGGTAGGAAGTATTGAGTTTACTGAACACAAAAATTACTGGAAAGAGAGTTGGGATGCCAATTGGTAAGCATGAGACAGAGCCCAAGGGCTCTACTGGTACACCTATGATATAAAAGGAAGATGACCAGTGACTTGGCTAGATCCTTTATGGAAAAAAGCACGGACTAACAACGATAAGCAGTTTATATACATTCTTTCACTTGAGCCTTCCAGCAGTCTTGCGAGGTAGGTACTCCAGGTATTAAGATGTCCATTTTTTTAGATGAGAGAGGCAGTATGATTTAGTAGATACAAAGGTGGCCTCAAAATTAGTGAAATATAGTTTCAAGTCTCACTTCTAACATATATTAGCCACATGGCTCATAATCTCTCGGCTTCCCAGGCAATGCTCTAAAATAGGGGGTCTTAATTTTTGTGGGTGTCAAGGACCCTTTTGACCTTCTGGTGAAGCTTATGGACCCCTCCTCAGAGTAGTGGATTTTTTTAAAAGCACAATTGAAGGAAATGCTAAATTTCACTTAGAGGTTAGTGAAAATAAAGACATAATTGTTTTCCATTCCAAGTTCACAGACTCCCCCCCCCTTCCTATTTTTGAGATAGGAAAACTGAGGCTCAGGAAGGTTAAGGTAAAAAACAAACAAAGGAGTAAATGATTAGAGGTATGATTTCATCTGAAGTTCCTTCTTCTTTCAAGTCTAGCACACATTGCACCATTCTATGATCCACAGGGATAAAAATTATGAAATATCCAGAAACAGGAAGTGATTATAGGTATTTTTTTTCTTTGCATCAGTGAAATGAGCTTCCACCTCAACGAAACAATAGATTCATCAAAGTCACAAAGAATAAAGGTTAGAATTAAGATGAAATGGAGAATTTCAGGCAAGGGGCAGAAAAGTAAGGGAGACTTTGGACATCAAGGTCTCCCCTGTGCCTCTTAAATTATACCACATCGGGTGGTTGCCTCTAAATAAGTCATAATAGAAGCTGAGCAAATATGTTGTCCACCTAATATTCTGCCAATCGATTGAGTCCTTTATGAGGAAGTACATCAGCAATCCAGCGCAGGCACATAAAATCCAGCAATGTTTGGAGCCAGGAACCTTGATGGTCTTCTCCAGAGTTATTTCAGTTTGCCTGAATTCCAGGAATTTTTATTTTGTTCCAAGCAGTATTAAAGAGTAATGGGGTAAGTGTTGAGTAAGTGTAGGTGATGAGTAAAAAGCTGCCTTCTGCAGTGAATGCCTGAGAACTAACAACTAGGGAAAAGGCTGTAATTTTTTAAGCATTTTTAAAAACTGTATCCTTGCACTCAGAGTGACTAATGATGAATGTAGAGGGAGATCTCTTACAATTTTTCCTTATTATGGAGACTTGTAGTTGGTGAATCTCCTAATACATACATATGTCTTTGCAAAAGCATGCTCTAAGCCTTTAGTGTTGTTTTTTTTTTTTCAAATGGACCACAAATCGAAATGGTTGTTTCTTGTGTACAGAGAGGCTTATTCATGTAGCCATATAATTGAAATGCAGGTCATTAGCTATAAGAGTAATGGTTCATGATAATCTACAGAAGTTATTAACCTGTTTTTTAAAAAATATTTTGATAACCATTTAAAGATAATTGGTTTCCTTTGTGATTCTATATATTTATTTTATTCATTTAAAATAATATTCCAAGAAAGGATCCATAGGTGTTCCCAGATTGCCTAAGGGTTCCATGGACACAAAGGAGATTAATAACCCTTGATCTAGTAAAAAATTACTCCCAAGGTACTTGATCACCCTAGAATCTAATTTTTCAATCTATATTTATGAGCCATTATATATGATTTATATCATAGTTCTCTTTTAGAGATTTCAAAACATCTATTCCATAAGTCACTGTTTTGCACCTAGTAAGCACATAGTGAATACTTTTTCATTCATTAAGTCAGTATTTATTGAGTGCTTACTGTGCAAAAATAGATACTGGTTGGGGAGGGGGGTTGGGAGATAATGGGGAGATAGAAAGAAAGACATAGTCTGTACTCTCAATGAGATTATGTTATAAATTGAAACGGCAGAGGATATACTTGTAAAATTGTTTTACCAAATATCAAGAGTCTTATTAAGCTCTTCATAGACTTTTTTACTTCCTTCTTTGCAATAATTGCTAGTGTTTAAGCTGAAATTATTTTCATGGTGGTCTTTTTGCAAGGGCTGATCACTAGCACTGCAAAATAAGATGACCAAATGTCCCATGAAATTGTTTGTTATTGTCTTTGGAATTATAATAAAATAGCTATCAACTTCTTTATTTGCCTTTCCAGGCAGAGCCTGTGAGCTACTCTTCTATTTAGCTTCCATCTTCTCATTTTGTTTATAGTGAGAATGTCAAAATTTAATATAAATCATTTCTTCCAGTAGGATGTCCTCTCACTGAGCCCTGAACAAGAACCTCATATTTGGAAGATTACTAGCTCAGTTAATATTAATAGATAATCTAAAAACTGTTTGATTCTTAGCACCTCTGCTCCCTTTTCTGTGACTGTAGTTATCTACAGAAGCAAAAGCGAACTTCATAGGATGGAGGGCCATTTTGTATTTTTTTTTCCCCATGAGTTGCCAAGGCCAAAGAATTTATCACCAAGTGGCTATTAGTATTGATTAGCCTCTTTATATTTAGTGAGGGTGAGTTTTGGAAAGCAGAGATAGTCTATTAATGGAATTGTACTCAAGCAGTAGACCCTGACAGAGACCATGCTCCACTGTCATATCCTGTGAGATCCCATCCATTTCATGATGAGGCAATGGAGTAGGTCTTTGTGTCATGGACGAGATCTAGCATATAACTAGACCTGTGAATGCTTTGGTATAGGGAGCTACTGAGGAGGAATTTCCTCTGTCAATGCCAGTTGGCACCTTCTCTGCACCTTACAATCTTGCCTGAATGCCCAAGAGATTAAAGGGGCAGAAATTAAACACAGAACTTTTTGGTATTGAGATCAGCTCTCAATCTACTAGACTATGCTGTCTTTTTATCTCTCTCTCTTTCTCTCTCTCACTCTGTCATCTACCTCTATATCTAATGTATATATATATATATACATATAAAATGTCAGATACTGAAAATGGATAATAAATTGGTAGAATTGAATAGGAGAAGGATACTGGTTGGATTTTATTTGGGAAACTGGGAAGTTCTTTTAATGACCTCAGGATTCTCCTTGAAACAAAGGAACATTTTAATCTCTAAAGAATTGAATCTGAACATCAATGGAAGAGCAATGGAGGGATATAATTACACCATTAAAGATTACATTATGTAACCGACAAGTTATTATTAAGGAGAACCAGGGTAAAGATGTCATCAAAGAAACGCATTAATGAAAAAGATGAATTAGCTGCAAAAGCAAAGGGTAAACCATAGACAGCACACTGCTCCTCTGGTAACCTCATGTTGTCATGACAAAGCAAGAAAGGCCGTCAGTAAGTTGAGCGGACTCAAGTGGAGAACTTATGGGAGAGCATGGACAAGAGTCAAACAAGATGGGCAGGCATAGGTGGGTGGTGAAATTAGTTATTAGATGATGTATCTATATTGATGAGATTACAGATCCATTTGAACATTTTCTGAGTATCATTATTATAAGTTTTGGTGAAAATAATTCTCCTTTTTATCAAGAAATTCTTAATGTCTCAGCATACTACTCTTCATAGATACATAATGAACAACTTCTGTGGTTATCCATAAATAATGATTCTAAAGCAACTGCAATGTGACTTAAAGATAATTAAGACATAGACATTGCCCTTACCCACATTGAATTCTAATAGGGAAGATATGCTACAAAATATAATGTAAAATTACAAAATTAATATAAAGTCACTATAAAGTAGATTTGAATGATATTATGTAGCATGATATAGGAAAAAGGCTCTGGATTTAGAATAAGAAGACCTGATTTTAAATACTAGCTCTGCCACTCACTACTGTAGAACCTCATGCAAGTCACTTAATAACCTTCGATTCATTCATCAGTGAAATGAAAAGTTGAACTAGGGACCAACTATCTTTTTACTTATCTGAGAGAAGTAAAAATTCATATATTATCCATGAATACAGATACAAAGGAGATGCAGAACAAAGAAACAACCAGAATTAGGTCACATAAAATATGTTGTGTCTTATTCTTACAAGAAAGGATTTTCTTATAATTATTCCACAGTAGCATACTAAAAACCTAGCAATGTTTTTTTTTCTTTTCTTAAGACTAGGCCTGCCTATTTTATTCAGGCTGAAAAATGTTGTGACTACTCTCTAGCCCCATCTGACTGCTAATTTGCATGGAAGCTATGACCTGCTCTGTTTCTGATTTGGACCACTTTGTCTCTCTTTAGGCAGGTCAGTGGTCTCCCACTCCCAGGAGCTCACTATGGTGGTGCTTAATTTAATGGGGATTCCTGATCAAGTTTTAACCCTACCACAGCTTAGAACTCAGAGCTCAAGCTATCCACCAGCCTCAGCACCCCAGAAGCAGGGATTAGAGACATGTACCATCATGCTGCGCCAAAGGATTTATTTCATCTATTAAGTGCTTCCTAACTAGAATCATTAAGAAGAGAATAACAACATGTTAGACATGGGAGGGACTTCAGAAATATTATTAGTCCTAACACTTCATTTTATAAAAGAGGAAAACGAAGTACAGAGAGGTTGAGTTTCTTGCATTAGGTTGTACAGCTAATTAGTAGCAGAAGCAAGACGGAAACCCAGTTACTTTAGAATTATTTTCAAGTTTTTTTCATATAAGCATTCTTAAATTTTTAACTAGATTATAACTTGCTCTGAGATTGTATCCTTTCCCCTCATGTTATCTACACAGCAAATGTTTATCCAGTACATAATTGAATAAAGGGTCACAATCTTTGTTGAACAGACATTAGAACAGCAGAACTACCCAAGAGGTTGAGGCAATTCTATTCCTACTGTCTGGTCCTTCTTCTACCTTTTAAAACACATGCAGGGGATGGGAGCAAGTGACCTAGAATTCTTTGTGCTGTCACAGTAATTGGAATATCAGAAAAATAGCTACCATTTATATGGTGCTTGAAGGTTTACAAAGGACTTTGTACATATCTCACTTCAGCTTCACAACTCTGGGAGGTAGGTGCTATTATTATTCCCATTTTGTAAATGAGGAAACTGAGGCAGACAGTTTAAGTGACTCCCTTGGATACATTCTCCACTATCCCTAGTTCTCTTTTTCAGCTTCCTCCTGTGCATTGTCTTTCCTCCATTATATTATAAACTCCTTGAGGGCATGCAGTCTTTGTTTTTATTTATATTTGAATCTCCAGTGCTTAGCCACAGTGCCTTAGATATAGTAAGTGCATAATAAACATTTACTGATTGAGTAATGGAGTTTGTAGTGGCGAGGAACTTCTACAGGCTGACTCCTTTACAAATACCTTCATCCCATGCGGGCTATGATGATAGGACAGGGAGGAGGGATAGCAGTGTCTGGGGACAAGAGCTCAGCAAAACTCCCAACGTAAGGAGGTCTATGTTTTTCCTTCTCTCCTCCCTTGCCCCCAACTTAGAGGTGCTATACTGTTGATGTTGTTGTTGTTGTTGTTGTTGTTGTTGTTGTTTTTTGATTTATCAACAATCACTTCCATAAGCTTTTGAGTTTAAAATTTTTCTCCCCCTCCCTTCCCAAGATGGTGCACAATCTGATATAGGCTATACATATACATTCCTATTAAATATATTTTCACATTAGTGATGTAAGAATTAGAACCAACAGGAGGAACCACCAGAAAGAGGAAACAAAACTCAACAGAAGAGAAAAAAAATAGCAAATAGTATGCTTTGATCTGCATTCAAACTCGGTAGTTCTTTCTTTGGATGTGGATAGCATTTTTCATCATGAGGCCTTTGGAGATGTCTTAGATGCTTGTATTGATGGGAAGGGTTAAGTTTATCAATACTAGTCATCGCACAATGTAGCTGTTATTATGTACAATGTTCTCTTGGTTCTGCTCACTTAACTCAGCATCAGACCATACAAGTCTTTCCAGGTTTTTCTGAAGTCAGCCTGTTCATCATTTCTTATAGCACAATAGTATTCAATTACATTCATGTACCACAACTAGTTCAGCCATTCCCTAATTGATGAGCATCCTCTCAATTTCCAATTCTTTGCCACCACAAAAAGAGCTGCTATTAATATTTTTGTACATGTGGGTCCTTTTCCCATTTGTATTTTGGGATACATCCCTAGAAGTGCTATTGCTGGGTCCTTTGGGTTATTGCTATCCAAAATGGTTACATCACTTCACAACTCCAAGGTGCTGTACTGTTATACACTGCCACTGAGTTCCTGAATTCTAAGACTCTTTCTTGTTATTCCTGTATACTGTTACTAGCCTCTTTGCTAGTATGAGGTATTTCCTACAGGGTTTAACAAATATGCTAAACTATTTTAGGGTTGCATGATTGGCTTTCATTTAGTCTGCATTCATGTTTGTCTTACAATGCAAACTTAATAATAGTTAACATTCATAGAAGACTTTAAGGTTTGCAAAGTGCTTTGCAAATACCTCATTTTTATCCTCCCAATCCCTCTGGGAGGTAGGTGATATTATTTTCTCCATTTTTAGAAAAAAGAAAACTGAGGCAGACTAAGGTAGGTGACTTGTCTAGAGTTACACTGATAGTGTGTGTCTGAGTCAGTATTTAAGTTCTGTTCTTCCTGAATCCTAGTCCAGCACTATCCACTGTGCTACCTAGCTGCCTTTAATGAGGGCAGCTAGTGAACTTTCCTTTAATGAGGAAATCTATTGTCTTTTTTGAGGGGTTAACTTCTTCAATCAAAGCACTGAAGAAAGAATCAGGCACCCAGTGGGAGTCTCATAAACGTTTACTCAGGATAAAACAAATTATTCAGAGCCACTTGCTGGTGAAGCTAATGCTAGAATCCAAGTTTCTTGACCTCTGGTCTAATGCTCTTCCAAATGGACTACTCTGCTCTCGCTCAAGAGAAAACATCTCTGGCCAAAAGACAAAACAGGATTATCAAGTAAGGTTTATATCTTTCTCCACGAGCAGGATGCTGAGCCAAATGCAAGGCTCCCACGGACTTCAAAGAGAGTTCTGTGATTGGATCATCCCTGCAGGAGGCCAGCTTTAGAAAAGAATAGGGGAAAAAAGAAAGAAAAAAACACAACAAAACCTCACTAGGCATGCCCCTTTACTTCCCAATCAAACTTTTTATTACAACTGAAGCAGATATTATGTTCCAAAAGAGCAGGATTTTTCCAGGCCACGTGTTAACAAAGGTCTGGGGCACACAATCTCCTTGTCTTTCCTTTAAATTAGGACCTAGATACCTGTGTTCATTGCACATAAAGTCCAGGTTTTAGGTTACACACACACACACACACACACACACACACACACACACACACACACCCCTTTTATGCTTGATAATGGATGGTCTTAAGAATTTAGGACAGAGCCCTTCCCCCTCCCCCCCTTCTTGTTCCCTACTGCCCCCAATACATAATTTTTCTACTATTTAGCCGTTACACTAAATGATGTTCCGTCTGCAGAAGTCAGCTAGAGTTTCCACTTCTCCTCCTCCCCACCCCCTCATTAATGCTATGTAGGTAAAAAAGAAAAACAGCAAAATACAACTCACCGATGTTGCAAGGAGCCTGAATAGTCTCTGAATTCTACAGTTATTCTTAACATTTCGGAACATGGTGCTTTGTATGATATTGAATCATTAATCCTTGAAACCTGTTAATCTCATGAAGAAGGTGCGTAGGTGGCAAATATTACTATTCCTACTGCACAGTGGTGAAATTTCATTAATGGTAGAGATCAGGGAATTCAGCTCCTATTTGATCCCATTTGAAACTGCTTTTTTTTCCCCCTTCAAAGATAAAAAGAAATGCACAGCCATCTTTTTGATATATATCTTTTTTTAAAAGGGATTTCTTTTTTGGGGATGTGTGTGAAGAAAGGCTTCTGAAAACCATAAAAATAGAAAGTAAGCCAAATTTTGAAATTAAAGTAGGAGATGAAAAAAATAAGGCCAGAAGGCCACACCTGGTCAAAAGGTGCTTTGTTTAAATTCAGCTGACTCTTTCAAGTAATTTATTTTAAATAATCATACTCCCTTAAAATAGAGAGAAGAGGAAGGGTGACATCTTTTTTCCTAAGGGAACAATACCACACAATTATATGCATTTTAATATGATTTCTACTTCCCCATTAATTTACATATAGGATGTCCACATTGTAAGAAAAATTGCAGTCTACTTTCTGAACTTATACTTCTCCTAGCTTAGTGCTTTGGCATATAGTAGATGTTTAATAAATTCATGAATCAAATTGAATTCTCCATCAATCATTGTAAGTAGATTCCAGTAGCTTACAAATACAAACAAATCTTAGAATTTATCAATGTTAGATGCTATTGTTGAATTTAAAAAAAATTGAAAAAAAAAAACCTATGTAGTCAATACTAAAAATGAAGGGAAAAAGTAATTCTGATTGCAAATCACAATTTCCAAATGCCCAAAGAGAGTGCAAGGAGGCATCATGGTTTTAGAGAAGCACAGCAAGGACTTTTGAACATGCCAGATACCGAGTTCTCATGTAGGAGCTGAGTAATGAAGGAAAAAGAGCATTAGTACAAGACCTGGGAGAACTAAATTCTCATTCTGGTCTGGCTTCTAACAAGCTGTTATCTTGGCCAAGACCCTTGACATCTTTGGAGCCCTCATTTGTTTAGGAAAGAATTTGGATTGACTATATACTTTCCTAACAGAGACTGAACCTGTGACTGAATTGTCATAGGAAGTCCTAAATAAGGAAACTCCCTCTATGTTAGCATGTTCTCTGCAACTTAAAAGTCTTAGTGTTGCCTAGAACCCTGAAAGGGTAAATAAATTGCCCAGAGTCACAAGCCAGTATGTGTCAGGGGTAGGATTTGAACTTAGGTTTTCTTAACTCTGATGGCTGCTTTCTTACCATTATACTTCAAAGCTTCTCTTCCCTAATAGGTGGAAATCCCACATCATTGTCATCTAGCCTCACAATTGGGCAATGAATAACAGTTGCTTACAAGATGTAGGATTGTGATGGATGAAAATAGAAATAGCCCCTCCTCCCAAAGCTTATGATCTAATGCTAGAGGATAGGATAGGATAATGGTAATAATTTGTTGTTCAGTCGTTTTAGTCGAGTCCGACTTTTTGTTACCCCATTTGGGGTTTTCTTGGCAAAGATATTGGAATGGTTTGCCATTTCCTTATCCAGCTCATTTTATAGATGAGGAAACTCATGTAAATAAAGTATAGTGATTTGCCCAGGGTCACACAGCCAGTAAATGTCTGAGGTCAGATTTGAACTCAGAGAGATGCCAGTCTTCCTGAGACCAGGCCAGGCACTTTATCCACTGTGCCACCTAGCTGTGTGGTGATAATGGTAATAATAACTAGCATTTATATAGTGACTTAAACGTTTGCAGAGCGTTTTTCGTACATTAATTCATTTGAACCTCACAACAACATTATAGTAGCTGTTACATATATTATTAGTCACATTTTACAGATGAGGAAACTGAGGCCCAGAGACATTAAGTGACTTGCCTAGTACACGAGACAGGGTTCAGACCAAATCTTAGTACGTCCAACAGCAGCTGCCTCTATCTGTTCCTATGTAAGCAAAGATGTTCGACATAAGACAAAAATGGGTCAGAGGAAAAAAAAAAAAGATGGAGCCAGACAAAGAAATATAAGAACATATGAGGAGGAATCAGATTCAGGTAGGGAGATCAATCAGGAAATCTTGGATAAAATGGAAATTTTGGAAAAAAAATCCTGGAGCCTGAATACATTAAGCTTTTGAACATTCCACTAAGCAATCTGGAATTATATTGAACTGAAGTTTAGGACATGCTAAAGGTAAAGCATAATATAAGCTTTCAGGTATTTTTCAGGCTTTTCATATTATAACTATATATACATATATAGTTATATCTATTTCTATATTTGACAAAATATTATGATAGTGATTAAAAGGCTATGTTGTGAGTTTACTATCCCCAAAAGCTGATAATATAACTTTTTGCTTCTGATTTTTTTATAAAGTTTGGGTCATAGAAAAAAAAAATGTCTATTATAGATTAAAAAAATAAGGTAAGTGGGGAAAGGAAATAGAGTTTAAGAGAAATAAATTAAATAAAGAGAAAGAATTAAAAGAGAAAAGGATAAGATATATAGATGTGAACCAGAAAAACAACAACAAATGTTTTCTTCATTTTTTCCTTGTAATTTACCTATTATAATTCTGCAAGATTTAAAGGTTGAAAGGGATCTTAAGAAATCATTTAGTTCTAGTCTGTCCACCCTCATTTTACTGAAGGCTGAGAAAGTTGAAGTGACTTGCCCAAGGTCACCGAGATGGCAGAACCTCATCTTTTGACTCCAAACCAAGTTCTCTTTTTACTCCCACAACATTGCCTCTGGTGGAGAATAATAAATATCTCTGTTTAAAATTTCAATAATGTCACCTTGCTCCTGACATTCAAAACTTTTGCAACAACAGTTAAACAGGGGAGAGATTAAGAAATGTGGCTGAAAGTGCAAAATAGGGTCCTGGAAAGCCAAAACTGTTAGCTCTTGCATTTAACTTAGAACTGAATTTGTCAATTCCTCTCTCTCTCTCTCTAAAAGGTGATATAAATAAGCACTTTATAATATTATTTTTTAGGTTAATGTGTTTTATGGCCCACAGGTGGCTTTAAAATATTTAGTATCGTTAGCTAGTGATGACTTTTTAGGTTGTATTTGAGAAAGATCTTGTTTTATGTATTTTATGTATTTTTTATATAAGAAAAGGTACATTTCTTATCGTTGTTACGTAGATATTTGCTTATCACTGGCAGTTTCGGAGACCTTTTAAAAAACCAACAAAAATACAATTCAAACACAGGTCAAGGTTATAAATTGCAGTTTCCAGGTAATAAGCAAAGGAAAAATTTCTCTCTCTCTCCCTGTCTCTCTCTCCCTTTTTCCTTTCCTCCCTCCCTCCCTGTATCTGTCTCTCTCTCTCCAAATACAGATTCACACATATATTTGCTATTGATATTTATAAAGTTACTTTGCCACCAATGTTTAGTCACAAGTGTATATCCATTTTTCAAGATTAGGTCAAGCTTAACTGAATTAACCGTATGTTATCAAGCAACCATCTGCCCTTCATTTTCTGTGAGACTTATTTTTTGCCTATTTCTTAACATGTCCAAGGAAACATTTTATAGCTTAGATTTTGAGAGACACCTTTACCACACAGGCCACAGACAGTTTTTATCAATGTTCGGTTTTGCTGAGATACCTAATATAACAAACCAAATCAAATTATAAACAACTCTTTTTTTAGAGGATGATGGTAAAACATTCGGGAAAGAAGAAGAATAATAGCACTAAAGTTTGGTTTCAAAACACATCACATTGAAGCTTCCAGAGGCTTCTTATTTTACTCAAATAAAAAAAAAATAAACTTTAAGTAATTCATCTTCCTCTGGGCACATGAATGACATTTCACTGTGATGTGATTATAAGAAACAAAATCCCTCAGAGATGCTGCCTTAAAATATTTCTCTTTATAATGTTCTGAGCTCGACAAACCTTGGTAGAAAACAGAATACTCTTAATTATGAATAAATTAACTAAATTAGTAACATGAGATGGATATGCAATTAAGGGACTGTTAATTGAAACTGGAAACACAGCTGTATACAGCTTAGAGATGAATCACACCAGTAATGACGCAGATGTTTATAAAATGTGATTATGTTTAGTGGGAGCACAGTGCTGCAGCTCTCTAGCCCATTCTTATATTGTGTCATTGAAATGCTTTTTAAACCCATGAACACCAGGAATCAGGATCTCAGGGACAGCAAATGAGGCTCCCTGGATATGCGAATTAGTGTTGTCTCAATGTCAGCAATTTGATTCTCTAGCTTTCAAAGAATGTAGATATGAAGCCAACAACAAACATCTGTTAGTTGTATGGTCCTCAAAAAAAAAAAAAAAACAACCAAAAAAAAAGTTGCTGGCAAACCAGTGCCTGCTTCAATCTGGGAAAGACAGTAAAGTATCTGTAAACAGTAACATTGCTGGGTGAATGTAAAAACACTTAAAGAATGCAGCCTGGAGGCACAATGCCGTGGAACTTGTCTAGAAGTGGTAAATACACCCTCTGCTGGCAGATTCTCTAGGTTCACTTAGCATTTCAGGCAATCAACCAGAGATAAGAAAACCATCTTCATAATTAAAGGGAGCAATGGGAAAATGCTTTAATTAAAATCACCGTATGTTTAAATGCATTAAGATTGGTCATATTTTCACACCTCAGTACAGCTCCAATCTTGTTCCTTCTTCCCTCTCCCCTTCTCAGGTACACACATGCAATTCGATGCTATGAAACTACACTTTGCATTTGTCCTTGAAAGAAAAAAAAAAACAAAACAACCCAACATCCTGAAGTGTTCCTCTGAATAATAGTGGAGGTTTGGGGGGCAGTTTGGAAGGCAATGAGATAGCTGAGTTACAGCTGCGGTTCTCACAGTCCAAACAGTATGAGACACAATAGGTCAGTTCAGTAGCTAAAACCAACAAAGTCCACATTCTTGGCCAAAGGCGCAATTTTTCATGACAGCTCATCATCTCCAAATTACATCAAGCAGTATGGTGCTTTTAAAACTATTAGAACCTATACTGTCCTTACGAAAAAGTGATATTTGTCATTGCAAGCTCTATTTTCTACTTTCTCTTCAAATTAGACAATTAGCTATTCCCTGATCTCATTCTGTACTCCCCCGCTTCTGCATTCACACAGTTGATGCACTACCATGCCTGGAACACATTCCTTCTTTGTCTCCATCAGGTGAAATCTTTCTCTTCCTTCAAGGTCCCAGCTTAAATGACAAAGTGTTGCTTTATCCTTCCCCACTCTGTCTCCCCTTCCCATTCCTGACCCCCACCCCACTCCCCCAAAGGCAAGCTCTCTCTTTAAACATCCATAAAGTACTTGGTTTTGATCTCTGCCTTTCTTCAACACATTCAACCTTGTATTGTGCTTATTTGTATATGCTGTATCCCCTTAACCCCTAAATATTTGGTAAAAATCCTAAAGATTTTTTATCTGTACTTGTATCCTCAGCACTTAGTAAGTGCCTAGCACATGGTAAGTGCTTAATAAATGATTGTTGACTGACTTCATGATGGAATTAGATTTGTCCTTGAAAAATATAATTTGTTTAAAATAAAGCAAAATAATTGCATCCTACTTCCTCACTTTAACCCCACTTTTGAAGGGTATTGGTTTCCTTAGCTAAAGCTATTTCTTGAGAATAAGCAAAAATGATCTATTCTTCTATGAGTCAACCCTGGAAAAGGAACAGAAAAAAGGGAAGGCATGATGCAAGTAATTGGGAAGTGAGGGAGTGGATCTCAAACATATTTACTGAATTTCCAGCTATTTCAAGCTCAGCTGAGAGTCTCCATGTTTGTTTAGCTGTAGACAGATAGCTGTCAATTATTTGTTTAAATATATATGGAATAAACAAGGCAAAAGAAGTTTAAAAATGTAAAACTATATATATATATATTTACTAAATATTAACATCAAATATGATAATGTTAGCACTCATTTGCTATCACACAAGCTCCAACTTGTCTAAATTTTATTACTTGAAGGGACATCATACAATTCCATATAGAGGTATAAAAACTGAGCACTGTAGAATTGACATTCAAATTGTGGTGCTGGAGAAGACTTTTGAGAGTCCTTGGGACAGTAAGGAGGTCAAATCAGTTGATGCTTAAAGAAATTAATTCAGGCTATTGAAATACTGAAGCTGAAGCTTAAATACTTTGGCCACATAATGAGAAGAGGGGACTCATTGGAAAAGACTGTGATGTCGAGAAAAATCAAAGATCAAAGGAAAAGGGGATGGGCAGAGGATGAGTTGGATAGATAGTGTCATGGAAACAAAGAACATGAACTTGGACAGACTTTGAGAGATAGGGAAGGATAAAAGGGCCTGATGTGCTATGGTCCATGGGTCACGAAGAGTCAGATATGGCTGAACAATAACAGGTGAATATATACACATTGCATGACATTAAAGTATATTTGGGCAGCCAGATGGCACAGTGGGTAGAGTGCCGGGCCTGCAGTCAAGAAGACTCATCTTCCTGAGTTCAAATGTGGCCTCAGACACTTATTAGACATGTGACCCTGGGCAAGTCACTTAATCCTATTTGTCTCAGTTTCCTCATCTGTAAAATAAGCTGGAGAAATGGTAAACCACTTCAGTATCTTTGCCAAGAAAACCCCAAATGGGGTCACAAAGTGTCAGACATGACTGAAACAACTGAACAACAACAACAAAGTATATTTTCTAAATATCCTATCATCATCATCATCATCATCATCAACTCAATTTATATAGCCCTTTAAAATTTACAAGGCATTTTCCTCATCACAATTCTAGGATGCAGCTAATATAGGTACAATAATTCCCTTTTTACACGTAGGGAGATTGGGGCTCAGAGAGATCAATTAACTTCTTCAGGTCACCCATCTTGTAAGTGCATGAGAATGGATATAGATACAGGTCTTCTACTTTTAACACCATTGTTCTTTTGACTGTTTTACTTAGAAGACAAATTGTTCATGATGACGGCTGCAAATGATTGGTGTTGCTGTAAGTGATGGTCATTAGTATCTTAGTATGAGGATTAGTATCCCTCATCTTTTACTACCTTGGGCCCTATCATTAATACTTCAAACTTTGAAATCGCATGTCAAAATCTATCAGTGAATCTACTTTTCTCACATTTTGACCAGGCCATAGCAGAACCTACCAGCAAGCTGAACCTTGTCCCTTCCCTAGCACTTAACACATGCAGTAGGCACTTAATGAATGTTGCTTGAATGAATTATGTTGGTAAAAAAAAAATATAGTTCTGTCATTGTAGCCACTGCACTGTTCATTTACACCTGCAGGCCCAGTCTTGCCCTTACCCTGACACTAGATCCTGCCTTGACAGGAATTATATAAAAAGACTTTAGCTCACACAGTTTTTGACTTCGTAATAAGGTTCATATCCCTTTGTTATAATTGCTGATCGCTTGACTAGCTGATCCACCTGCTTGTAATTTTAAACCTTGTTACTTCTGATATTTAAAACCACTCTGGTCTCTTCTAAATCTTGCAGTCTTGCTTATCTCCCAACTCTGTGCCTCAGTAGCTGGTCATCACCCCTGCCCTTGTACCCCCCATTACCAGTTTGGAATTCTCTCCTCACCACTGTCTGCTGACTTCCCTGGTTTCCTTCAAGACTTGGTTCAAACCTTATCTTCTTCAGGCCTTTATTGTTCTCCACCACTGCTAGGGCCTTCCCCTGAAAATTACCATTCATCTATCCTGTATGTATCTTGTCCATATTTAACTGTTTGCATATTGGCTTTCTTATTAGAATGTGAGCTCTTGACCACATTCTGGTCTTCGGAAACCACTGTTCTATACTATAGGTAAAGAAACTTGGGATTATTTAGGCAGTTTACAATTATCAGAAGTCATCGTACGAGGAACCCCTATTGAGTTTGGAGAAGCAGTGGTCAGTAGCAGTGGTCAGAAACAAATGAGTCAGAAACCAATGTCAGCATCCAAAATGTGGCCCAGCAGACAAGTAAGTCTCAGAAGTCAGGGACAAGCAAAAGGTCCAGAATCCAGTCAGGTAGGACATCTCAGGCATTATGCTTTTTTTTAATGGTAATTTTTATTTATTTTTTTGTTTTCAACATTTACTTCCATAAAATTTTGAGTTCCAAATTTTCACCCCATCTTGCCCCTCCCCCACCCCAAGATGGCATCCATTCTAGTCTGCCTTCCCTTCTATCTCTCCCCCCTTCTCTTATCCCCTTCCCCTTCAATTTTCCTATGGGGCAGGATGGATTTCTGTACCCCATTTCCTATATTTCTTATTTCCCAGTTGCATGTGAAAACATTTTTTTTAAACATGTGCTTTTAAAACTTTGGGTTCCAAATATTCTCCCTTCCTCCCTCCCCACCTACCCTCATTGAAAAGGCAAGCAACTCAATAAGGTTATATATGTGCAGTTATGCAAAACACTTCCATAGTAGACATGCTGTGAAAAACTAACTCTATTTCCCTTAATCCTATCCCACCCATCCATTTATTCTATTCTTTCTTTTGACCCTGTCCCTCCTCAGAAGTATTTGCTTCTGATTACCCCCTTTCCCAATCTGCTCTCCTCTCTATCATTCCCCTACTCTCTTGTCCCCTTCCCCCCCCTCCCCATTTTCCTGTAGGGTAAGACAGATTTCTACACCCAATTGAGTGTGTATGGTATTCCCTCCTTAAGTCAAATCCTATGAGAATAAGATTCACTCATTCCCTCTCACCTTCCCCCATTTCCCCTACACTGTAAGAGCCTTTTCTTTTCTGTTTTTTTTTTTTGTGGGATAATTTACCCCCTTCTACCTCTCCCTTTCTCCTTCTCCTAGTATATTCCTCTCTCACCCCTTAATTTTATTCTTCAGATATAACCCCTTCATCTTCAACTCACCCTGTGCCCTCTATCTATCTATATCTATATATACGTACATATAATTTTTTCCCCTCCAACTACTCCAATACTGACAAAGGTCTCGTGAATTACAAATATCATCTTTCCATGCAGGAATGTAAACAGTTCAACCTTCATAAGTCTCTTGTGATTTTCTCTTTCCTGTTTACCTCTTCATGTTCCACTCGAGTCTTGTATTTGAAAATCAAATTTTCTATTCAACTCTGGTCTTTTCATCAAGAATGCTTAAAAGTCCTCTATTTCACTGAATGACCATTTTTTCCCTTGCAGGATTATACTCAGTTTTGCTGGGTAGGTGATTCTTGGTCGTAATCCTATCTCCTTTGCTCTCCAGAATATTGTATTCCATGCCCTGTAGTCCCTTAATGTAGAAGCAGCTAAATCTTGTGTTATCCTGATTGTGTTTCCATAATACTTGAATTATTTCTTTCAGGCTGCTTGTAATATTTTCTCCTTGACCTGGGAACTCTGGAATTTGGCTACAATATTCCTAGGAGTTTTCCTTTGGGGATCTCTTTCAGGAGGAGATCGGTGGATTCTTTCAATTTTTATTTTGCCCTCTGGTTCTAAAATATCAGGGCAGTTTTCCTTGATCATTTCTTGAAAGATGATGTCTAGGCCCTTTTTTTGATCTTGGCTTTCAGATAGTCCAATAATTTAAAAATTCTCTCTCCTGGATCTATTTTCCAGGTCAGTTGTTTTTTCCAGTGAGATATTTCACATTGTTTTCTAATTCTTCATTCTTTTGGATTTGTTGTACAGTGTCTTGATTTCTCATAAAGTCACAAGCTTCCAATTGCTCTATTCTAATTTTTAAGGAAGCATTTTCTTCAGTAAGCTTTTGGACTTCCTTTTCCATTTGGCCAATTTTGCTTTTTAGGGCATTCTTCTCCTCATTGGCTTTTTGGACCTCTTTTGCCATTTGGGTTAGGCTATTTTTTAAGGGGTTATTTTCTTCAGTATTTTTTTTGGGGTCTCCTTTAGCAAGCTGTTGACTTGTTTTTCATGATTTTCTTGCATCACTCTCAGTTTTTCCACTACTTCTCTTACTTGCTTCTCAAAATCCCTTTTGAGCTCTTCCAAGGCCTGGGACTGATTCATATTTTTCTTGGAGGCTTTGGATGTAGGAGTTTTGGCTTTGTTGTCTTCTTCTGGTTGTATGTTTTGATCTTTTTTGTCACCAAAGTAAGATACTATAGTCTGACTCTTTTTGCGCTGCTTACTCATGATCCTGGCCAATTACTTGAGTTTTAAACTCTTTGTTAAGGTAAAAGTCTGCTTCCAATGTGAAGAGTGTACTGTCCCAAGCTTCAGGGGTTTGTACAGCTGTTTTCAGAGGTACTTCTAGGGACCTGTAAATTTTCAGTTCTTCCAAGGTGGTATGATAAGGGGCCAGGTGTTTCCTCTCCACCACCACAACAAGTTCCACTGCACCAGCACTCCTCCTCACCCCAGGGCTGCCCCTCAGAACTGTGACCCAGATCCAAGCACTGGTAAAGCAAGAGATTCCTGCCTCAGCACTGGCAAAAAGATCCCTGCAATCCCCCTCTGATAAGCCACTGGATTTCCCCTCAGTCTGTGGGCCAGAAGCTCAGGAAAAAGCCATGGCCCCAGGCCGCACTTGAGACCTGTGGCTGAGACCTAGCTCCTCTCTCACCGCAGTCACAGACTTTTCCCACTGACCTTCTAAGTTGTCTTTGGCATTCAGGGGTTGAGAAGTCTGGAAACCGCCACAGCTGCCCTTGATTCAGTCCTCTGAGGCCTGCTCCAGGGTTGCTGCAGCCTGCGCGCCCACGCTGAACTGCGCTTCTCTCCCTGCCCAGCATGATATACCTTTCAGATCAACCATCTAGGCTATCTTTGGAAATTTGTTTCACTCTGTCTTTTTGTGGGCTCTGCTGCTTTAGAATTTGTTTAGAGTCATTTTTTTAGGTATTTGGAGGGCTTTGGGAGAGAGTTCAATACAGTCACTGCTTTCCCTCCGCCATCTTGGCTCCGCCCTTGGCATTATGCTTTTAATGTATTAATTGAGGTATTTTAAAAAATTAGGAGTTATTTGTATATAGCATTGTTCCTTACTAGCCTGTAAACTCCATGAAAGACATAGGACCAAGACACAGGACCATCTCTTATCTAAACTTTGGGTCTTACTCAGGACATAGCCTAGTGCTGTATACACACTAGGAACTTGATAAATGTTTGCTGAATGAAGGAATGAATAAAACTCTCATACAGGCCCCCTTACTATTTCCTCATTTGATTGAATATAATAATAGCTAACATTTATATTATGTGTACTATGTGCCAGGCACCAGGCCTGGTAACCAAGTTACAATGATTATTTCATTTGATATTCACAACACCCCTGCAGGGGTAGATGTTATTATTTTCACTTCACAGATGAAAAAACTGAGGCAAACAGAGGTTAAGTGACTTGCCCAGGGTCACACAGCTGGATTGGAAATCAGATGTTCCTGACTTCAGGTCAGTAGCTCTATCCACTGTGCCACTAGCTATCCCTGACAGAATATGTCTAGCAGAAATATCTGTGAAGAAGACAGGCCATTATCTCAATTTGTTTCTTTACTTTGTGTGTACACACATAACTATGTAGCACAATGTAAGGCTATAATTTGGTCTACAAAATTATATATAAGTAGGGGCCTGGTGAAGATATATCTTGTTTCTGGAAACCATGGCTCTTCTTAAATATGACCCAAGATAAAAGGAAGTAATGGACTTGACAGACACATGGTAGCAACATTGCTTTTTCCCATTATGTCATGGCTCATGATTGACAGCTGGCTTAAGGAAAACACAAACTGGAATTTTCAAGTTATTTTAGCACAGTTAATAGCCATAGCCCTGTAGAAAACTCTGTGTCCTACAATTTCCAGTATTGTAAGCCTCTAATGGGAAGGTACAAATAGAATTCTGAGTGTTTTTCTATCACAGCATTTCTATATCATTTAATATTTACTAATAATTTCATGGAATCAGTCACTCACATCTACTTTCTCTGTGTCTTAAGAAACCATTTGGCAACTATTTGAAACAAGAGAAAAAATATGGAGAAAATGGGCCTCTTTAAAAGTGGTAGAATAGAGAAATACAAGCCACAATTCATAAGAAAAGAATGCCAAGATTGTAAGGGGTGGGGTGGAAAAAATTTAAAATTCATTAGATTTTTCTTAAATCTTTTTCCTGCCAATATGGGCAGCTGTTGGCAAAAATGATCTTATTAACCTGTATGTCTTCATTCTTTTCCATTTTCATTCTTATTACTTTCGCATCTCCCTCTTCAGTCCATACAAAATTCTACAGAGACAAGTACAGACTTCTTTTTTATACCCACAAATCTCTAAGTTTCAACAAGGGAGAAACATGCTACTGAAAAATGTGTTTTGTATGTGTATAGTTTAAAGTAAAAGAATTAGAATCCATAAAGCAGTGGTTATGGCCATCCAATCCCATCATGACGCCCCAGCTCATTTGTAAGTGGAGCAGAGACACAACTGTATCTCTGTAGCAGTCTCCTGGAAGGAACATTGGATTTGGAAGTAGAGAAGCTGGGTTCAAAGCCCAGCTCTGCCTCTACTACCTGTATAAACTTGGGCAAGTCATTTAACCTCTGAAGACCCCATTTTCTTCCTCTCTCTCATTTGTCTAATATAGCTAATACTAGTTTTACTATCTACATCAAAAGTTGTTACAAGGACCAGATGAAATATTATATAGGAATAGGGACCAGATTTGGGATTTCAAGAAAATTGTGGTGGAAAAAGCCTTCTTTTCCAAGGCAGATCAGGACCTTCTCTGCAACTGTTTTTGAGAGTACTGCAAAGTTAAATGAATTGCTCAGGGTTGTATCATTAGTATGTATCAAGGTTGGGGCTTGAGCCCAGGGCTTTTTTTACTTTTAGGCCAACTCTGTATCCATTATGTCAAGCGTCCTCTCAAAATTAAGTGTAACATACTTTATGACCATCAAGAAATACATAAATGTCAACTGTTGTTAAATATTTTATATAATCTCTATTTTCAACTTCAACCTTTCACATGACCTCATCTTATATCTTCGATTGCCTTTGATACATCTACACCTGGATGAGCTACCATTACCTTAAACATGTCTATTCTAAGTTGAGCCCTCTGCTATTTCTCTGTTTCTGTTAATGGTACCATCATTTCTCTATTTCATAAGAATAAAGCCTTAGAAGGTCATCTTCTGCTCCTTGTCTTTCATTCTTTATGTCAATTGCTCACCAAGTCTTGACATGCCCTGTTGATAGTTGGTCATAAGGAAAACATTATTGGCAAACTTATACATGCTCTTACTGTCTTTATTACTAGGTCATTATCACTAAGCCAAAAAATAGTATTTTTGGAAATTAACCTTATCTCAGGATTTTATCTATTCTGTTCAGTACTGTTTGAAACACAAGGATCATTAACTGTGATAAAGGAGATGGGAGATAGATGAACCATCATATCTATGTGATAAGGGTCAAAAATGGAAAAATAACATATTTATCTTTTTGTTATATTTAAAACATATGCAACTCCTAGATTATCTTATGAGTCAGTGCTTACCACAGTGCCTGGAACATAGTCAGTGCTTAATAGATGCTTGTTGTATAACAAATGCTTATTGATTTATGAAACCACAGATCTAATTTCTTTGCATCTCAAACTCAACATGTACAAAGTAGAACTCATTATCTTTCCATCCAAAACTATCCCTCTTCAAGACTTCTTTATTTTTCTTGATGGTACCATCATTCTTTCAAATCACCGATTTCACAACTCAAAAGTCATTGGTGACTCCTGACCTTATAGATCCAACTACCTGCCAAATCTTGTCATTTCTATCTCTACATCTTTTGCATGGTCTCTTTTTCTTCATTTGCGGTGTCAACACCCTAATTCATGCCCCTATAATCTCTCATCTGGCCTACTGCAATAAGCTGCTAATTGGCCTCATTACCTCTAGTATCTCTGTAACCCAATCCATTCTCCACAAAGCTGCCAAAGTGCTTTTCTTAAAAGTGCATTTCTGACTAGGTCATTACTCAATAAACTCACATAGATCCTAGTTACCTCTGGGTTCACACATGAAAAGTCCTTTGTTTGGCACATAAAGCCTTTTGTAGGCTGGCCCTAATCTAACTTCACATAACAAGCATACCTCAGACATATTGAGGGTTCAGTTCCAGACCATGATAATAAAACAAATATCACAATAAAGCAAATATCACAATAAAGAAAGTCACAGTTTTTTTGGTTTCCTAGTGCATATAAAAGTTATGTTTGTACACTATAGTATATTAGCAATAGTATTATGTGTAATAAAACAATGTACAGATCTTAATTAAAAAATACTTTATTGCTAAAAAAAATGCTAACCATCATCTGAGCCTTCATCAGGTAGTAAGCTTTTTGCTGGTGGAGGGTCTTGCCTGGATGGTTGATGGCTGCTGACCGCTCCGGGTGTTGGATAAAGGATGGAATGGTTGTAGCAATTTCTTAAAACAAGACAACAGTGACGTTCACTGCAATGAAGTTGGCTCCCTTCTTTCCTTTGACACTACCACCACTCTGGTACAGTCCCTCATCACTTCATACCTGGACTATTATAGGAGCCTGCTGATGGGTCTACCTATATTACCTCTCTCCCCACTCTAATCCATCCTTCATTCAGCCACCAAAGTCATTTAGAAAGGCCAAAGTCACTCACTGCATCCTGGACCATCCCCAGTTGCCTTGACATTTGTCTTGCCACTAGACATCAATGACTCTGGAGGAGAGAGTGAGCTGATGACTCTGCAGAGCTCTGCCTCACATAATCCAATTCACTGGCAAGTCAAGACATCCCCATCCTGATGTCATCTGTCCTTTTTAAGAACAAAGGACAAACAACAACATTTTCCTAAAGTGCAGGTCTAACCATGCTAGCCCCTATTCAATAAGCTCCAGTGCCTTCCTATCACCTCTAGGATTAAATATAAAATCCTCTGTCATTCAAAGCCTTTTATAACATAGCCTCCTCCTACCTTTCCAGTCTTCTTAAACCTTAGTCCCCATCACATACTCTTTCATCTAGTGACACTTGCCACCTTGCTGTTCCCCAAACAAGGCACTCTATCTCTCCATTTTCTTTGGTTCTCCTCCTTGCCTGGAATGCTCTTCCTCCTCATCTCTGCCTACTGGCCTCCCTTTTGTTTCAAGTTGTATCGAGTCCAACCAAAATTCCATCTTCACAACCCCTCTTAATCCTAGTCTAGGATCTTCCCTCTGTTGCTTATTTTCTGTTCATCCTATTTATAGTTTGTTTGTATATATTTGTTGTGTCCCTCATTAGATTATGAAATCCTTAAGGGCAGGGACTGTCTTTTGCCTCATATTGTATCCCCAGAACTTAAAGTACTTGACAAATAGTAGATAGCATAAATGTTTATTGATTGAGTGATCCTATAGGCTAACCAAGTAGTCCTTTTTACTATTACTTTTACCATACACTCGAGCTCCACCGGAGCCTTTTCACTGGTCATCCCTCATGGCTGTAAAGTATTTCCTCCTCTCCTTTGTCTCTTAGAATTCCTAGTTGTCTTCATGACTAAGTTCTAGTGCTACCATGGTCATGAAAGCCTTTTTGATCCATGCCTGAGGCTGCTAGCTAATATTCTTCCACACCTCTCCCTCCTCCTGCAAAAACAAAGCAAAAAAAAGAAGTCTTGTATTTATTTTCTGTGTTTTATACCTATATACGCAACCTATTTTGTACATATATACATACTTACATACACATACATATGCTGTCTCTTGCAATAGAACGTAAACAACTTGAGGACAGGAACTGTTTCACTTTTGTCTTTGTATCTGCTCTACCTAGCACAGCATTTAATAAATGCTTATTGACTGATTGACTGACTGATTCTCTGGATAATGACTTTCTTCTCAGAAATACTGGAGTAATACAATAGGTATTTTTTTCAGAGGCAATAATACTGTCTCTCTGTATTTTAATAAAGATTTGTTTAATTTCCTCTTTCCTCCAAATATATTGAATTCAAAATCCCCCAGTTCAAATGATCAGCAGTCATTCTATTTGAACAGTGGAGTTTTATAACTTTGCTTCTTTTGTTATGACCAGTGCTTTGGACTGTTAAAATAAATGTTACAGATGAATAGGAAAGCCACTCTTTTTTTCTTTTTCACTAACTCAATGGTTTAGATTCCTACGTACTCCATTTCTTTCTCCAGGTCAGATAAACTGGCCCTTTGCTATAATCTTTCCTTGCAAAGAGAATGTTGTAATGCAGCAGATCCTTTGAATTTTCTAAATTAATTGCATCCTCCCATGGACACACAAATTTAATTCTATAGAATTTCCACTCTCCAAGCACTATATTCATTCCAGTATCTCACACACTAGGAAAGTAGTGTGGGATTGGACAAAGACATTTCATTCCCAAGAATAAGATGGAAATGATTAAGTTCAACATTCATTAAGCGACTATTCTACACAAGCCACAGCATTCTGTATGCAAGGTACATCTCTTCGATGGCCTGATCCCTTTCCAGCCTCAGATGCGGGAATGCGATTGGCTGCCTTTGGGCACATTTAGTACTCTGACCTCTATTATTTCATCTGCAGGGTTGTGACCTCATAGCTTCCATGAAAGCTACATTTCTAAAACCTTTGATCCCACATGACACCTGAAAAATAATAATTTTGAGGAGAGGTGCTATTTCTTTTTGAGACTCTGAACTGTTTTGCTTCTGCCATCTAAGTTGAATACAGTGTCACATTGAACAAAGGTTTTGTATCAGCAGCACAATGTGCTGAAATTTTCCACTCTCTTGAAAGGGTAATGTTATATCTCTGCACAAACCATATGATTTATACGCAATCCAACATCATTTTTCTAGTTTATGATACATTTTCACCCATATTTCTAAGTTTTCCAATTAAGGAGCCTTCAAAATAAAAACTTAAAAGTAAAAAAAGAAAAAGCAAAGTATCTCTTGATTCTACTTTTTAGCATCAAAAATAACAATTCTGAATTTGGCAAGCATACACCCAGTCCTCCATATACAACTTGCTTTAACACTCCGTTTTTCAGATGGTTTAAATTAGGGCTATTTCTAGTGGACTGGGATGGGAAGGAGGAAAAGGGCTGTTTTACAGAGAAAAATGTGAAAACAGCAACCCTTTGAATGCTTTGCATGACGTAGCATGGGAAATGAGAACAGCTGCTTCAGGGGTATTTCACATGCCAACAGAACAGTTGGGAAAGCAATGAAAGAGCCAACCAGGGACAATAAATGCATGAGGAAGAGAGAAAACACTGCAGCACAGGAAGGATAAAGGCAGTGTGGGGGCCAAAGTCAAAAGAATGTGGGAGCAAGAAAGATGAAAGGGATACAGTAGTTATACAAAGTGTTACAAAATTAAGGGGAAGCCAAGGAAAGTTTGAAGCAATTTAAACATCTAAATGCCAAATAATGATTTCTTGAAAAGAAATAAGGAAAACTCAGGTTGAAAATAAAGACTTTTCTGACTGAAAGCTAACCAATCAATGACCTGTCCTTTGTGATACAGAGAGAAGCTTTAGACTTAGCAGAACAATTCTTAAGTATTAAAAAATATACATACTATATATGTAGAATAAAGTAGATTGTAAGTATGGAAAATGCTTTGAAGCAGCTAAGAAACAGGCTTCTGAATGAGGCTTAATAGCTAGCACATTGCCTTGGCAAAGAAGAGGTAATTAATCAATTAATAGATTGAATTAGGGAATTTATTGTAATGACTTTCAGTCCACCTACTTTGGGGCACCTGGCCTGGTGGACAAAAGACCCTGACCCTTCATTATTAGGATCCCTTCCTGCTACCTTGAGGTTGCCTAATTAGGATATAAGGAACTGAGCCCCTCTACCCCTCTTATCATCAAACAAGATGCCCTTTCAACCTTGCCACATAGAAGCTGACTTAGTATCAGCTCTTTTCACTCTCTGTCCCTTTTAGCTTCCTTTTGTCTTTCCCTATAAGAATGTAAGCTCCCTGAGGACAAAGACTATTTTTATTTCTGTTTATATTTGTATTTTCAGCACTTAGCACAGTGCCTGGCATATAATAAACATTTAATAAATACTTGTTGACTGACTAAGCACCTCACAGAAATTCCCCTATGCTGAACCTCTGGAACATGTGTGTCCACAAAATAAATGTATGTTTTTAATATATATTTGCATATTCATATATTCATAGTACATGCATATTCTGATAACACACATATTTATAAGCCTTACTTTATAAACCCTGGACAATAAAGGTCTGAAACTCCCAGCAGCTGCATCTAACTCCCTTCTTCTTAGACTACATAGGAAATAAGGACTGGAAGTGTGAACTCTGTGTCCCAATGGGAAGGGACTCCTTGTCTCTCTGAAACTCAGATTGGGACTGGGGAGCTTGTCCTGAGCCTCACGTCCTTTAGGTACCTGCTCCCCTGACCTCATAAGTAGAGCCAGTAGGGGTGAGTTAGTTATTATCAATGTGAAGTTTGCAGTCTTCTGAGAACTAAAACTTTTTGATAGCTGGCTGTATTTTACTTTATCCTTTATTCTTCACAGTTGTATCCTTCATACCTGTAGGCCGAGTCATAAGATTTATAGCTAGAATTTAGATCATCTAGCCCTAAGTACTCATTTTACAATAATAGTAAGAGAGATGGCATTTGAACCAGGTCCTCTGACTCCACATGCCAACCACCCTTGTCTGTTCATGACCATTCTTTTCTCACTTTTCTTTCACTATGGACTCATCTGTTCTGTGCCAGGTTTTAGTTTCTTTCTGAGGTTGATCTTGAAAACTCACTTTGGTATAAGGACAGTCTCCAACTGTAGCACCCTGGGGCACACTCCTTTCCCAAGCATTAACCAGACAACCTTAGTGCCGTCCTTTCGAAATGCTATAAAATTAGCTATAAAAACAATGAGAAGTGAACTGTGCAAATAAATGTACTTAGGTTTATCAGTGTATCTATTGCTTTGGAACATGAGACTGGGAAGAGTCACTGAAATTGGTGAAAAATAACCCTAGTAGTGGAGGTTAAAATGGTTCTGGGTATTCACATTTATATTCTCCTTTATAATTTTGAAGATAGAAGGGCACATTCTTCCACAAACAATGATAAGGTTATCTAAATAGTCGTTTTTGATATTTTCTCAGATTTATTTTTGCTCTTCCCTTCATGGGTCATCCTATTCCCAACATAATCATATCTTTATTTGACCTAATTTTTCCTAAAAAGTACACATCTCTTCCTTTACTACAACTTTTTCCATTGACCTAATCTTCATGTGTTAAAAAATGAAACAAAAATACTAAGAAACTCCTGTCAAGGACTTCACTACATTTGGTGGCACAGTAGTCTTTTTTTTATAGGCTCTACCCATATTAGAAGCTTATTGAGTTATAGCAGTCCTTCTTCTGCATTTAGCTGTTATTTTCTTGGGCACATGATTTTTAACTGTGGTGTAATCTAATCACTGATTAAAATATTGGAATTGAAAAATGAAGCTTTGTTTCAAGGAGAAGTTTGGGGGTCATTAGAAACACTTGGCTAAATTTCCAAAAGGCAAAACCACACCACTCTCCTCCTCCTGTTCAGTTCTGATCCCAACTCACTGTTCATTTGCAGTTCATTCATTTCCCAGCAGCTTGCACTCCTAGGATTGGATGCCACCATGCCCCCAGGAAAACTCATCATGAAACTCAACATCCTGAAAGACTCCATCAGTTTTGGTACTCACTCCTTATTAGTACTATCATTATCCTCTGCCTCTCTGATCGAAGAGCTAGAGGGTAGAGCAAAGAACTCATCAAAAGCAAAGCTTCCATTTAAAGAGGGCTTGCAGACCAGCCAGCTCTTCACTTCTCACTAGCTTGCACTACTGAAACTGGACTCCATCATGTCCCTAAACTGGGTGACTTCTGATCTCCCCTTCTTTTCAGCTTCCTTTTTTACACTGTATTCCACCATTAGATTATAAACTCCTTGAAGGCAGGACCTGTCTTTCTTTTCTCCAGCATTTAGCAGTTATTGGCACATAGTAGATGACTAATAAATTCTTATTGACTTATTGATTGACTGCCTGACAGATATATGAAGTAGATTGGCATAGTGAATAGACTTTGAATCAGGAAGACCTGAGTTCAAATCTCAGATGTTTATTAGTTGTGTGACTTTGAGTAATTCACTTAATTTTTCTCAGCCTCAGTTGCCTCATCTGTAAAATGAAGATAATAGCACATATCTCATAGAGTTGTTATGCAGATCAAATGAGATAACATATGTAAAGCACTTTGTGAATCTTAAAGTGTTATGGAATGTTGGCTATTGTTATTATCATTGATGGATGAATTCTATAAGTTGTCCATCTAAGTGCATGTTGATGTCTAGAGTCTCTGGACAACAGGCATTATTCATTTATTTGTTTTTCCCTGAGTGAATGGTTAGGACAAACTTTTTCGAGTGCCTATAAATCTCTTCCAGGTGGTTCGGCAATGTCTGGAGCTTGATATATGTGGTATGGCTGTAAGTCACAGAATATTAGTCTTCAAAGATTTAAAAATGAGCATCAGTGATAAAACACAGATAGCTCAGGTGCTCAACTGGCATCCTCATGAGAAAGAAAGAAAGGTCCCTATAGGTGGGGTGGACTCCCTAGGGTGAATTTTTGATAGGACATGGAAAAATGTTCAAAAGGATGGACAGGTGTGGATGGTTTGGAACCTTTCTTTTTGGAGGGAATATCCACATTGATGAGATTACCAATCTGTTTGAGTAATGAGTATAATCAAATTACCAGGTGATGGATTTTTTGGCCACAACATATTTGGATACTGTTGATGAAATCCTAGAGCAATTATGATCTGAATTGGTAGAGGGCAAACTACATGGATGAAATTAAAATACTGAACTAAAATTAAAATCTAATCTGAGGAAAACCTTTATTGCAGTGAGTAGATTGTTTATGGAAAAACACAAACAAAAATTAGACAAGATAGGCTGTGGCCTATATTAGAGTAGGGCATATTCATATCATGTCTATTAAAGTCCATCCCAACCTAAAAAATAATGATAAACTCTGTCATAAATGAATTCTTTTAGATTTGATGTAGATAAGCAGCTTAGGGTTCATTATTTTTTTTCTTGAATTTTTAGCTCATGTTTTATAGAGCAACGGAATTATTTTTTAAGGTCTATGCCAAAAGAACACCAAAGGTGACCCTGAGAAGGAATCAGTAGCCCTTGTCATCAAAAGTAAAAAGGTGAAGGAAGTGAAATTAATGACTGACCCCTCTCAATCTTCCTCATTCAGTTTTAGGGCCATGTTTCCTATAGTTTTCTCCATAATGCAAGTTTCTTAAAGCAATATCTTAAAGGGAAAAAAGGCAGATTCAAATTCTATCAAGCTCTGTCAACAAATTGACATGTTTACATGATCAAGTTCTGCTTTTAGTCAATGAACTTAATAATAATGTTCAAGTAGCTTTTTCTAATGCAAAAATGAAAACTTAGCACACACTAATGATCACAAATTGCTTGGGGTGAATGGCTTTTTTTTTTTCTGAAAATGAATCCATTTAAAACTTTAAATGGATAAATACGACCCAAAGTCATCTTACAAATCTTACTATAATGAGTGCTGAGACAGACTTACTTTCTAGATGACTACATAAATATTACTAAAATATTTGGGAACTTGTAAGGTTTAGTTTGAAAAAAAATGTCATACTAGCATAACTTTTTCTCTGTTTCTACCATTGGAAGATGGAGGCTTAATGTGGAACAACAGATAGTTGACTGTCTCAACTCTAAAAGTAGCCCAGCATCACAGACATGATTAAGGCTGTTCCAGTCAGTGTCCCTGTAAATAGGGAAGGGCAGAGAAAGGAAAAGGAATAAGCATTTATTAAGTGCCTACTATATGGCAGGCATTATGCTAAATGCTTTACAAATATTATCTCACTTTATTCTCACTGCAACTCTATTGTGACCTTCCTTTCTTTTTCATGAGGATGCTAGTTGAACCCATGAGTTACCTTGTAGAATCTTCTGGATGAGAACTGTTGTAAGGATCACAATTGAGGAGGTAGGTGCTATTATTATCCCCATTTTAATGTTGAGGAAACTGAGATAAGACGGAAATTAAGCTGCCTAGTTAGAGAGTGTTTGAGGCTGAATCTGAACTTGGATCTTACTTTCCACTAAGCATTAGACCATCCAGAGTTTTCCCTCTTTGGGCTCATCTCTCTCACTGGCCGGTTCTTGGTTGTTGTCTCATGTTGCCTCCAAGTCACCAAGGCTATATATCCTATCTGTGACATTCTCTTCTCCTTACTGAACTTCACCTGCCCTGAATCTTGTGGTGGCAAGGATAGATACTCTCTTCTTTTCAAGTTGATGTTGCTTTCTAATACGTTGCCATTTTGTTCCTTGGTAGTATAAATGACTGTTACAGTAGACTTTTGGAAATGTCTATTGTGCCTCTCTAATACTGGCAATATCAGACTTTATAGAAAGGGAGGGAAGTACTATGGAAGGATGATGAGAGAGATTTTTATCAAAAGTTTTAGGTTACTTCTTAGTTTATAATAATAGGTCACTTTGACCCAGCACATTAAGTTTACAAAATAACCTCTTAAGAGCCACATTAACAGAACTATTATTACTATTATTCTCATTTTAGGGGTAAGGAAATGGAGTCATATAGATTATTAGTGATTTGCCTGAAGTCACACTGCTAGCAAGTGACAGAGCTTCCGGATTGAAATCTATGACTTTCAGTGTAATACTCTGTCCACTGTTCCACGATGCCATATACAAAACTGACCTTAGGAACTAGAGATAGACGTCACTTTGGACTTACATGTTTAGTGTAACATTGGAGTGAGGCATTGGCTAATGGAGTTAATTATACTTTCCAGCTACATCCAAACTTCATCAACTATACTTCATTTCCAAACCACTTAGATCATTTGCAAGATCCCTATTCCCTGCCCCTCCTCTTTTATGGGTTATCTTCTCCCACTAGAATATCAACTCCTTGAGTGAGGAATCATTTGCATACTTAGCACTTAGCACATGGTCTGGCACATAATAAACAATAAATGCTTTCCCATCCATCCATCCATCCATCCATCCATCCATCCATCCATCCATCCATCCAT